>NC_069789.1:81562960-81865990 GCF_027406575.1 Nycticebus coucang
ATAGGATGAGGTCTGGAAGGGTCTTGAGCATAGAAACTTCTGTTCCCATGGACAGATTGTGCCACCCTCCTGGCACATGGATGCACTCTTATTTACCAGCCTGGAAGCTCTCTGAACCCCATACTTCAAGAATTTTTATGGAGGCTTTATCATGTAGGCATGATTGATTATTAACTCAGTCTCCAGCTCTTTTGCCCTCCTCAGAGGATGAGGAATTAGACCGAAAGTTCCAAGTGTCTTATCATCAGGGGCAGAGAGCAGAGTGCAGAGACCAGGCATATATTTTCTATATGTCACAGGAATATTCTTCCTCAGGTGAAAGATGATACTTCCTCACCCTAGCAGGTCTGAACATTACTGTTTGAGACCTGGCTTTGACAAACCACAGGAAGTTTCATTTTTCTGGAACCTTAACTATGCTCTCATCAGCATGTGGGCCAGGCAGGAAGCCCCTCAGGATGGAGCCGCCCTGGCTGGGCATCAAGAGTGTGAACATACCTCAGAGTCAGGGCAGAGGTCCATCGCAGCAGGGTCTGAATCAGCCGGGGCATTCTGCAGAGTAAACAAGCTCTGTTGGATTGTGCTGGTACTTCAGTCTTGAAAGTACCCTTCAGACCCTGGCACTAAGGCACCTGGTCTAAACTGCCCTGCTCCTCAAACCAGCTCTTGACAACCCTGATCAGCCTCTTGGGTCATCTGCCCACCTCTGAACTATCCACAGCAGTCAGAATGCTGGTGCATATTCCCTGGTGGAGCCAGGAGATGGATGGGATACTGGGATGGATAGCCTCCCAGGATCTGAGGGGGTGATGAGGGATACATCCCCAAAGAAACGTGGGAGTATGTGATCAGAAAAAAAGGGGAGCTGCCATTTCTGGGCGAACTCTTCTTCCGGTACGCTCTCTCGCTACCTACAGGACTCCAGTGTTTTTGCAAGACTCCTGTTTCTTGTAGCAAGTGAAAGATGAACAAAGAGATGATACATTTCTGCTTTCTGTCTCAAAGATTAACATTAATACAACCCATTTGGAATATCGCTCTATTGAACTGCTAGTGGGAGTATAACCTAGTTTTTCTTTCAAAATATGATTGACTCAGAAAATAATAGGATAGACTAAAATAGAAAGGAAACTGCATTCCTTTATGCTACTGGAAATCAGGTGATTAATAGACAAGACATCTGAGGAAAATAGGCAAAGAAAACACACGTAAAGGTGTCTCTTTCCAGGGGGCCAGGTATTGTCATTTTTTAGTAATGATTGTAAAAGCCCAGAGTGGGAAAGGAAGAGGCCAATAGGGACGTATGGTTCTCCCTTTCCCTCCCCTTCCCGCTCCCCTTCCTGAATCCATTTCAGAAATTCACCAAGTAAGGCCAGGGTGGCACACAGGAATGTTATTGGTTGCTAGGGATATGTTAAGCATCTGACCTTTTTTTTTCTGTACAGGGCATGGGAGAGAAGGGACATCTCTGACTCCCAAGTCATTAATGAAATATAGGTCCTCTCACACAGCTGCCTTTAGATTTCCTCAGTGTTTTCTGAGAGCAGGAGGGCTGCGCATGCTCCGTCCACTTCTGTTTGTCCAGTAGTTTCAGGGAAACGGTTATCAGCAATGTTGTCAAGTGGGTAACTGAAGTTGGTCCTCACCCTCTTGGTGCCCGGGCCCTCAGCTGCCTTTGGTTTTCACCACCGGGGGTAGGAAGGGTGTGATCTTGGTGCTTTCCAAGTTAGGGTGAGTGAGCTGCAGTCATAGCCTAAGAATTTTAAGACTGTAAACTTAACTCTAGATGTGAAAAGAGAGATTTTGCCCCTCTTTAGATAGAATTTGAGGGAAAAAAAGAGAAGGCGGGGAAATATTTTAGGAGCAGAGACAGCCCTTCCCAAACCTCCCACAGTCAGGGCTTGCCTGTTCCTGAAAAGCACTGTAATGAGATTCTTGTCATTTCAGAGCATGTGGACTCGAGGGAACATGGTAATTCTATTTTTTCTCCCTACAAGTTTTCTCTGTTTCCAGAGGAAAGACTAGCCAAAGACTGTTGGAAAGAGACTGGCACATTGCAAAGAGTGCTGGGGGCAGGATGGCCCGGCTGCCACCAGGCGAGCAGAAGTGGTTCCCTGTAGTTGGCATCTTTGTTTGACGGCTCTCCTCT
Organism: Nycticebus coucang; assembly: GCF_027406575.1. Lineage (NCBI taxonomy): Eukaryota > Metazoa > Chordata > Mammalia > Primates > Lorisidae > Nycticebus > Nycticebus coucang. Next base: position 81,565,110 of record NC_069789.1, read on the forward strand.
TTCCCAGTCCTCACCGAGTGCTGGGCTGCCTCACTTTACTAGACTCCAGACTCCAGAGATTCAGAATTCAGTCTCACCAAAACCTTACCACCGCCACCTCAGTATGTTCTCCTCTGGTCTGGGTTTCTAAGGTCCCTCATTGCAGCCCTTGCCAGTAGCTCATAGCCTCACAATCTTGAGTTCTCATTGCTAAAAGCTTTTGGTCAGCATTTTTTTCTTTTTTTTTTTTTTGTATGAAGGCCAATGGAAGAAAGTAGAGAAAACATAAGAAACTGCCATATGCCCACCATATTGCCCATATTCAATAACTATCAAATTTTTGGCACATTTATTTGTTCTACCCCCCTTTTGAAATTGTTTTATATTTGCTGAGCTACCTTCAAGTAAATACCAGACATCTATTATTTCGCCTCTGAATCTCTCAAAATATGCCTTTAAAAAAGAAAACATAACCATGATGCCATTATCACACCATTATCACAAAATTAACAGCAGTACTTTGGTATCGCTGAATACCCAGTCTGTAATTAAGTTTCCCTGACTGTCTCCAAAGTATCTTTTTATAGTTGAATTGTTTGAATCAGAACCCAAACAAGGTGCCCACATTATATTTGGTATCATTTAAGCACTTACAATTAATTTCCCCACCCTTGGGTAGTGTAGTTTTGAGCTAATTTTTTTTTTTTTTAGAGACAGAGTCTCACTTTATCGCCGTGGGTAGAGTGCTATGGTGTCACAGCTCACAGCAACCTCCACCTCCTGGGTCTAGGCAATTCTCTTGCCTCAGCCTCCCGAGTAGCTGGGACTACAGGTGCTGGCCACAACACCCAGCTATTTTTTATTGCAGTTTTGAGCTAATTTTTAAAAATCAACCTAAATAGCACATAGTAATAATATTCGATGAGGATGCTTGGCGGGGGTTTTGCTGCTGTTGTTGTTTTTCCTTGAAATGAGCCCTTGTGAGGTGGGGCATTAGGATATTGACATTTGAAGAGACAAATGGCTCTGGATTTATCCGCAGACCAGAGACAAAAACAATAATTATAGCTAGCACGTAGTCGGTGCAGAATCCGCGCCAGGCATTGTTCTAAGTGCCTCGTGTGTAATTATCTCATTTTAAAAAATAACTTCATTGGGAGATGTTGAGGTGATGGTGAAACAGAAGAACAGTGCTGCCTGTTTTGATTAGGAGGAGGTTATCTAAATGGGTCACGGAGCATGTGCCTGCGTCAGTGCAGGGAGCATTAGTGGACGCTGAATATTCTGGGGGCTGACTGAACTGTCTCCTCTACCCCCAAATAGAAATAATGGAAAAGAAACATTTTCGCTGTCACTAGGTCTCAGGAGGGGAGTGGAATATTGGTGACCCTTCCATTCTTCAGGTCTTCCCCATCCCCATCCTGTATCTTAAGTCATATGAGCACAGTCCAAAAATGTCACGTCCCTGGCGGCAGCCTCTGTGATTCATCACTGGTGGTGGCGGCAGAAGGCTGCCTGGAATTACTTAGGCAGCTGAGGCTTTCTCAGGGCTCCTGTGAGTAAGTGGGATTATTATTCAGTGACTATAGTAATTTTGGTTTCTCATCCCTGAAATGGGATCACGGGGCTGTTATGAAGACCGGAGGGCCACGTGTTATGAAAGATTGCTTTCTCCTCTTAAGATGCTCCAAGGTATGACCTTGATAAAAATGAGGAGTAGATGGTAAAACCGAAGCTGCCGCTTAAGGACTCCAGGCAGAGGTACCATGGAGATGGGTGTGAGCACAGGGAAACCACAGAACTTGAGATGAGTCAGGGTAAGGGGTTCATGGGGACCCTGACTTGTAGGACACTGGCCAAACAAAGTCGGGGCAGGCCAAGACTGGCGCTGAGAAAAGCTGGGCTGGACACTAGAAAGTAAAGTTGAGCCAGTCTAAGCTTTGGTATCTGCTTAAATTAGAATCTCAGGTATAGAATCCTGGGGTATATATGCAAATAGCTGACAAAATATGTCAAGAAAATACGCATAAAACTAGAAGGGCATCAGCCTGCATAGACCAGTTAAAATTCCCTTCCACCTGGCTCCTGTTGGAGACTAGAGGACCCAACACCACAGCAGGTCTACACCTTAAACAAATTGCTCTCTTAATCCATGTTTTTCCCATAGACCCACCATGTGGGGCCTTTCCCAGCCCACCTTCTCTTGTAAGTTCCACACAGAGCTGACACTTAGCCACACATCGCCCTTGTGGCTGAGTGGGTGAACATGAGGGATGGGCTGCTTATCTTGGACGGTTTGGGGTCATCTTTATTAACTGAGAAATAAAACAAGGAGTCATTGTTCAGGAAAAGTATTTACGTGTAAGCTTCCACCACTTACTGCAGCCCTCGTTGCAGATCTGTTTAAATCTTTGAGGGGAAAAAATACGTTTTTAAGATCCATAAAAGTCATTATCTTCTTTTCTTCCTTAGGGACACAAATCTATATAGAGATGCACAACCAAAATAAATACGAGTTTAAATTGAACGGGCTTGCACACCTAATGACCCCCTTCAGTGTTAGAGATGCTTAATGATAGCTTGGTTTATGGAAACCCAGGTTCCAAACAGTCTCAGCTGGGAAACCCAAGTCTTTTTCTCTTGGAAATTTTCAATGATAGGTTTTCAAAGCAGCTGATAAAACAGTTAATTATGGGGAGGTGTTTGGCTCTTCAGTAACATGCACTTTCTCCTGGTCTATGATTCGAGCTTCTTGTCATGTACTCTGAGCAGGGCCAGTGATGCTATTAGACATGTTCTCCCCTTTGGAGGAGAGCTTCCTTAAATTACTGCATAGGTAGAACTGTCAGTAAAAAGTGCGACGCCTAGCACGAGAGCACTCAGCGGGGCCCGTCCAGCTCCCCTACTGCTTCCCTCCTTCTGGCTCATTTCACTCTAGCCATGCTGGCCTTATATCAGCCTGGTACAAGGTTGCTGCAAACCAACTAGACCTTTATTCTATCTCAAAGGGGCTCTCAAATTTTAGGAAACATCAGAATTCCCTGGAGGGGGAATTGCTGGGCCCACAGAGTCTCAGCTGGAACCTGAAAATGTATATTTCTAATCAGTTCCCAGGTTATGTTCATGATGCAGGTCTGGGTGGGAACCACACTTTGAGAACCACCAGCCTAGCTGTTCCTTCTGCCTGAAACTCTTTCTCCATAGATCTCCTTCATTCACTTCTTCACCTCCTTCAAGCCTTCAAGCCTTTGCTCACCTCCTTCAAGCCTTTGCTCACCTCCTCCAAGCCAGTGCCTTCTCAATGACGGTCCTATCTGCTCTGTTTCATGTGGCTGCCTGCTCCCTCACTCCTGCCCCTTTCAGTCACTCTACCCTACTCTAATAGTTTTTTATAGCACTCATTGTCTTCTAATGTTCTTTATAATTTATTAATGTATTGTATATATTGGCAATCTCATCTACTAGCAGATAAACTCCTCAATGTTTTAATGTTCACTGATGGATCCTCAGTACTTAGAACAATGCCTGGCACACAGTAGGTGCCTAACGAATATTTCCTGTATGAATTATTCAATACTTAATGTTCTATAAATCTCAAGGACAAGAATCCTAATTTCTTCATAAGCTTCAAAAGAGATTTTTTTTCTGCCCGTCTTCCTATTTTCATGCAATTCCTTTACATAAAATGTCTTCTCTTAATCACTTCATCTTCAGGCTATTTATCCTTCTAGTCAGATCAGTCTCTTGTACTTCTTTCTACTACAACGGCAGCTCAGCTATTTCTAACCACTCTCGTTGGTTTTCTTAGTGTTATTTTGGCATCCCTAGTCATACAGCATAGAGACAGTGTTCTGAATAAGTGGCTAAATAGTAGGATCTTACTAAACGCATGTTGTGTGATTAAACATTTTCTTCACATCCTATGAAGAGTGTTTCATGAAACAACAGCCGGTACATTCACATTCATGTAAAAATCGACACTTTGAAAAGAAGTCTTTGGGCTAAGTAGGAAAGGCATTGTTACGTTCATTTGACTTCTGGGGAAAGTGAATTTAGGTTAAATTTAGATAAAACAGCCACTTTATCAAGATTAAATGATATAAGTCGTGGAAGTTTGTGGCGCAAAGCTGAAAATCAAAATAGGTTAGTTTCCCTTTCCTAAGAGATCTTAGAAAAGCCATTTTGATAAACCAAATTTATTGTGTTACTACAATATGCCAAGAGCTTAACAAATCTTAAGTTCTATGTCTCTAAATCTTAAGATACCATGCTTTGAAGCACCGTTTATTCTTATTTACTGACAAAGTAGCAGATGTGGAAAAGTTAAGTAACATGCGCAAAGACACACAGATAGATGGATCCTCATTCCATCACTTGATGGATCAAGGGATGAAGTTAGAATTTGAACATGGCTCCAAAATCATGATTTTTTTTTTCTACTGCTATAGAGCACAAAGCCTCTTTGGTGGCCTGGAACTCATCTCTTTTGACTCAGAGTCCAGGGCTTATCCGTGTAATGTTCATGTTATGTACTGTGCTAATCACCTGAAAAACATCAGTACGAACTCAATGGTTCAGCTATGGAGCAGAGACTCTTAATAGCCCCTGCCTGGTATTTTTTCCCTTTGGCTTTTATGTACCCAGAATCATAAAAAGGTAGAGCTGAAAAAGACATCAGACGTCATTGGTCCTTCACTGTTGTTTCACAAATAAGAAAAATAAGGTACAAAGAGGATAAATGACTTGCTTAAAATCAAAGCTGGGTACAGGGGGAAGCCAAAATATGTTTTGCTGTCTGTGCAGACCTTTACTCTGCCGAGTGCCTTTTTGATGGCTTTTGCATCAAGCTGGATGGACATATGGGTTTGGGTTTGCATGAAAGCTGTTGGGCAATGCTGGTGGTGTGTGTAATAAACCGAAGTGCTCTCCAGTGGCCTGGACCTTTCTTCCTTGAGTAGCTGCTGCTGCTGCTCCAGTTTGCTGTGACAATCACTGCATGATGGTGAGTTGATCTGGATGTGCCTCACAGGACTGAATTTATGCCTGAAGAAATGATGGACAGGAGGACCAAGTTCAGAGGGACAGAAGGTAACGAGGGACAGATCAGACACTGGCTGAAAACCTGACCAGCTTCTGTCTGCAATAAGAGGCTGACATCAATTAGTGTGGATGGGCTGTTAGATCACAGGCACAAGTCTTCAATCTCCCGAAGACATTTCCATATAAGAAGAAAATCCTACAACCCTTCAGAATGTTCATGGAGGGTTGCTCCTGCTATTTGCTAGGCATGGACAGGGACCTGAAATCCACAAGCACAGTACTGTGGACGTTTCTGTTAAGCAGATGATCCAACGCTGACTATGCTTGAGGCTTTTATTTCACCTGGCATTAAAATGAAGATTATGGGGCCTCTCTCACAGCAATTCTTGGTGTTGGGAAAAGGAAAAATGCCTAATTGGCCAAAAATCTGAGATGATAGTTTGCCCTTCTGCCTACTCCTTTTAAAAAATCCTGGAAAGACTTCTGGCAAATTCCTTGGACTGTTCCCTGGTTACTTCTAACTTTAATGTTGCACACATCTTCTGCACTTCTGCATAACTTTAACTATGTCAATAAAATGGAGTCTAAAAGATGCTTCCCTACACAAGTATGTGACATGTCGATACTTCAATTTGGAGTCCTGAGGCTTGCCAGACGTTGCCAATGCACAGAGTAGAAGCTCAATCAACCTTTGTTTGTTAAATAACTTCGTAAAAAATGTAAACAGGGGCAGCCCCTGTGGCTCAAAGGAGTAGGGTGCCGACCCCATATACTGGAGGTGGCAGGTTCAAACCCAGCACCGGCCAAAAACTGCAAAATAAATTAATTAATTAAATAAAAATTCAAAATGTAAACATTTCAAATTGTATATAAAATCAGCACATTGTACCCCATAAATGCAGTAATGGACCTTGTTATGACCTAATAAAAAAAATTATAAACCAGAAAAAAACCTACTTCTTCATTTGAAATGGAAGCTTGTATAGGTATGAATCTTTTTTATTAATCCTTTAAAAGTTCATCTCTTATGCTCACTTATGCAAAACTCTCTGCTCAGTGCCAAGCACAAAATACGTAGTCAGTGTGCATTTGATGGCTAGATGAGTAGATTACAGGAGCAGAGGAAGCAGAAATGATTTCAGCCTTGTTCTTAGGTGTCTGTATTCTCTTGCTGTGTTCTTCCTCCCCACCCCAAGAATTTGTACCATCACGCATACATTCAACACACATTCTCCGCCATCCACTCTGTTCCCTGGCACCAGTGAGGGCCACCTGAGTACTCGTTTTCTGTGGATTCACCCAAAGGTAGAGCTCTGCCAAATAATTACTTTCCAGGAAACATACAACTCTGTTCTGTTTCTGTAATGCAGCCAAAGTGATGTGCCAAGGAGCTATGTGCAAAGATGGATCGTACTTGTTCATGCCACTGTATCCACCATTGGGCGGTTTGCCCATTAATTAAATTGCTTAGTGAAGATGGAAGGGTGGGGAGAGGATCTGGACAAGCTGTTTATTCTCATGTTTAAATGGATTTTTATTAAACTTTGAAAGGGGATTGTGATTTTTTTTCTTCCTTCAGACCGAAACCATTTCACGAGGGGATATAGGAAAAGAAATGTGATTATGTGATTTCCTTCTTCTATTGCATTATTTTTACTGCTATTTATTGTTTTGCTGTCTTCATTAAACAATGATCTTCCTTTAAAATAAGGGCTGGATCTTATTCCAGAATAATTAGAGGAAAGAACACAGACCGAAGAATCAGAGAATCTACTGCTTTAGAACCATTCAAGGTTTAAATTATGATTTAACCTTCCCAAGTCTGTTGTGAAAAAAGGTGACTAACCTGCCTTGGCTAAATTCTTCTGAAGGAGAGTACACCTGAATGTCCCTTGCTGTATGTGATATATATTTTCAACTTAAGAATCTGGCCCTTTGTTTCTTTTTAAGGGTCTGCAGAGATTGGTAATGACCATTGTGTTCTAAGAGGGATCAGAAACCAGATCAACAACCTAAGAACCCCACCTAAAGAAGGCAGGAGGGAAAATGGCCATGGGAAGGGAAGCAGGCATTAGGCTGCCCCCAAGTGGCAACTGGGGCATGACGCCTGGAAAGTGGTGGGAGGGGGAAGCCCCACTAGTATGACCTGTAGTGACAAAAGGAAGCAATCCAAGACGAGGTCATGCTTATCTCTCATAAAAGCATTTAAATACCATAGTAAAAAAGCCCAGACAATAATGACATATTTAGTGCAAATTGTGCTGTGATTCACTGGCTTCCCTTTTAAGGCCTGTCACTTTATATTCAATTCACCGCTCTAGTGAACACAATGAAGTATTTAGACTCCATTAAGAAACCTCAAAGAAAACAAACCCTGGGCCTTGAGAGTTAGCAGGAAAGCTCTTTAAATGCTTCTCACAAGCTATCATTTGTGCATTGAGAAAACTATAAGGACTTCCTCCTTTGGACATGTTCATGATGCTTTAGCTTCTGACTTGAAACATTAATATTTTCTTCCAGTGACCCTTACCTTCGAGAACAAATTTCCCATGCCTCACCAAAGCAATCAATTTCTGAGGTACTGAGATGGGGACTAGATTTATAACAGTAAAGTGACATATCTGATGGGAGGAAAACCAGAGGTGCATACACGTCCTGAATGCTTAGATGTACAATCGGATGCATGGAGGCTTTGGGGCAGCCCTGAGGCTGAGCAGGGTGCTTGCTGACTACGTGATGGAGATATCAGGGGACCAGACTGATTCACAGTGGAAAACATCTCTTCTTTCCTCCTAACACTCCCAACAAATGGAAACTTGGGCAGACATCTGGAGAGGCTACACACAGGGCCTGGCGGAAGCATGCAAGGGCTGGGACAACCTCTTGTGGTCGACTCCCACCTCTGTCACTAACTGGATGGGCTTGAGAAGTCGGAGAGTGGTGTCTGTCTTCAGTAAGCTTGAGAGCAAAATTCCAGGTTACATTTTCATGTCAAATTTCACAATCGTCTATTTAAGAAAGCTTTTCTACCCAACAAAGCTGGATTTACTATGTTTGTAAATTGGACATGCCTACCTGGTTCTCCTCAAAGAGGAGAAAGTAGGTATGTGTAGATGTGAGGAGTGTGGGCTTTGGATCCAGACTGCCAGGGTTCAAACGTCCCACCACCTGCTAGCTCTACTAGCTAAGTAGCCACTTACTCTCTGTTTAAGCCTCAGTTTCTTCACCTGTAAACTGGGAATAATAATAATTTCTAGCTCAGGAGGTAGTTGTGAAGATTAAATGCAATATATACATATATACACACAGAGAGAGTGGACATAAAGTTTGTGTGCAATTTAAAATAGTCTGACATAGTAATTTGCACATGAACTTTATGTCCAACCTGTGTGTGTGTATATATATATTTGCATTAAATCCTCATAAATACCTCCTGAGATAGAAATTATTATTCTTCACAGTTTACAGATGAAGAAACTGAGGCTTAAATATATATAAATGTATATTTATAATATATATAAAGAGAGAGGGAATGTAAGTTTCTTAATCATCCTTGGTACAGAATAAGTATGCAATAAATTGTAGCTACAGTAATAATAATTTTCATCCTTGCCATGTGAGACAAATTATGCCTGGTGAAGTTGAGAAAGATTAGGATGGCAAAGATATCACCTATATAAAGGTTTAAATCCAAAGTCCTATGAAGTCAGTACATTGTACCCCATAAATGCATTAATATATATGTGATCTATGTGTTTATGATTTAATAAAACAAAATCCAAAGTCCTTTCACAGACTATTTGTCCTTCATATCTCCCCTTTTTAAAAGGGAATTGCTTGTTTTATTCCTAATCAGTGATACTTGAACACAATAATAACGTTTGATACTTTGGAAAAGCACGGAAATAACCATTGTGAATTATTTGATATAAAACAATCCCTAAATATATAAATATATGCACATTTTTAAAAATTTTTTTTATTAAATCATAGCTGTGTACATTGATATGATCATGGGGCATCATTCACTAGCTTCACAGACTGTTTACCAAGTTTCACATATACCCTTGTAAGATGCACCACTGGTGTAATCCCACCAATCCCCTTCCCTCTACCCACCTCCCCCCTCCTTCCCCTCCCTTTCCCCCTTCCCCCTGTTCTTAGGTTGTAACTGGGTTATAACTTTCATGTGAAAACTCTAAATTAGTTTCATACTAGGGCTGAGTACATTGGGTACTTTTTCTTCCATTCTTGAGATACTTTACTAAGAAGAATATGTTCCAGCTCCATCCATGTAAACATGAAAGAGGTAAAATCTCCATCTTTCTTTAAGGCTGCATAATATTCCATGGTGTACATGTACCACAATTTATTAATCCGTTCGTGGATCGATGGGCACTTGGGCTTTTTCCATGACTTAGCAATTATGAATTGAGCTGCAATAAACATTCTGGTACAAATATTTTTGTTATGATGTGATTTTTGGTCTTCTGGGTATATGCCCAGTAGAGGGATTACAGGATTGAATGGCAGATCTATTTTTAGATCTCTAAGTGTTCTCCATGTCTCTTTCCAAAAGGAATGTATTAATTTGCATTCCCACCAGCAGTGCAAAAATGTTCCCTTTTCTCCACATCCGCGCCAACATCTCTGGTCTTGGGATTTTGTGATATAGGCTAGTCTCACTGGAGTTAGATGGTATCTCAAAGTAGTTTTGATTTGCATTTCTCTGATGATTAAAGATGATGAGCATTTTTTCATATGTCTGAAGGCCGCGCACCTGTCTTCTTCAGAGAAGTTTCTCTTCAAATCTCTTGCTGAGCCTGCGATGGGATCCCTTGTTCTATTCTTGCTAATGCGTTTGAGTTCTCTGTGGATTCTGGTTATTAAACCTTTGTCAGAGACATAACCTGCAAATATCTTCTCCCATTCTGAGGTCTGTTTGCTTGCTTTACTTACTGTGTCTGTGCAGAAGCTTTTTAGTTTGATCAAGTCCCAGTAGTGTATTTTTGAAGCTGCTTCAATTGCCTGGGGGGTCCTCCTCATAAAATACTCACCCAGCCCAATTTCTTCAATGGTTTTCCCTGCACTCTCCTCTAGAATTTTTATAGTTTCATGTCTTAAGTTTAAATCTTTGATCCAGTGAGAGTCTATCTTAGTTAATGGTGAAAGGTGTGGGTCCACTTTCAGTCTTCTACAGGTTGCCAGCCAGTTCACCATTTGTTAAATAGGGAATCTTTTCCCCACTGAATGTTTTTAATTGGCTTGTCAAAGATTAAATAACGGTAAGTAGCTGGATTCATCTCTTGGTTCTCTATTCTGTTCCAGACATCTACTTCTCTGTTTTTGTGCTGTTTTGATCACTATCAATTTGTAGTACAGTCTGGTAGCGTAATTCCTCCTGCTTTGTTTTTATTTCTGAGTAATGTCTTGGCTATTCGAGGCTTTTTCTGATTCCATATAAAACGAAGTATTGTTTTTTCAAGATCTTTAAAGTATGACAGTGGAGCTTTAATAGGGATTGCATTGAAATTATATATTGTGGGTGGCACCTGTGGCTCAAGGAGTAGGGCGCCAGTCCCATATGCCAGAGGTGGCGAGTTCAAACCCAGCCCTGGCCAAAAAAAAAAAAAAAAAGAAATTATATATTGCTTTGGGTAGTATAGACATTTTAACAATGTTGATTCTTCCCAGCCGTGAGCATGGTATGTTTTTCTATTTGTTAACATTTTCAGCTGTTTCTTTTCTTAGAGTTTCATAGTTCTCTTTATAGAGATCTTTCACGTCCTTTGTTAGATAAATTCCCAAATATTTCATCTTCTTTGGCACTACTGTGAATGGGATAGAGTCCTTAACTGTTTTTTCAACTTGACTGTTGTTGGTATATATAAAGGCTACCGATTTATGAATGCTGATTTTGCAACCTGAGACGCTGCTGTATTCCTTGATCACTTCTAAGAGTTTTGTAGTAGAGTCCCTAGTGTTTTCCAGATATACTATCATATCATCCGCGAAGAGCGAAAGTTTGATCTCTTCTGACCCTATATGGATACCCTTGATCGCCTTTAATATATGCACATATTTTAAACAAAACTGAACTCATGCTACACACAGTTCTATAATCAGCTTTTTTCCCACTCAACAATGTGTTGTGAACATTGTGAAGTTTGTTCTTTGAAAACAAGATTTTAATTTCTGCACATATTTTATGGATGAATAAGTGATAATTTATTACTTATTCCAATAAGTAATAAATAAGATAATTTATTACTTATAACCAATGCTATATTGTTGAACATGTATACGGTTTCTAGTTTTTGCCTGTTATAAACTGATAATTTCCGAAGTATAAAAATCCTAGTAGAGAAAGATATTAACCTTTTATGACTTTCGATTCGTGTTGCCAGATTTCCCACTAAAGAAGTGGTACCAATTTACATTCTTCGAATAGTATTTTTAAAATGCCCTTTTCTCTGAATATTGTAAAAATGTTTGCCAATTTGATAGGTGAAAATGAGCTCTCTGTCACTGTTTTGCATTTCTTTCTGGTGATTTCTCTATTCATGTTGTTATTATTAATCGAGACGTTCCCTTTTTTGGTAATTTGTAAGAGCTCTCATTTACCCTTTGTCTTTCATATATGTTGTAAAGTTGGAAGACGGGCAAGCTTTCCTTTCTCTGTTCTCATGGTAAATGAAGTTATATGGAAGAAGCAAAAGCCAAAACTGTATATATAGTATACACATATATATAATTAGTTTTCCAATATTTTATTATTAGGCAATTTTTTTTTATTGTTTCAGGTTCATTAAGGATACAAAGAATTAGGTTACACTGTTTCAGGTTCATTAAGGGTACAAAGAATTAGGTTACACTGATTGCATTTGTTAGGTAAAGCCCCTCTTAAAATTGTGTCCTGTCCCCAAGAGGTGTGCCACACACCATAACCTCCCATCCCCCTCCATCCTCCCCTCTCCCTCGTTCCACTGCACCTCAAATTGATTTCCATTTTTCTCCTATGAGGGTATGTATTAGATCGTCTACTGGCTTCATATTAGAGTTGAGTACATTGGATTTTTCTCCATTCTTGTGATACTTTACTAAGAAGAATGTATTTGGCAATTTTTTAAACATACAGTACAGTTGAAAGAATTATACAGTAATCACCCATACATCCACCACATAAATTATACATTTTATAATTTTTTTCTTCTTTTTTTGGAGTTTTTGGTCAGGGCTGGGTTTGAACCCGCTACCTCTGGTGTATGGGGCCAGCGCCCTACTCCTTTGAGCCATAGGCGCTGCCCAATTTTCTTCTTCTTCATATGTAGGGAATTTGTTCATAGGTCACAAGTTCTGTGCCCCCTCATCACAATGATCCCAGTTTCCTGTGTTGGGTATGTTATAAACCAAGGAGTCATTCTTTAGGCCCCTTGCTCTGAGCACACACCGCCAGATTTTAAAGAAAAATACTATGAAGAACCCTATGAAAAAGTTAATAGTTTTTCATACTTTTCCCTATTTCTCCAATTTTCTCAATGAACATATTTAAATTATAATGATTGTGTACTCTCCCCACCTGGTTAGACTGTAAGCTCCTAGAAGACAGAGATTCCTGTACTTTTTGTTTGTTCCCCACAATGGTCAACAAATATATGTCAAATAACTTGGTGAGTTAATATTTTCATTTTATTTGACCATGAAAACTTTGTTCTCAGTGATCTTTTTCTATGTAGCTTCCACTGTGGCCTTAGTTGGCTGACCTTGGATGCAGAGGAATTAGTTTAAGAAATTAGTTTTAGAAGAGTAAGTCAGCACGTGCTCAGGATACCTCCATTGGAAGCAATAAACATCGTCAGCTTTGAAGCTTTCAATAAACATCATCAATTAACTCTCTCCTCCCCCAAAGCTTTAAAACCAGGCTTGTTCATGAAGTATAAGAATCCACTGACACTAGCAATACTATATAAGAATGTAGCATAACCTCATTCATAATCCCTTATTAGGCAAAATACCACCCAAATAAAAACCCCGTCTCTACTTTTCCATAGAAAATCAGCCTCAGAGCTGTTGCTGTTGTCACTAATAACAATAAAGAATCAGGGCCTTAGGGGCGGTGCCTGTGGCTCAGTGGGTAGGGTGCTGGCCCCATATACCGAGGATGGCGAGTTCGAACCCAGCCCCAGCCAAACTGCAACAACAACAACAAATAGCCAGGCGATGTAGGGGGTGCCTGTAGTCCCAGCTACTCGGGAGGCTTAGGCAAGAGAATCACCTAAGCCCAGGAGTTGGAGGTTGCTATGAGCTGTGACACCACGACACTCTACCGAGGTTAACAAAGTAAAACTCTATCTCAAAAAAACAAAAAAAAGAATTAGGACCTTAGACTTCCAGTGGATATGAGCTCTTAGCAGCCAGAGATGGGGGACAAAGTAGAGAAAGTGGTACTTTGGTTAAACATTACCCTCCTGGTTATGTATCGCTATGTGGCATTTCCTTACAGTGCAGGATGGAAAGGGAATTTCTGGAATTACTTTGTACCCTGGCTTATTAGGAGTGTAGCAAATGATCTCAAAGGTGTGAGACAGCACTGGAGCAATGAGAGGGAGTGTCCAGGACTGGTGTTTCCAAATGGGCAGAGGCAACTGCTAAGTAATAGTTAAAAGGAGCTGAGAAATAATATTTCCTTTAGGAAAACCAGGATCACAATTAACCAGTTTACTAGCATTGATTGTTGTAATGATTTTGCCTCAAATGAAAATGAATTAGAAATCAAGTTCTTCATGCTCTAAACTCTAAGTGGGCACAGTGAGCTATTGGCTATGTAATGTAAATCTTGCAGCAGAGGCAGGCATTGGGAGATTGCTATATTGACTTTGCCTTGAGGGGCTTCCTTCTTTGCCTGAATAACAGATCACAAGCTTAGAAAAGTGCTCTGTGACTTTCTTATTGATCAGCCTTCAAAAAAGAGCACAGCAGTGGGGGGAGAGGTGGGCCAGTCTCCCTCAGTTCTTTGGACTAAGGTGAAGTCCAGACACCTTCCAGGCTGATGGAGACTTGCCAAAGTGCTCCATTCACCTGGGAGGGTCCTTGTTTATCCAACTACAATTCTGGAGATAGACCGTATGGTTTCCTGATACTTCCGGTCAGCTGCTCTCCATATTCTGTTCTCTTCCCCTTCCTGAACTCTTTCCTCAACACTTTCCCTCATATGACTTTCTGGAATACCCTCTATTTCCTTACCTTATTTGAAAAAAATGTATTATATTGTCAAATAAATCAACTGTATTCAACTGGCATACTAGAGGAAGAGCAGAGAGAGACCTTTGCCTGCAGTAAAGACACTTTAAAAAAATCTCACTCCAGGCCCAGCACCTGTGGCTCAAGTGGCTAGGGTGCCAACCACATACTCCTGAGCTGGCGAGTTCAAATCCAGCCCAGGCCCACCAAACAACAATAATGGCTGCAACGAAAAAATAGCCAGGCATTGTGGTGGGTGTCTGTAGTCCCAGGTACTTGGGAGGTAGAGGCAGGAGAATCGCTTGAGCCCAGGAGTTGGAGGTTGCTGTGATGCCATGGCACTCTACCCAGGGCGACAGCTTGAGGTTCTGTCTCAAACAACAAAAAAAAATCTCATTCTGGTATCTTCCCGTTGATTTGTCCTTATTGGGTTTTTTTTGTTTTTTGTTTTTTGTTTTTTTGTGGAGACAGGATTTCACTCTGTCGCCCTGGGTAGAATGCCATGGCATCATAGCTCACAGCAACCTTAAACTCTTGGGCTTGACCAATCCTCTTGCCTCAGCCTCCCCAATAGCTGGGACAGCAAGCCCCTGCCACTATGCCTGGCTAGTTTTTCCTTTTTTTGAAATGGGGGTCTCTATCTTGCTCAGGCTGGTCTTGAACTCCTGAGTTCATGCAATCCACCCGCCTTGGCCACCCAGAGTGCTAGGATTACAGGTGTGAGCCACCGTGCCTGGCCTAATTTGTTCTTTAAGTACTTTTCTTCCATGCGAGAAAATTCCGAATGACAGTAAAAAGATAAATGGTTTATTTGAAAGACTGAGATAACAGTATTTTCTGAGGGTATTAATTAATGATCATTTACTTGCTGAATTTAAATCACAAAACAGGTAAATATTAAAGTTACTTTTTAAAAAGAAACTTTGTACATATCTCATTTTCCCCAAATAACCACCTCTATGAGTCCTTTGTGTTGCAAAAAAGTTTGTAGTTTACAAAGTGCTTTTGTACACATTTTCTCATTTGGTCATGGTGTATTAAGGCACAGTAGGCATCTCCCCCCTCATCTTCTAAATTAGTGGTTCTTAACCTTCCTAATACAGTTCCTGTGGGTCACGACCCACAGGTTGAGAC
This sequence comes from Nycticebus coucang, assembly GCF_027406575.1. NCBI lineage: Eukaryota > Metazoa > Chordata > Mammalia > Primates > Lorisidae > Nycticebus > Nycticebus coucang. Next base: position 81,580,503 of record NC_069789.1, read on the forward strand.
GGCTGTTCTAATGAAGATGGCCAGAGAAGCTAGGTGTGTTGCTCAAGGTCACCGGGCTCCCTGCCTCTCAGGTTGGGTCACTACCAGATCTGTGCATGTCCACAGCTCCAAGATGCGTTTCTGTTGTTTAAAACAAAATGGAAAACAGATATTACCCTTAGCCCCGTTTTGTGGCTAGGTTATACTTGGCTTATCTTTATACCTAGGCACCCTTTGAAATGTGATTCTGAGCTAGGAAAAAGGCTATTTTAATACCTCCAAGTGAGGCTTAGTTGAATTTTTCCTAGTATGTGCGTATGACTAAGAGAACATAATGTTTCCAGTGGTTGTTCCTTCAGTACTCTGATTATGTTTGTTTTGCTTTTCTTTTTGCTAAAATCGTGAAGTGAGAATTGACTTCCTCTTTAAATACACTGGAAATGTAGAGTAAACCTTTAAGAAAGGAAGGTTGGTTTAAAAAAAATTTTTTGAGATGATACAAATAGGAGAGCTCCCTGTACATTTTGAGTTAGAGGCCACTAGTATTCCTGAATAGAAAATACTAGAAAAACAAGAACGTCTTCAATAGAAAATGCCAGAAAAGCAAAAAAAAAATCTTCCTGCTTCTGTCTTGGAGATGGGACTGCCTTGGTGCTGGGTGACAAGCCATCCTTGTTAATACATACCCGGGAATTCAGATACACAGGATGGCGCTCAGCAGAAACAGCACTCTAATCCTCAGGAAATGCATCTTAAAACACACGCACCACAACAACTGCTAATACATTTGTGTTGTAATGTGACCGGGATCAGGTTCCTCAGAGAGACATTTCCTGGCTCCAAATAGCTTTAAAGTATTTTGAAACAGGAAAAAAGTTTGTGATCTATTATGACAAAGTCAGGACAATGACGGATGCTGTGCTTACTAATTGAGGTAAGATTTGACCTGGTTATTTTTGGATTTTCCAAAGAACAGAATCCTGAATCACAGCATTAAATCAATGGAGTTTTGGGCAAAAAAAAAAAAAAGGGTGAGAATTTTGTCAAGGTTCAGAAATTCTCACCTCCTTGGGGGTCACTGAGTACCAACATCACAGGCCTATTTTCTAAATCGAGAATTTGGGTCTCTTGCTTTATTCTTGAGGTCTTAAAAAAAAAAAGAAAAGGGAATGACCTGTTCTGTGCCCACTGTTAAGTGGCAGCTGTAGCATAAAGAAAGCCAAATGGATGACTCATTGTCCCTTGAGTACGTCATTCACATGCCTGCCCCCACACCTTTGCTCATGCCACTCTCCACACCAGGCCCTGCACACCCTTCCCCATCCTGGCCTACTGAGGAAGGCTCCAGGCAGGCCTCATCTCAGGGCCTTGTTTTCCTTTCCCAGGCCAAGATTGCCTCCTTTTTCTGAAATCCTGGAACCCTCGATGTCTGCTCAATACATTTACAACTTGGCATAGCCTCTTTGAAATGGATAATTATCTCCTGTAGCCTCCCTTCATAAATAGGGTATAAGTTCTGTTAGGGCAGGCGTATCTTTCTTCCTCTTTTTTATTTTGGTTTAATTTCCCTGACAGCATGCCTCATACCAAATAGGTACTCAAAAAAAAAAAAAAAAAAAAAATATATATATATATATATATACCTATTGATTAGTTTATAACTTCTAATCTCTTGGTGCTTAGAAATAGGGCTGTATATTAGTTTGGGTAGCAGAGCTGTTGCTTCTCACTATACTCTGGTTTCAGGTCTCTATTGGACTGTGGATTCGTGCTGCTACAGTCTCTTAAGTGCAAGGTCAAGCAGGAGACAAGCATTTACTTTATAACTCCATTTGAATGTCCACTCTCTCTTATTTGTTGCTGTTATCCCACCAATGGCTTAGACATAATTGAGAATTATGAGGATTCAGGAGGCCTGAGTGTCCTCATTTAATGGAATGCCAAGCTCAGCTCCAAGAAGGCAGGGAGATAGCAAGAAGAAAATATGGGTTCAGGCTGGTGTGGGGCCTTCCTCTTCTACAGCCACTGGAGAAAACACCTGAGAGATTGGGCGCAGAGTCAAATGTCCTGCAGTCACCTTATCTACAGGGCATGATTCATCTATCTCAAGAGGTGAAAGGGGCAGGTGGATCCTCGTTCCTAGTGTTACATGAGGATCTTTCCTTAGAAGAGCTGACAAAGCAGAGACAAGAGAGGCGGGGGAAGCAGAGGCAGCAGAAAGTTATCTGGACAAGTAAGCCAGAGAGACAGTGGGAAGAAGATGAGAGGGGCTATGAAAGGTATCTCAAGAGAGGACGGGCCATTTTTGCAGGAGAGTTCTTGGAGAAAGGATTCTTGCATAGAGGAAAATGGTAGGGAAATGTTTACCTGACTCTGCAGAACGTTTTGCTGAGTTAAGGGGTAAAGGAATAGATTTGAATTGTGATGACCCAAGGAGTGTGTAGAGACTTGGACAACATAAGGAGGCAGCAAGTGCAGCAGTAAGGAGAATGAGCTTGGCGTGGAAGGAGCTGGGTTCAAATCACACGTGGGTCCCCACAACCACGTTACCAATCCCCAAGACAGTTTCCCCATCTGTGCAATGTGAGTGTCTATACAGAGTATTGCTAAGAGGAGTAAGTGAGATCACATAAGCAGTTAGTGCAGACCCTGGAACTTAATGAATGGTAGTTCCATCCATACGGAAGGATGGGATCTTTCTAGATCTCTTTTTTAGATGTCTCTGGCTTTGGAGTGCCAAAGGAGGGAAATTCCTCACGGAAGGAATAGCCAAAGCATTTCTAGGAATAATATCTGACAAGGCATTTGAAATTATTTCCTGCCCCGGGCTATACCAGCTCTGTCTGTTCTCATCCACAACATCACCAGAAAAGTCTGTTATGCAGAACTGCTTTGTGTTAGCGGTGCTCTGCAACAGAAGGGAGACAGGCTATGTCTGTGCTCCAACGAGAAGAAAGAGAGCAAGACACAGGACTGGGCAGGAAGTGGGATTTCAGAGCCAGCGGTGATGGATGCATCGGAGAGGGCGACAATGTTTCCACAATGAATAGCAAAGGCAGGAGGTCTCAGAAGGAAAGGGGACTTGGTAACATTCAAGGTTACAGCAGCACATTCACCACTGTCATAAGGAGAAGAAATAGGGAAACACTTTCAGTTACTAAAGTAATCGACCTAGAGCTGAGAACCCATAGAACATCTTTTGGGGGCCCATTGCCCAGTGGTAGTTCATCATATAAGTTAGGTGACCCACCTGGGGTAGCTCTAGCACGTTCTACTTAGTTTGTACCTGCTAAGTTTACAAAACCAGCATCGATGGATGTCAGCTGTGGCTACACACGCATCCTTTTCCTCTGCATGACAGGAAGGATTCCCCTGAGAGTTAGGCAGGATCCAAATTAATAATAGCATAAAATGAGAAAGGATTTATAAGATGGCTCACAACTACTGCTGGGTTGTGTCCAGCAGGGATGCCGTAACTGTCTTTGACTGGCTGCTCCAGCACCTGCTAGTGAAATAATTCAGAAAACCTCTCAGATGGCACAGTGGCTAGGGCACTGACCACATACACCGAGGCTGGTGGGTTCGAACCCGGCCCAGGCCAGCTAAACAACAATTACAACTGCAATAAAAAAATAGCCAGGTGTAGCGGGCACCTGTAGTCCCAGCTACTAGGGAGGCTGAGATAAGAGAATGGCTTAAGCCCAAGAGTTTGAGGTTGCTGTGAGCTGTGATGCCATAGCACTCTACCAAGGGCAACATAATGAGAGTCTGTCTCAAAACCCCCACCCAAAAAACCCCTCAGATGGCCCAGCAGGTAGCTCACACCTGTAATCCTAGTACTTGCAGAGGTGTGGAGGGAGGATTGCTTAGGGCCAGGAGTTCGAGACCAGTAACATAGTGAGACCGCCCCCCCAAATTAAAATAAACAAGGGTCATGGTATGCACCTGTAGGACCATGTACTCAGGAGGCTGAGGCAGGAGGATTGCTTGGGGCCAGGAGTTTGAGGTTGCAGTGAGCTATGATGATGACCCTGCATTCCAGCCTCGGCGACAGATCCTATCTCAAAAATATAAAAAATAAAAATATAAAAACACCCTCAGTACCCTCGAGGGCACTGCCCTCACACACGCAGGCTTCTTTGCTTGGGGCCACGGGCAGGGCCGCCCTCCTGTGCAGGCAGGAACAGGGCTTCTACTCTAAGGCTCTGAGCTCACCATGCAGTACAGCTGAGTCTCTCCGCTGTGCCCGGCTGAGATGCCTTCTGGAAGGTAAGTGGTGCTACCAGGGGCAAGAACTGAACTGCTGTTGTTCATCATTTCCTACCTCTTTAAACAATGGCTTTGCAGGCACCTGTCCCAAGTCTCTAGAATTTCTCTAGGCCATCTCCCACTTGCTCACTTTGCTACTTGGTTATTCTTAGCATTCCCGTCAGTGACCTCTCTCTGCTCCTCCTCCTCCCTAATGTGGATTCCATACCTCAGCTTCCGTCCTTCATTTTAGGACTGATTCCTCTAGCGTTAGTCCCAGCTCCCCTTTCACCGAGTCCCATCTTCCCTCCACCACAAACACCTAAGGCTGAAGTAAAACCCTCAAAACTCTAAGTGATGAGAAATATGTAAACTATACGTATTTTAAATTATAAGTCATAAAATAAATGTAAACCCCTGCAATGAATTAAATGACTACTTAAATGCTTTTTTTTTTCTTTTGAAAGCTACTCCTCTGGCTCAGTGCCCGTAGCTCAGTGGTTAGGGCGCCGGCCACATACACCGGGGCTGGTGGGCTCAAACCTGGCTTGGGCCTGCTAAACAATAATGACGACAACAACAAAATAGCCAGGGCGTTGTGGCGGGCGCCTGTAGTGCCAGCTACTCTGGAGGCTGAGGCAAGAGAATCGCTTAAGCCCAAGAGTTGGAGGTTGCTGTGAGCTGTGATGCCATGGCACTCTACTGAGGGCGACATAATGAAATTCTGCCTCAAAAAAAAAAAAAGCTGGGCAGAGTCTGTGGCTCGAAGGGGTAGGGCGCCGGCCCCATATGCCAGAGGTGGCAGGTTCAAACCCAGCCCTGGCCAAAAACTGCAAAAAAAAAAAAAAAAAAAAAAGCTACTCCTCCCCAAATATTTTGGGGGACTGATTCACTGGTGCTGAAAATCTGTGCTTAGCTTGCCTGTTGATGAGGGATGTGCGTACCTCCTCACCTCCTGCTCTGCTGAACCACAGGCTCCTGTAAGGCCTGAGCAGTGGTGCTGCCTTGCCCAGTTTTCCTTGTGTGCTGAGGGGTCACATACCTTGTTTCTAGCTCCTTTCCCCCAGCAAGCCCACCCCTTCTTCCCTCCCAAGACAACATGCGTATCTATTCTGTCTCTTCAACTCACTTTCATTGAATCGATTGCTACTCATTGCCTTTTCAACAGAAATGACTTAAACTCCCTTTGATAAGCACATGTTAGAGATCTGTGTTGACTGTTCTTAAGAGTCCTTCCCTCCTCCAGCCAGGCCCAATCCTACGCCCTCCTCAGGACGGGAACAGCAATTTAAGCAACAGGCTGAGACAATTGTTCTAAACCCAAGCAAATTTATATGGGTCACCAGAACATCCATCATTTCTCATCGTACTTATGTGAAGAGCAGTAGAGATGGTTATACATAATTGATTATCTAATGGACTTCACTAAAAGACCATGAGAGAAATAACAGGCAAACCCAGAAGACTCTCTCTTTCCCTTCCCTTTCTTTCCCCACCCCTCCTACTTTTCTCTTGCTCTTTCTTTTTATATCAAAGTGTATTCGAACATGTGCTTACTTTTTAGCATATAACTCAAAATCTTTATCTCATGACCTCCTTCTTTGTGGCACCATCCTCCCTAAACTCCTTCGCAAACCTTCCTTTGAATCAAATGGAAGTATTGACCCATTCACGGCTCTGTTTTTACTTATTATTTCCACTGCAGGCAGTTTTCTCATGAGACATGAGCTCATGGAGGCAGCCTCTTTGCTAGGAAGGTCAAGGCTGGCAAATGCTCAGCGTGGCCCCTCTTGGAGCCTCGGTGCTGCCCATCAAGCTCTGTTTGCCCTCTTGGCTTTCTCTTCTTTTTCCCTCTAATTTACTTATTTAATTTCTCCTAAATAACCTAGCAGTTTCTTTAAAATTCCCTGGTATTACTGTCCACTCCACAGCAGACATAGGTGCTGGGGGAGACAAGGGAATCAGCCGCCTAACATTCAGAGAGGCTTTAGAGATTTTGCCCAAGAAGAGAGATTTTCATTGTTTCATGATTAAGGAGGTTCTCAGATGGACAATGGGGTGTGGACCAGTTGGAGGCAGCAAAACCCCAGGCTTGAGGAGTGTAATTTGTTTTCCCAGGGTTGCTGTAACAAAATACCACAAACTGGCTTACCACAACTAAATTGATTGCCTTCAGTTCTGGGGCTAGAAGTCCAAAATCAAAGTGTTACTAAGGCCATGCTCTCTCTGAACCTCTTAAGAGTGGATCCTTCCTAGGCTGGGCGCGGTGGCTCATGCCTTTATCCTAACACTCTGGGAGGACAAGGCGGATGGATTGCCTAAGCTCACAGGTTCAATACCAGCCTGAGCTGGAGCCAGAACCCCAACTCTAAAAATAGCCGGATGTTGTGGCGGCCACCTGTAGTCCCAGCTACTCAGGAGGCTGAGGCAAGAGAATTGCTTGAGCCCAAGAGTTTGAGGTTGCTGTGAGCTGTGACATCACGGCACTCTACCAAGGGCCACAAAGTGAGACTCTGTCTCAAAAAAAAAAAAAAAAAAAAAAAAAAAGAGAGAGAGAGACTCCTTCCTTACCTCTTCCAGCTATTAGAGGTTTGCTGGTAGTCTTTAGCATTCCTTGGCTTGCATCTGTGGCACCCCGATCTCTGCCGGAAGTGTCACATGATGTTTTCTCTGTGGTATTCTTCGCGTGGCCATCTCTTTATAAGGACACCAGTTGTGTTGTATTAGGGCCCACCCTACTCCAGTATGACCTCTTCTCAACTAATTACATCTGCAATGACCTTATTTCCAAATAATGTCCCATTAGGTACTGGGACTAGGACCCCAACCAATTCAATTCATAACTGGGAATGTGGCCATTCTGAGAATGCCAGTGGTTCTAGTTGGCTGAAAATCTGGGTATGACTAGACAATAGTCAGAGATCAAAACAATCTAGCAACTTGAATAATTGGAGAATGAAACTATGGACTTTTTCAACATAGCAAAGGTTTTTGCATCTCTCTCATTTCGGTCTAGTAGCTTAGAATATTTTGCCATAGGTCAAAAGAAAGATAGAGAACTGCCCACACAGGAGAGCCAGCAATGTCTTCTCCATCATTCAATCATTGATTAACTCGATATTTATTCAGCACCATGTGCCAGGAGCCATCCCAAGCAATAGGGATCCGGTGGACAAAAAGACAGGACTTTTGCTCTCCCAGAAAAACAAAGTGTGGTCTTACTAGTTTTCTGTCATGGCCTTCTTTATGTCATATCCTGTAACAGTGTTTAGAAGGGATTCCAAGGAAAAGGAATTAAAAATAGACAGGTGGCAAAATTGCAAAATGAAACAGGAAATCATTTTAAAAGTGGAAAATAAGTAAACATATCCCTGGGGTAAATGGGAAGCCTGTGCAAAGCTCTTTCTCTGTCAAGGCTGGTGCCCTTTATAGTATCAGATAACTGACTCCTCTAAATGTCTAAGGCATCTCTGTAATGCAAATGGAAAACCCTTAAATGACCCTGCTGGAAGGTGACAATATAACACATTCATTGCCTAGTACTTAGGCAGTAGCTGAAGTTCAAGAGGCTCAGTGGGAAATCCATAGCTACTTCTCTCCTGCTTTAGGGATAACTGTGACTGGACAAGCACAATGAGTTGGAAGCAAGCCTTCAGCTCTAATCTGGGCAGCAGCACACTCGTTGATAAATTGCAAAATCTCATGTTTCCATGGAGAAGAGGGTGCTACTGACATGTGACTCAGTGTAATTACAGTCACTAAAGTTAATATTTTCCATAAACTACAGATGGTCTCAGAATTGGGCTATATTTGCAGAAAATATGTTCTAGTCCTACTAATTATGGCATGGCATTACCTTTCAAAGGAATAATGTGCAAGAGGCAGCTCATCTCTTGTCACTCAGCAGGTGGCCTTATCCTGGCAGAGAGTTTTCCAAGAAATAATATAATGTTTTTTTTTTGGAGACAGTCTCACTTTTTTACCCTGAGTAGAGTATGGTGGTGTCATAGTTCACAGCAACCTCAAACTCTTGGGCTCAAGGGATCCTCTTGCCTCTGCTTCTGGAGTAGCTGAGGCTATAGGTACCTGCCACAGTGCTTGGCTATTTTTAGAGACAGGGTCTTGCTCTTGTTCTGGCTGGTCCTGAACTCCTGAGCGTAAGCAATCCACCTGCCTTGGCCTCCCAGAGTGCTAGGATTACAGGCCTGAGCCACCATGCCTGGCCTATAATATAATATTTTTTCACAGAAAGTAGGGAAGGAGGAAGGAAAAAAGAATAAGATGGTGTGAATATCATTAGGGATGTACACAAATAGTAACAAATAGTATGGCTTTCCTTTCTTTCCAGGAACATATAGGATTGCATTTCACTGCAATACTACTTGGAAGTTGGGTATTACCATGTGACTTACTCTGGCTGATGAAATGTGTACAGAAGTGACCTGTGTCACTGCTGGGTGAAAGCTTTAAGAGCCAGTGCACAGTTTGCTACATTCGCCTCCACTGCTGCCTTAGAGATTGTGGAAGCAGGTGTCAAGATGAGTCCTGTCAGCCTGGGTCCCTTAGTGACTTTGATGAGCAGAGCAACAGAATGTGGGCAAAAATCAAAGATTTGTGGGGTTAAGCTATTGAAGTTTGGGGGTTTTGTTTTTTGTTCTTAATGCCATATAACCTGTCTCAACTGAAACCAGCAGTGAATTCTGCATGTTAATAGCTACTAACTTAATATCTTCAAAATTCTCAGAGGGAGGAAAGGAATTCCCTAATGGGGACTCTCCTGGGTGTGCCCTGGCCAATATAAATCTGTCATGGAGTCCAACCTTGGGCTCCAGATAGGTTGTATAAGTTTTACTAGGAAGTTATTAGAATACATTCATTTTAACTGCTCAGTTGTAATAGGTACCTTATATAACTATGAAATACTTCAATATGGTGAAGTTTAATGCAATTTTATTCTAGTCAATACTGAACAATTCCCAGGAATATTGTGAAGACCAAAGAGAAAAAGGAAGATGGAAAATCAAGGCAAGCAAGTACTTGAGTTAAATTAATGTCAAAGTCATCCACTTTCTCTTTCCTGTTCTCAACTCCCTCAACCAAGCCAATCCAATCACCTATTTTTGCCTAAAAATTCTTCTCTAACACTTCTATGAGACTCTCCTACACTTTTACAATGACTCCCATAACTACCTAAAATTACTTCCAGGGCAAAGTGGGGTACAAATGAAAGAACAGAGTCTTCCTTTATCCGAGGATTTATCGCTCCACTGCCTGTATTTCCTGTCCCCTCCCTGCTTCTCAGTCAATTCCCTCCCCCCAGCACTGCCCTTGCAAGTGTGTCAGGATGGTTTTTCTCGCATGGCTTCACTCACCTGCAAAATGCCCTTCTCTCTCCCCTTTGCCTATTCAAATGTGACCTTCCCTCAAGGCTCAGCTGCCACCTTCAGGAAGCTAGAGCCTTCCTCTCAACTCCAGTCCTCACTGATTTTCCCCTTGCCTGAATTCTGGTGGCAGTAACAATCCCAGTCACACCATGTAGTGCCAAATGACATAACGGTTCACCCCTCTTTTGTGGGTGGTAATTCTGTCCCACAGTCACTGTAAGGATTTACGTCCAACTCAGGAGTTCTCTTCCTTTCCTATCTCTTCTTTCTCTTTCTCTCCATAAACAACTCACCCTGCACTGAAACTCAATGTGAAATAGACCTCTCTATTAAAAGCAAAATAGCATGACAACCTAGAGTGCCCCAAATAATTTAGATGTTACCTGCGTGTATGACTGATAACATGCCCTTTCATAGGGGACTATTACATGGAAACTATTTGTTAAAAAATGAGAAAAGGACGAACTATGTATTTAGGATAAAATATCACAAATATACTTCATTTCTATCTTCTGGATATTTTATAGGAAATTATGGCTCGGTGAATCATTTTAAAAATACACTGATTAAAAAGAAAAATTGGGGCGGCTTGGTGCCCATAGCTCAGCAGTTAGGGAGCCAGCCACATACACTGGAGCTGGCAAGTTCGAACCCAACCTGAGCCCGCTAAACAATGACAACAACAACAACAAAATAGCTGGGTGTTGTGGCCGGCACCTGCAGTCCTAGCTGCTTGGAAGGCTGAGGCAAGAGAATCACTTAAGCCCAAGAGTTTGAGCTGTGAGCTGTGATGCCATAGCACTCTACCCAGGGCGACATAGTGAGACTCTGTCTCAAAAAAAAAAAGAGCCAGAGTGTGTATGTGTGTGTGAGTGTGTGATAGTATTTCTGTCCATAAGGTTTACAGTGCTGTTATTTTAAAGCTGTATTTGATGCACTCAAATAAATGTTACTATTTTCTTGACTCATATGGGGGATGTGGGAGTGGAGAAGTGGTTCTCAACCTTCCTAATGCTGCGGCCCTTTAAACAGTTCCTGTAGGTCTCGACCCAGCTGGAGTAGAGGCTTAATTCTACAGCTAAAATAATGGCCTAAAGGTATTCACGATTATTAGACATTTGAAATGAGCGAAATTATGAACTTATAATCAGACCACAACCAGAAAAATAAATGAATGGTTACATTGTTAATCTGAAGACATTTTTGAAATAAATTACTACATCTAAAACTATTTGAATGTTATTTCCTATTTTTATGGTAATATAAATGAAATTGTTTACATCTGGCTGTGTCTGTCTAACCTGATTTTCTCAATGATAAAAACCATTCCTAGCTTTTAATGACTAATGTCTTATCAACTCTTCCAAGGATAAATGCCATAAAACTCATCAAAGTCATGGTTTCTGGTCAGCTGTGGACATCAATATCAACAAAGAAGGCATATTATGATAAATGCAATCTTAAAATGTAGCATGTGAAAAATTCTCATTTCAGCATATTTTCTTTTCTTTTTTTTTTTTTTTTTTTTGTAGAGACAGAGTCTCATTGTACCACCCTCGGAAGAGTGCTGTGGCGTCACACGGCTCACAGCAACCTCCAGCTCTTGGGCTTACGTGATTCTCTTGCCTCAGCCTCCCGAGCAGCTGGGACTATAGGCGCCCGCCACAATGCCCGGCTATTTTTTTGTTGCAGTTTGGCAGGGGCTGGGTTTGAACCCGCCACCCTCGGCATATGGGGCCGGCGCCCTACTCACTGAGCCACAGGCACCGCCCTCATTTCAGCATATTTTCTAATTACTGAAAAGTCTTTTACACTTCAATAAACATGTCAAAATATACGTTAAACATTTTACCTTTTACTACATGCTTTAGAATGTCAAATTTTAATGTAAAGTTCCCTGATATTTGGAAGAAGAGGGTGAAGCACATAGACTAGGGAATGGTAGGAATGTTACTTACAAATAAGAACAGAAAGTCCAAACAAAAGCAAAAACAACAATCAGAAGGGGGTAATGACGTAGATTCAGAGCTAAGTTTATCTCAGTCTACACTGTATGACCTCTCTTTCTTATTTTTTAAATTTTTTTAAATGAAATAAACCAAACAGAATATTTCTTATTGTTACATTTGGAATAGTAAAGTGGGCTTGTCAGAACATTTTTTTTTTTAACCAAGCACATTTTAACAAAGGCTGTTTTTTTTATTCTCAGTTCTTGGGTTCTAAGTCTAAAAAAGAAATAAAATTAGGATTGGATGCTGTTTAAAATAAAGATATAGTTACTTAAACAATTGTTCCATTCACGGTACTGTACGACTTGCACGGTCTGTCTTTCCTAAAACCTGAGAACCAAGGACAAAGATAATCCAACTAGGATAGGTCCTGCGCACTCGTGGAACACAAACGCAGCTCTCTGTTGCCATCATCTGGTAAATATGTATATTACACTTCCACTCGACCTGTGCCCACAAGATGATGGGTGCCTGTAATCTCAAACCACCAGAGTGAGGAGTCAACTCAAGACACTAATTTTTCATACAAATAAACGATATTCTGTGAAAGCACAGTGTATTAGTTATGTTTTTATTTTCTGGCCCTTTCGTTCCTCAAACCAGCGACTGAAATCAGAAAATGATTTCAGAGATGGATAAGTCAGACAGTCATTCAGTTTCAAATTCAGGGATTCTCTCCTTAATGATTTTACTTCTGATGCACCTGAAAGTAGATCATTATTACCTTCTGCCAATTGATTGCTCTCTTTCCATTTAATGAATTATGAGCAAAGTGTATTTTAGTAGATATAAAATGCCCAGACTGCTTAGATGACAGGGGAGTTAGATCCACTTGGTTACTCACTGAGTTGTAAGGCCTAAGGTAAATCATCCAACATTTAAGGGGCTTCTGCTAAAAAGTAATGGGGCTCAACTAAGGACTTTTATGGAGAGTATGTCTAGTTTTACAAAATCCTATTATTTACTTAACTTCAATATTTAGCACTTAATTTCATTGTCTTCTTTGATGTTCTAATTGTTTCATGAGTACTAATCTTGTTTCTCCAACTAAAATTAAGTCACCTTTTTGCATTTAGTACAATTCTGATTATTATTTTATTTGAAGGTAACCAAATGAACTTCAAGATTATGCAAATTAGATAATACTGTCTAATATCTTTAATTCCTGATGGCAGGACTAACACCAGACTTCCTATTCGGTGTACTTTTTATCATATTACAGTACCTGAAAGTTTAATAAGTCAATATTTAATAACTTGTTGTTGATTAATTTTTAGCAAGTCAAAATGATAATATGAAAATTTAAAAAATATTTTATATGTACTAATAAATAATATACACAAAATGCCACTAATATACTAGTTATTGTATTAACAACAGCAGAGGCAGAAGTCAGCTACCACTATGCTCTGAACTGAGCCCACTGATTTTCTGTCTTGCTCAGTTGTTCCATTTTAATCAAGCACTATGGAATCTCTTCAAGGGTAGTATCTACAAATATACTACACTTTTATTATCTAATCCTATTTTTGTTTTGTGGCATATGATTTGCTGCTGTATTTGTGTCTATATAATGATAAATAACATTACATAGGATTCTACTCAAAAGTCGGTTTTTAAACCCACAAACCCATCCTCCAAAAGTCTCTGTTGCTTGTGTTGGGTTAAGTTATACATTATCATCAAATAGTGAGGTGCCCTCAAAATTAATTACATTTTCTCCTTGTTAATTTTTCTTAGGAAATATTTAACTATTCCTGAAAACTTGAGTATATGATATTTTTCCATTAAATTTTGTTCTTTACACAAATTTCATAAGGACTCCAAGTCCAGAACTCCAATTTTCTTGTTGTGATTCCTTTTTGCATTTAGTACAATTCTGATTATTATTTTATTTGAAGGTAACCAAATGAACTTCAAGATTATGCAAATTAGATAATACTGTCTAATATCTCTACCTGTTTATCTGCCTAGATGCTAGAGTCCTGCCAATGTGCTTAAAGAGTTGGATTACAGGCTGTGGATTTCCTAGAAGATTATGTCCTGGGTAAACACTGCCTATTTGATTTAGTGTTCTATAAATAGGCTACTGACCTAAAACAACTTTCTTCTTTTAAATATTTGCAAAATAAAGCCAACTTTGTAAATGTGGACTAAAAGTTAGTTTTATTTAAAAGTCTTTTTGAGGACTATAGACTGAGGCCTCTGGCCTGGGAGCGGCCCTTTACAGAGGTTCTGTCAGGCTGCTCCAACATGGTCATTTCAGTTCACAGTTTATATACAGGTGGTGAGGGGTCAGCCCCTGCAAAGTCACATGTAAGTTTGGATGTGAGAGCTTATCTGGTTATAGCTTCGAGAAGCATAACCCCTCACCCTGTCAGATGTTTTCATATGTCTGATCAGGTTTGTGATTAGGAAAAGGCAAAGTCTTGGGTCATTTAGGCAAGAGATGTGGGGGCAGAACAGAACTCTATTCTGTTCTGTCTTCAAAGAAGTTTTCTGGAAAGCTTCACATTATCACAGAATCAGGGGCTTTGTGATGTTCTGCTGGCAAGCAGAAAGAAGTAAACCTGGTTTCTTACGTTGCTACTTTTGTCTCACGTAAGTGAATTTTCTCTTGGGAAGGGTAGGTTCATATGCGTCCAAATTTTCAATTTATGCTGGGCCAGAGAGGAAAACAGCTAACTCCATTTCTGCTATTTGCTTGTTGAATCTTATTTATTATTAAGTGAAAACAAGCAACATTATTTGCTTATTTTTTTTTTTTTAGGACAGGGTCTCACTCTGTAGGCTGGAGTGCAGTGGTGTGATCATAGCTCCCTGCAACCCATACTCCTGGGCTCAAACTATCCTCCTGGCTCAAGCTCCAAAGTAGCTAGGACTACAGGTGTATGCCACCATGCCGAGGCTAATTTTTAAGTTTTTCATAGACAGAGTCTTGCTATGTTGCCCAGGCTGGTCTCAAACACCTGGTCTTGACTCCTTGCTATTTTTGACTCTGCTCTGCTTTTGCCCATGCTACTCGTTCCTGGTAGCCCTTCTCTGTATCACCTGCAATACTTTATTGCCCACATTCGTTTACTATCTGCAAACCCTTAAAGAATAATGACTTTGTCTTTTATACATTCACTTATTTATTTATTCAGTAAACTTTTAGCTGTGTGCCAGCTCTGGAGAACATAGCAGTAATAAAAACAGACAAAAATCCCTATCCTCATGGAATTTATGTAGACCACATGTAATAAATGAGTAAAATATACTCCGTGGTAGATGGTGGCCTGCGCCAAAGGAGTAGAATAGAAAGTGTTGATGTGAGGGTGGTTGTAATTCTTTTTTTTTTTTTGGCCGCGGCTGGGTTTGAACCCACCACCTCTGGCATATGGGACCAGTGCCCTACTCCTTTGAGCCACAGGCACTGCCCTGGGTGGTTATAATTCTTAATAGGCTAGTGAAGTATGTTTGAGTAAAGACCTGAAAGATGTGAGGGCAAACTATGGGGGTATCTGAGGTTTGAGTGTTATAGAAAGGGGAAATGGTAAGTGCAAATGATATCGGAATTTCCTTGCTGGGTCCTTGGTCTTGGGAACCGAAGAATGAATTCATGGGCCATGATTTCATGGATAGATTTTGTTATAGATAAAGAAAGAGGAAAGCAAAGCCTCCAGCACAGTGGAGGGAGTCCCAGGAAGATTGCTGCTTTGGCTCTCTATCTAGGGGGTTATATGCAGTTTCTAATCATATCTCCTTCCCTGCAGGCAGGGGGGTTTGGGGAAATGAAATGCATGTTTAAAATATACGTCACAGCCATTAGTACCAAAGGCCGGTGGGGAGATGTTAATTTTAAAACTGCCATTGGTGAAGGAATGTGGTCATGTTTTGGGTGGGGAGTGGTGGCTTAGATGGAGCATTGATCAAACTGGCTTACTAGCCTGCTTAGGCCCAGAAAATGGGAGTTTGTGTCCAGCCAGGGAGGAGGAACCTGTATCACAAAGTCACTGGGATGGGAGAATCCTTGATTATGCCTGATTTGGGAAAGAGCCACAAGGAGGCCTGTATGGCTGGAGAGGAGTGAGAGAGGGGAAGAAGAATTTCATTCCCCATTTTGTGTTCCTTGGGATCTAGCACTGTGTGTGAAACATATTAAGAATTAACATATTGGGAGGCGCCTGTGGCTCAGTGGGTAGGGTGCTGGCCCCATATACTGAGGGTGGCAGGTTTGAACCCGGCCCTGGTCAAACTGCAACAAAAAAATAGCCGGGCTTTGTGGCGGGTGCCTGTAGTCCCAGCTACTCAGGAGGCTGAGGCAAGAGAATCACCTAAGCCCAAGAGCTGGAGGTTGCTGTGAGCTGTGACGCTATAGCACTCTACCAAGGGCAATAAAGTGAGACTCTGTCTCAAAAAAAAGAATTAACATATTTTGGACAGCACCCATAGCTCAGTGGGTAGGGCGCCAGCCACATACACCCAGGCTCTCAGGTTCAAACCGGCTCGGGCCAGCTAAGACAACAATGACAACTGCAACAAAAAAAATAGCCAGGCATTGTGGCAGGTGCCTGTAGTCTTAGCTACTTGGGAGGCTGAGGCAAGAGTATCGCTTAAGCTCAAGAGTTTGAGGTTGCTATGAGTTGTGACGTACGGCACTCTACCCAGGGCGACAGCTTGAGACTCTGTCTTGAAAAAAAAAAAATAAAAAGAATTAACATATATTGATGAATTAATGGAGATTTTTGTGGTAAGGTAAAAAATGCCCACATTTCACAAAACTGGAATTACGCTAAATCTGGACCAGTTAACCTTTGTAACAGTGAAAAAATATTTTTGGGTTGCTCTGACTTTGGTTGTGTCATTTAAATACATGTAGATAGGACTTTTTTTTTAAATTTGGATTTTTATTAATAGATCAGGATATCATGTTGAAAGTATTTCACAACAACCTTCACATCTTCTTTTTCTTTGCACTTTTGTTAAAATACTTCAAATTGTAGATTATCGTGCCTATAAACAATGGAAAATTCTAACAAACATTTCTGAGTAGTATTCTAATGATATTTCAGATCTCCTAGCAAGGGTAACAGCACTTTTCAGAATCACTTAAAGAAATTTGCCAGTTTAAGGAGGATTTGCATTGCTTCTAAAATTGACTTCCTAGTACAGTCATATTACCTCATCAATATTTATTTCATTTGAACAAATGACTCACAGTTAGCAGAAGATGGGGCTGCGCAGGCCATGGGCAACACAGCGAGCGTCACGAGCGAGTATGATTAGCTCTCCCCTGCTCCGCTCCTGCCTGCTCCTTTCTTTGGTCCACTTTAGACTCCATTTGTTAGCGTTTCCTGCTTTTTGTCAGCGAGTTTGTTTGAATAAATATTTTATCCATGTCGATTTTTAAACTTTAATTATTCTGGAAGAAAAATTACAATACTTTCTCCTGACTTGCTAATTTCTTGGCTGCTTTTTCTTGGTACAGTTGAAATTTGAACACCCTAGACCAGGCATCCTCAAACTGCGGCCCGCGGGCCACATGAAGCGCTGTGAATTGGATATGTTCCCGTTTTGTTTTTTACTTCAAAATAAGATATGTGCAGTGTGCATAGGAATTTGTTCATAGTTTTTTTGTTTAAAGTATAGTCCGGCCCTCCAACGGTCTGAGGGACAATGAATTGGCCCCCTGTTTAAAAAGTTTGAGGACACCTGCCCTAGACTCTAGGGATACCAATCCCCAAGCAGTTGAAAATTTGCATTTTTGACTTAATGACTAATAGCCAACAGTTGATGGCGAAATTTACCAATAACATCAAGAGGCAATTAACACATATTTTGTACATTGCATGAATTATATACTGTCTTTTTACAATAATCTAGAGAAAAGAAAATGTTCAGAAAATCATAAGGAAGAGCAAATATAGTTACAGTGCTATACTGTATTTATCGACACTGCATGTTTGCATTGTCTATTTACAAGACAAACTATCTGAAATGGCAGGCAACAGCAGCTGTCGACCTCAATCTATGGTACATATTGAGCAATTCAGGCTCTGCGCCTATGGCTCAAGCAGCTAAGACGCCAGCTGGCGGGTTCGAATCTAGCCCAGGCCCGTCAAGCAACAATGACAGCTGCAATCAAAAAATAGCTGGGCATTGTGGTCCCAGCTACCTGGGAGGTGGAGGCAGGAGAATCGCTTGAGTCCAGGAGTTGGAGGTTGCTGTGAGCTGTGATGCCATAGCACTCTACCCAGGGTGACAGCTTGAGGCTCTGTCTCAAAAAAAAAAAACAAAAACAAAACATATTGAGCAATTCAGTGTTTCTTGATACATACTGAATGTACATATCAAGAAAAGTAGTGTAATGTCATGACTTTTCTGTTTTTTGGGAGCACTTCCAGCATCACTGGTGGCACTTTATATGGGCCCCATGGTGTTCAGTTCAATGTTTATGGTACTGCACTGAATACAATGAAAAAATATGTGAGAACCTTTAGAAATTTCTTCATAGTGCAATTTACCAAAGAGATGAACTGCTGATGTGGAGATGATTAGCATCACATGGGTTTTAGGTGGATACACACAACACTGGAGGTCACCACAATAGCAATACGAGATGACTAAAATGTTACTAAAATATTACACAAGCACAATTTATGCTACCATCAATTTTATGCAGTTCTGATTTAATCCTGCATCTTTGGTTTGTTTACATTTTCTCAACCGCAAACAGCTGAATGTATGGTCTGTGTTTGTATGTTTTGATATATTTAAAATTTTATTTTTGAGACAGAGCCTCAAGCTGTTGCCCTGGGTAGAGTGCGGTGATATCACAGCTCACAGCAACCTCCAACTCCTGGGCTCAAACGATTCTCCTGCCTCCACCTCCCAAGTAGCTGGGACTACAGGTGCCCACCACAACACCTGGCTATTTTTTCGTTGCAGACGTCATTGTTGTTTGGTGGGCCCAGGCTGGATTTGAACCCGCCAGCTCAGGTGTATGTGGCTGGCATCTTAGCTGCTTGAGCCACAGGTGCCGAGCCCATTTTAAATTTTTATAATAAATTTGTGTATACTTTATGGTAGTAAATGAGAAAATAGACTACTACCTACATATATTTTATGCATTCATGATATGCCTAATGTTTTCTTAATTTTTTTGTATTTCTAGGATACATGGTTTGTGATTTTTTTTTCAAATTATCACAAATCTTCACAAACTTTTCCAATATATTTATTGGAAAAAATCCATATATAAGTGGACCCATGCAGTTCAAACCTGTGTTGTTCAAGGGCCAAGTGTACTACCTATTCCAAGAAATGCCTAAAAACGGAAACACTAATTGTAAAAGATCTATCCTGTCAAGTTTTGGGTTTTTAATAGAATGGTCAAGAAATAAAACATTCTCAAGTGTCAATTCTTTCCAGCCGGAGACCTCCAGGAACACATCTGTGGTTAAATCAAGTTGGAGTTATTACTGGTTCATGTAGGAAGAACACATAACCTTGGAGAACCAAGGGCTGTCTGGGTAACCGGGTGTTAAGAAAGAACCTATCATGGCATTTGGGCTTTGGTTGGCGGTTCAAAGAATGGTCTAAGGAAGCGAGAATGTGCTCTAGATTAGACACATTTAGAAACCTGGTACAGTTCTATGACTGGGCATCTCAAGCTTATCCATAGAAGAGACTAGCGTGAGAATAAAGCTGTAACTGATAAAGAAGAAGCAGTCATTCATTTTGGCCAAGAGAAAGGGTGTTGGTATTTTAAAGTTGGCAGAGAGACTTTATTTTTGCCTGTGTTTAGACACACTTAATGAAGTGCTTTGCTTTATATCATTTTATCATGGTTTCAGAGTGATCTTGTCTGAGGCTGGTATTTTGTGAAATTATTTCGGTCTAATAGGAGAGTAACAAGGCATAGCAGTGAGTGCCAGGCCAGCTTCTCAATGTTAGGGGTTTCTTTTTTTCATTCTCACATGTTATTTTTAAACCTTTCATTTAAATATAGTGTACATACAGAAAAGTATATACATTTTCAGTGAATTTTTATAATGTGAACACACTTGTAAACCCGTGTTCAGCTTAAGAAACAATATTACCGGTGTTCAAAAGTGCCCATTAGGCCCTCTCGAGCTCACTAACCCGGGGCTATCCTGACTTCTAACATGACAGATCAGTTTTTGCCTGATTTTGAACTTTGCACTGGAAAAAAATAAAAAATTATGGAAGCCCGCAGTATGTACTTTTTTGAGTACAGGCTTCCTAGGCTCAATATTATATTTATCAGATTCATTCATGTTTATCTGTGTCATTTACATTAGTTCATGACTGGTCTCTCTCACCTTTTCTCCTTCATGAGAGGGACCTGCTCCCAACTCTCTTTGGAAGTGCCCTAAACTTTCTCTTTGTTCTTCCTAAATAAAATCTCAACTTGTGTAGGTTATGTTTACTTTCTACCCACACTGCCTGAGCCACTCCAGTTTTATTTTCAGTTTCCCCTCACTGTTGCTTTCAATTACCGCCATGCCTCAGTTGAACTTTCTAGCTTAGCTGAGTAATCGAACCAGCTCAATTGGGTTTGGGGAACCAGGACCCCCAACGCCCAACATTTTTTCTGGTTCCACGAAATCCTGCAAGAAAACCTCAGCCTTTTTCCTAATGCAGAAGCCCCGGAAAAAGACTCCCAGAGGACCCCTGCACTCCCCACATTCCACATCAGATCCCAGGTAAGATGACAGAGCGTCTGTGTCTGCTGAGTGCAGCCCTGCTGTGCCAGTATTTTGTTCATCCCCTTACTCAGGTGTGTTCACAAAAGTGTTAGCATGAAAAGGCCAGTAGATGCTCCCAGGATGAGAAAGGAATTTCTCTAGACAAAGTTAGGAATATAAAAGCATAGTGTTTTTTTTACTTTCTAGAAGGAGAGTGGGGAGGCCACATGGCATCCCAGAAGGTGAAGAGAGAGGCCACATGGCTTCCTGGAAGGAGAACAAACATGGAGGATCCAACATGGCATCCTGGAGAGGGAAAAGGGAGGTGCTAGTGTAGAGCATCCACTGGAGTTCACAGAATGCTGTAGGGCCAGTTTGTCCACTTTTCCTTGGCTATTGATTTCTTTTGGAGTGTTTATTGAAAACTGAAGGTTAATGATTACTCTGTTGTTTCACTGTAAAGGCCAATCATTCCCACTATGGTTAATCAACCCCAAAGTATGGTTAACAGTTCAGACATGGCATTATTGGAAGGAGAGAAGGGAATAAGAAGCCAATTGAAACAGGTCTTACATTTGCCACTTTAAGTCTCTATCCTTTCCCTGTACCCTTTTTGTCTGATGGAACTCCAAAGCACAAGCCACTGTTTCCCTTTAGTGTCATCCCAGAGGGGATTGCTCTGTTTTTTCAACTTCTTGCCATAAGCAACGTATTTTGTCTAGAGACCTCTTCACTTTTGTGGCTTTGGGAACCTTTTTCTGACACCTCAGTCTTTGTAACAACTCTGCTTCCATGGGATGGCTTTATCCCCTGAACACTACAGGGGATAAGAGAGCTGTATTAAAGGATTTCATTAATGATCTTAAGGGACATGCTACATCCTCAGGCCAGCCCCCACTTCTTTGCAAATTAGAGGCACTTTCTTTGTGGACACCTATATAGGTTCAGGTGGACTGGGAGGCAATCATAGCAAGAGACTTGCAAGAGGCAAGGAGGAGAGTCTACTCCCCAGGAAGTGGGGCGTGGGGAGTGAGAGGAGAAAGACAGGTCTGGTCCCAGGGCAGTACCACGGAGTGCTGTCCCTGGTAGCCATCACAAGGGAATGAGGTGGTCCTGTATGACATTCCTTGTGAAAAATTAATTGGTAACCTCTCCCAGAGCACCACGCAGAGCCTTGGAGGAGGTTTGGTTTACCAGACGGGATGCCTGCCTGGGGTTGTGAAGGTACCCTGCACCCCAGAGATGCCTGGACGGCTGGAGTGTTCTGTCTTTTCCCTCCCATAAAGGACTATGGGACAATGAGCCTTGATATCCTAACTCACCCCTGGGATGTCTCTTAAAGAATTGGAAGACCCTTAGATATGACAGCCTCTGAAAGTATTAATTAATTTACTTTTGTAACACAGCCTGGCCTCAATACCAGTTATCAGATGGGGAAGTCTGGCCCAGAGATAGGAGTTTGAACCATTTTACAGCTAAACTTCTTTTGTAGAAATGAGAGGAAGTGGTCAGAGGTACCCCATGTGCAAGCTTTTATGTACTTAAGAAATAATCCTTCTTTTTTTGAGACAGAGCCTCAAGCTGTTGCCCTGGGTAGAGTGCTGTAGCATCACAGCTCACAGCAACCTCCAACTCTTGGGCTCAAGCAAGTCTCCTGTCTCCGCCTCCCAAGTAGCTGGGACTACAGGCACCCGCCACAACGCCCGGCTATTTTTTGGTTGCATTTCGGCCAGGGCCGGGTTTGAACCGGCCATCCTCGGTAAATGGGGCCGGCGCCCTACTCACTGAGCCACAGGCACTGCCCATCTATTATATTTTAATTGCAAGAATTTTGCCACTGGATAACCCTTGACTTAGTTGTAAGTACTTTTGACAGTAGGAGATTAGTCTGGATACTTCATGAATGTTTGTTGAATCCTGATCTACTCTTTCTCACCTTCCTACCTTTTCTCATTATTTCCTCATCCTGTCCACCTGTCTAAGCCTAATCCCAAATGGTAAATAACCATCATTATTAACACTTTCTTTGTACCATTATTCTGGTGCTTATTATATTGATTACTAAAGAAAGATACAAGTTGGTTTCTTTTTTTTTTTTTTTTTTACATCTAGGACATAACCACTGAGTACATGTTAACTCTTATATCATCATTATAGTTAGAAATAATAGTTTTGTGAGTTCTTTTAGGGCAGAACTATGGCATACTTTTTGGTTTCAATTTACAGTAGCAAAGGAAGAGCTCCGAATGAGAAGTGTGGTAAGGCCCTCACCCCCGCCTGCCCAAAGCCTATTCTCAGAGCCCCGAGAGATGAAGGTTCTGCAGGCATGGAAAGCGAAACATGGAGAGGAGAGACTGGACTAAGTAATCACACAGTGGGCAATAAAAGCCCCATGTCCCAGTTTTCCATTCACTCAAGACAGAAGCAAACCCTTAAGCAGCAGGTCCCGCGCATGGCTCTTTAGGGGGGCCTAGGGCACACAACCGGGGGTGACGGGAGCAGGCGGAACTTTCATCTTCAGCTCCGCGTTCCCCGCGACTCGGCTCGTGCGGCTACACTACCAATTAGTTGGCCTCCCCAACCCCACCCCGAAGGCCTATCTCGACAACGGTCCCAGAGGAACTACTACTGTCAACAAAACGACTAACAGACACGCCCACAACCGAACAGAAGGCAGTTCCTCCAAGGCCGCCAGTGCGGCCCACCAACTTCCCGAGAGGGCAGGGCGTCAGACGTACGACGACCCACGCCTCCCTATGCGCGCCGCAGACGCGCACGCCGCCCCGCGCGCACGCCGCTCCGCCTCCGCCGCCCCTCGCCGGCCGCGCGCCGCGACCTCTCGAGCATCCTGCCTGCGCTTGCTCTGGGTCCCCGCGCCGTTGGAGGGTCCCAGGGCTAGTCCGACCGTACTGTTAGCCCAGAGAGAAGCCTGAGAAAACCAGGTCAACTGGATAGAGCAGCAACAGGTAGTAGAGCCCGCCCTGCACGCTCCAGCAGTAGAGTGAGCGGGAGGGAGAGTTACGTGAGGGAGCGCGGAGTGAGCGAGCCTGGGTCCGACTCCAGCATCCGGCTCAGGACCTAGCGGGGTTGGCCAGGGCCCCAAGCCGGCGTTACACCTTGTCTGAGGAGGATAGACCGCGTTTAAAGGGACAGACCGAGCGAGGCGACATGGCCTCACCATTCCTGCCTGCGGGGGCCACCACAGGCGACAGCGGTGGAGAGCTGAGCTCAGGGGACGACTCTGGTGATTTGGAATCCCCCCACAGCCCGGAGACCGAGGAGTCCAGGAGCCTAGCAGAGTTGTTTGAGAAGGCTGCCTCGCACCTCCAGGGCCTGATTCAGGTGGCCAGCCGGGAGCAGCTCTTGTACCTGTATGCCAGGTACAAACAGGTAATGTGGCAGGCGAGAGACACGGAACCTCGAAAACATGATAGCAAACACGTATGGTTAACGGCTAGGTGTAATGACATTTTGTGTATGTGTGTTTGGTTTGTTTTTTGATCATCTGCTTGCGATTAGCATCTTTCTGGACGTGGAAAAGACCTGTCTGATATCCTAGGAATGATACTTGTGTAGCTGGACACTCAATGACAGTTCTTCTGTGTCTTCTCCAACTTACTCGGTAACCTTACACTTCACCAGCCTCCAAACCTTTACAAAATGAGGATAAGATTTACCATTCATTGACTTTTCCCAAAGTGCCATATGGAAGTAAATATGATAATGTTAATATATTTTTAGATCCAGGAGAATAATATATTTGAAACATATTGAAACAAATAAGATACAGTACAGAAAAAATAAAGCACAGTATTATCTGTTTTTATTTATTTATTTATTTTTTTATTTTTATTTTATTTTTTTTGTAGAGACAGAGTCTCACTTTATGGCCCTCGGTAGAGTGCCATGGCATCACACAGCTCACAGCAACCTCCAACTCCTGGGCTTAAGCGATTCTCTTGCCTCAGCCTCCCGAGTAGCTGGGACTACAGGCGCCCGCCACAACGCCCGGCTATTTTTTGGTTGCAGTTCAGCCGGGGCCGGGTTTGAACCCGCCACCCTCGGTATATGGGGCCGGCACATTACCAACTGAGCCACAGGCGCCTAATTGTGATTTTTTTTAAACGCTAATTTCAGTTATGTTGTGGTTGAATATATTCCTGTCTGTTCAATACAATCATAAAAATTTTAGAGCTACTGAATACCAGATGAAATAATCCTTTTCTTTTACAGAAAAGGGAACTTGAAGCCCAAAGAGAGTAGGTGACTTGCCTAGGGTCATAAAAAAACATCATTCAGAACGGGATTGTAGCTCCTGACTCTCTCCAAACTTTACTTGGAAATAGAAAAACATATAAGTTATTCATGTAAGGCATTTGATGTATCATTCAAAGAGTCATTGGTTGGATACTAAAAGGAAGAATAATCCACAAAAACTTGTTTAGCATCTTTTATGTGCAGCACAGGTGAGCGTTATGCCTACAGAGAATAGAAAGAAGCAAAAACATCTTGACACTTGCCCTTAAGAGGTTTACATTCTGAAATACTTGAGGAGTCTGGATTTAAACGTGTGAAAAATGGCTGACAAGAATTAAATGACAGTTCAGAAAAGTCCAGATCTTTTGAATACTAGAGGAAATGGAGTTCTGGATAATAGCCTATTTCATTTCATTAAACTTTTAACCTTTTTCCTCCCTCTTGATATAATTACCAATTCCCCCTTGTATTCTTTTTAATAAAATAATTGTAGGAAGGGGAACCCCTGTATTCTTAAACTGGACATACTGAATATAGATGAACCTTCTTTTGAAGATCATGGTTATGGATATTGGCTAATGTTACCTGAGAGATTAGCTGTAGGAACAAATGATATAAATCGTAGTTTTGAATGAAAATTGCCTCCAAATTGACCTTACGATAAGCTTTCTTGCAAAAGTTCTGGATGGGCTGGGTGCAGTGGTTCACACCTGTAATACTAGCACTTTGGGAGGCTGAGGGAGGTGGATTGCCTGAGCTCAGGACTTTGAGACCAGCCTGAGTGAGGGCCAGACCCTGACTCTAAAAAAAACCAGCCTGGCATTGTGGCAGGCACCTGTAGTCCCCGCTGCTTGGGAGGCTAAGGTAAGAGGATTGCTTGAGCCCAAGAGTTGGAGGTTGCTATGAGCTGTGATGCCATGGCACTCTACCAAGGGCAACAAAGTAAGACTCTGCCTCTAAAAAGAAAGTTCTGGATGTCTGTTTTCTCTTCGGTTGTTTACACTGTATTGATAACATTAGTTTGGAACTCTTAATTTTTTAACAGATGTAATTAATACTGAGTATTGTGCTAGGACCTGTAATTTGTGCACTGATTCTCTAATTCTGATTTTCTCTAAACTCCCCAGAGAACATTTTTTTTCTTTCTAAGACATTTTATTGCTATTAATGTCGTCATTATTAAATATCTCATTTCCAAGTCATCAGTGAACTGTAGTTACCTGTCAACTGGCAACCATTCTATGTCAGGTATATTCACTTCACCCAGGTAGTCTAAAGGAGAAGTGTCTCTCATCCTTTCAAGAATTTGATGTTCTTGAGTAGTCTATATCTGAAAGTAAAATTCTACATTACTAGAGAGTAAGATTGTACTTGCTTAGATATGATAGAGGGCTACAGTTTTTATCAGTCTTTTAAATATATTTTTAACAGAGTTATGAGATAGTGTTGAAGATAACATCTTTGTTAGAATAATAAGGTTGTGGGTGGTGCCAGTAATAAGGTTGTGGTTCAGTGGGTAGAGCACTGGCCCAGTATACCAAGGGTGGCGGGTTCAAACCCAGCCCCAGCCAAACTGCAACAAAAAAATAGCAGGGCGTTCTGGTGGGCACCTGTAGTCCCAGCTACTCGGGAGGCTGAGGCAAGAGAATCGCCTAAGGCCAGGAGTTTGAGGTTGCTGTGAGCTGTGACGCCCCCACACTCTACTGAGGGTGATCAAGCGAGACTGTCTCAAAAAAAAAAAAAAAGAATAATAGGTTGAAAGTGCAATATAATTTCTGCATGTTGGGTCAGAATTTCTCATAAAATAATAACATTTTGTACTTATAATAGCACCCTGTTTTTTAAGCTGAAAGAGGTAAGATTGTTGGCAGGAAGATAATAAGCTGATATGAGCTTTATTTTCTTAGGTAGAGCTCTAAACTTACCTAGCATCCTATCTCTTTTGGTCTCAGATAAGCCTTTAGCTTCAAAATCATCTTTTAATGAAGCTTAAAAAAAATCAAACCAATTAACATTTTTTTGGTCCTTCTATGCATTAGCCTACACTCTTTCCAGCAGCAGATAACTAATTGACACCTGTGAAAACTGTAGGACAATGGCAATTGTGAATTCCTTTTGCTTCATTTTATAGGAGCCTTCAACACTAGAACAAGTGAGAATGTTGAGCATGCCCTCTGACTTTAACCTGGGGACACTGATGTATTGGCACCTGACTTTGGCATCCTTTGTTGAAATAGTTTTTTAAGGACACTGGATATATCAAGAGTGGTGTCTGGAAAGTATCCACCATTGTTAATATTATTTTTCATGTCACATGGCTGGATATAGATACCTATTTATATATAGCTATCTGGAAAGTATAGTTTTATCTATATTCTACCTGTCTGTCCATTCATCCATCCCAGAGAGAACAAAATATAGATGTTCTATTAAAGTGACTTTTGCTTCACAGCTTATAATTCATTATCTCATGGTTTGATAACTGCTGTTCATGATGTCTTAAAATCTTATAGTTTAACTTTTCAGTCTTTTTTGAATCTAGAACTATTCTTTGAATTTGGGAATTATAAAAGCTTCTGTGTCCATTAGGCTAAAGGCTTTGAACCTTTGATTTCCTCTCACGTGATGATCTGGTGCTCCTGGGCTGGTAGGGTGGCTCTGCTTCATGAAATCATCCAGAAGCCTAAGCTTTTTGTGTCTGGCTCAGTAATCTTTTAAGGCAACAGTTCTGAAACTGTGGTCCATAGATCCTTAAAGTCGAAACTATTTTTGTAATAATACTAAGATGCGTTTTTCCTGTGTTGTTATGAGGTATAAAACTGCTGATGCCTTTGTATGTAGATTTACTAAAGTGTAAACTGAGACAACCCTCCTGACCTTCTCTATCCTGATTTACAAAATGAGTTTGTAATGGCATACCTTGTGGGATTATTGTGTGATTTATGTGAGATAACATATATGATGAGTTTGATACATGGTGATTGTTCTAGAAATACACCTCCATGGTTCTGCACCCGTGGTTACGGCGCCAACCACATGCACCATACATGCACACGAACCTGTCCAGGGCCAGCTAAATAACAATGACAACTGCAAAAAAAAAAAATACAGCTCTGGCCAGGTGGTGTGGCTCATGCCTGTAATCCCAGCACTCTGGGAAGCCTAGGTGGGCAGATTGCCTGAGCTCACAAGTTGGAGACCAGCCTGAGCCAGAGCGAGACCCCATCTCTAAAAATAACTGGGCATTGTGGCAGACGCCTGTAGTCCCAGCTACTAGGGAGGCTGAGGTAAGAGGATCACTTGAGCCCAAGAGTCTGAGGTTGCTGTGAGCTATGACACCACAGTACTTTACAAACTGGGCGACAAAGGGAGACTCTGTCTCAAAACAAAACAAAACATGTCTCCTCTCTCATCCTTTCTTCCCTTCCCTCTATCCCATCATAACAGAGCTGTTCTCTGTAATTATGTTTTAATAACAGCCAGAGGGCCATGTGATTAATTGCTAAACATTGTAGTTTGAAAGCAGTCTTAGAATCTGAACTTTGAATAGGACTGGAAGGAGGTGTAGCATTTTGAAAAAGCAGAGGCAAGAAGAGAAGGGATTTTAGGTGAGTGGAATAACAAGAGCAAAACATGGAACTAAAAATCCCTAAGGCAGAGAATATATCATTCTGGTTAAAGGCATCAATTAGATTTTAGCAAAATTCAAGTGTGTAAGAGTAATAGGAAGTAGTGGGAAGGTCCTTGGGAAGTAAGATAGGTGCTGTGGATTAGTTAAGAACAGTTAGAGGCTTTGTTCTAATGGAAGCTTTAGGTAAAACTTTCTAACACATGATAGAAAAAATGAAAAGTGCCTTAAGAAATATATAGAGTAAGTGCTTTAAAAGTTCATAAGGAAAAGAGATTACTTCTGATGCTGGGAATCTGGCTGTGTAATTCTGCTGTTGTATGAATTTCATTTATGCTTATTTACAATGAAAATTATCAGTTTATAGTTTTATTACAAATGTCATTTGAGGATTAAATAGAAATATCGACCACAAACAAGAGAAGATTATTGTAGAAAAATAGAATTTATATTGTTGAGAACCTCTGAAATTTTTTACATGACTTTTGACATCTAAACGTGTATTCGTAAGCTTCATATTTGGACACTTTTAAAATAGTACTTTAGGGCAGCACCTGTGGCTCAGGGAGTAGGGCGCTGGCCCCATATACTGAGGGTGATTGGTTCAAACCTGGGTTCGGCCGAACTGCAACAAAAAAAATAGCCAGGCATTGTGGCAGGTGCCTATAGTTCCAGGTACTCTGGAGGCTGAGGCAAGATAAGCACCTAAGCCCAGGAGCTGGAGGTTGTTGTGAGTTGCGTGACGCCCTGGCACTCTACCGAGGGTGATAAAGTGAGACTCTTTGTCTCTACAAAAAAAAAAAAAAAAAAAAATAGTACTTTATCCTGAAATTTTGGAGAGATGAAATGCTACTAGAGAATCATTGTGAAAGAACAATATTATGAATTCTGGCAAACTGAACTTTTAAGCTTGTTATTTGCATGTTTGAAAATTCTTTTATATTATAATGGTAATAAAGATTACATAGTCTATATTGACAGTTTGTCTTAGGAGTGCAGCTGTTTGTCATTCATACTATTTCTGTATTACAGTATTAAATAATAATTTTATACAGTAAACCAAAGCAGCTTGTATGTAGAGTTTGATTTGTTTGGAGTTTTTTTGTTTGCTTTTGCAAAGATTGTTAAATTTTATTATTCCATATAGACATAAATATTTTCTAACTTATAGTTACAAAATATACATAATAAATTTGAAAAGAAATCATTTCCCAGACATTTCTTTGAAAATAAAGTTTTTGATTTTTTTTTTTGCCTCCTCATTTAGGTCAAAGTTGGAAATTGCAATACTCCGAAACCAAGCTTCTTTGATTTTGAAGGAAAGCAAAAATGGTAAGAAATTCTTAGAATCTTTAATGCTATTGTTGGGAATGGCTTAGGTGTTTAGGTGTTAGAAAGTAGTGAGCTGATTAACAAGTATTTTTATATTAATCCCTCTCTGCTACAGACTGTGCTAATGACAGGCAATTGGGAGAGGGATTAAAAGAATCTGCTTTTAGCTAAGTCTTCTAAAGGACTTTCTTATGTCAGGGTGTGGGTATCTAAGTAGTTCACAGCAAGCATACATACCTTGTGTATTTGTAGTAGGAGAGTAACTACCAACAGCTATTGCTTGAGATTTTCCTTTCCTACCATACAGCCCCTACTGAGTTGCCACTTCTCCCATCTGTAGAGATCTTTGGAAGATGGCCAGAAGGATGAGAAGAGGGAAGAACAGAATAAATCCCCATTTTTCAGTCCTCTGTTCCCCTGTTGTAATTTTATCTTGTTCATGGGTGCTTCTCTGTTCTTGCCCTACCCACACCACAGGAAACAGAGCTTATAATAATCTCTTGAAAGAAGGGGGAAAAAGCCCACAAACCAGATACTGAGTCTATCTTTGAATATGTAAAAAGATTATACTTGCCCTAATTTTTTTACTTATAATTCAGAGGTTCCCTCTTATCAGTTATTAGGCCTTATTTTCTCTTACTTTGTCTAAGTGAAAAAAGAGAAATTGCATATAATAGGGCATCTTAGTTATAAAAGAGAAAACTTTGGGGCATAAACCCTGGAATTAAAAGAAATACAGAGACTAGAGTTTCTTTTTTTAAAAAGATGAAATATGGTTATATAGAGGGGAATTGCTTAAAAGAGAGATTCTGACTTTACATTTGGAATAGCCCTACACAAAATTTGATCCACTGGATAAATTGCCTATCAGCTGCTAACTGTTTGTTACCCAACTGTTAGAAGATACAGAGCTTGAACCTGGATGTAAATCACTGTCACTAACCACCCTGTTTAGTTCTGCTGCTGAACTTGTCTGTAGCACATTCTCAGTGAAGTAAGCAGTGTATTGATTTATATTCTGGCATGAGTATACTTGGTTGATGATAACAAAAGTTCTCTGGCATTTTATTACTATTCTGGAGTATGCCTTATGTAACTTTTATTGCAAGTTTTTTGTTTTATTTTGTGAAATTTTATAACTTCATTATTTTTCCCTGTTTTTAGCAATTAAAATACATTTAGATTTTATAGCCATCAAGCAAGAATCGTCAATGTTTGCCTGTAATCCTAACACTCTGGGAGGCTAAGGCAGGTGGATTGCTTAAGCTCACGAGTTTGAGACCAGCCTGAGCAAAAGCAAGACCCCATCTATATTAAAAATAGAAAAACTGGGGTGGTGCCTGTGGCTCAAAGGGGTAGGGCGCTGGCCCCATGTGCCGGAGGTGGCGAGTTCAAACCCAGCCCTGGCCAAAAACTGCAAAATAAATAAATAAATAAATAATTAAAAAAAAAAAAAGAAAGAAAGGCATTAAAAAAAAAAAAAATAGTCTGCTCGGGAGGCTGAGGCAAGAGCATCGCGTAAGCCCAAGAGTTAGAGGTTGCTGTGAGCCGTGTGACGCCACGGCACTCTACTGAGGGCGGTACAGTGAGACTCTGTCTCTACAAAAAAAAATAGAAAAACTGAGGCAAGAGGATTGCTTGAGCCTAAGAGTTGGAGGTTGCTGTGAGCTATGACACCACCATACTCTACCCAGGGCAATAGCTTGAGACTCTGTTTAAAAAAAAAAAAGAATCATCAATGTATAGTAAAACATTAGATGGAAAAGTACTGGACAAATCTATTGCTAAAACGTTAGATGACAGTTTGGGAGGCTGAGGAGGGTGGATTTCTTGAGCTCACAAGTTCAAGACTAGCCTGAGCTAGAGCTAGACCCCATCTCTAAAAAAAAAAAAAAAAAAAAAAATAGCCAGGGTGGCACCTGTGGCTCAAAGGAGTAGGGTGTTGGCCCCATATACCGGAGGTGGCGGGTTTAAACTCAGCCCCAGCCAAAAACTGCAAAAAAAAAAAAAAAAAAAAAAATAGCCAGGCATTGTGGTGGGTGCCTGCAGTCCCAGCTACTTAGGAGGCTGAGGCAAGAGATTGAGCCTGAGTATGAGGTTGCTGTGAACTGTGATGCTACGGCACTTTACCAGGGGAGACAAAGTGAGACTCTATCTCAAAAGAAAAAAAAAAGATGAAACACTATTGGGGAACAAAACTATGGGTTATAGGCTGACCCCTGGTTTACTTAACTAATTAGAAAGGAAAAAACTGGCAGATAATACCTTTACCAAGTCATCAGTCTTATTGATAGTGGGACAAACCGAAAACATGAGCGTTGTAAAGGACATGTCACTTATATACTGCTCTTGCTGAAATATTTAACCTGGTTTTAATCATGATTAATCATTTTTGACAAGGACACTATGTAGGTGAGAAAACAATCAGATCCAAATTTAGGGATATTTTGTAAAACAATTGGTGTGGACTCTTAAAAAAATGTTAATACCACCGAAGACAAAGAGGACTAAGAATATATGTAACTCAGTGCTATATGTGAGTCTTGATTGGCTCCTGGTCTGGGAGAAGAAAGCCCTAAAGGACATTATTAGGTCAGTCAGGTTTCTATTTATATGATAGTATTGGTGACAAATTCCCAGTTTATATTAGCTGATATATTTAGGGGTAAAGTGTAAAGATGTATACAAGTAACT
The DNA here is from genome assembly GCF_027406575.1 of Nycticebus coucang. Taxonomy (NCBI): domain Eukaryota; kingdom Metazoa; phylum Chordata; class Mammalia; order Primates; family Lorisidae; genus Nycticebus; species Nycticebus coucang. The sequence continues at coordinate 81,612,727 of NC_069789.1, forward strand.
CTCAAGAAGTTGAGAGAAGGGCGGCACCTGTGGCTCAGTGAGCAGGGCGCCAGCCCAATATACCAAGAGTGGTCGATTCGAACCCGGCCCTGGCCAAACTGCTACAAAAAATAGCCAGGTGTTGTGGTGGGTGCCTGTAGTCCCAGCTACTCAGGAGGCTGAGGCAAGAGAATTGCCTAAGTCCAGGAGTTGGAGGTTGCTGTGAGTTGTGACGCCACAGCACTCTACAAAAGGCAATAAAGTAAGACTCTTAAAAAAAAAAAAAGAGGTTGAGAGAAAATAAATTTAGAAAGCATAGAGCGATGTTATCTTCATCATCAGAGCAGGAAGTTAGTGAAAAAACTGCGGGACTGAATTCTGTTTTACAGTGGATCAAGGAAATAGAGAAACCCCCGGTTGGAAGTAGAAAGAATTGGCAGGGAAATACCAAGGAGGCCTGTTGGGGTACCCTACAGACAGAAATGAAAAGAATGACCTGAACTGGGGCTCAGGACTAAAATGTTACTTCAGTATTTATATTGTAGAAAGTCACCTCCTACTTTCTGACTCATTAGTATTCTTATTTCTACCCACACCTTCCCTCACTTTTGAAGTCCCTGACCAAGGCCTCAGGATTGACCATTGGTAGTTTATAGATGAGATAACAGCAGAAAGGAAAAGTAGATTTCTTGCATTTGAAGTAAGAAGTGTGATACATTGTCGCAGGAAATACTGTTTTTTGTGTGATGATTAATTTTCATGCTACCAAAATGCAACAAGCTTAGTTATAATTCATAATGTGAGCATTACCTCTATTGGGTTGTAGACATATATTTTCAACAGGGGTGAAGATCGGGTTTTGAGGAATAATAAAATCTTAGATTACAGTGGTTTGTAGTCTTCTAAAATTCAACAGATATGCAATATATCTGTTTTACTAAAATGTCATGGAGGGCGATTAGGAAAAAAAGTAAAAATACTTCATAGGAGTGATAAGGTTTATATTGTTAGACCAGTGTAAATGCAGAAAGAGAGGGCTCCCCTATGCACTGCTTGTCTTTATTTGTACCTTTGAAATACCTTTATACCCTTAAAATGTATGTAAATTTTTTTAACAATAAAGAGAAATATGCTGTCTACATTATTTACATATTTAATAACAGGTCATTTTTGATACTCTACACTATAGGGAAGCATGGAAAGCACTTGGTGATTCAAGCCCCAGGCAAGCAATGCAGGAATATATTGCAGTCGTTAAAAATTTAGATCCAGGTTGGAATCCTCAGGTAAGACTTAATGATTATAAATAATACTTTCTAAAAACTTATCTTTCTCTCAAATCAGTGTTTAAAATGAAGTGTAGCCTTAAGTAACATGCTTAAAGTTTTACTTTTTTGAAACTGAAAAAGTTATTGTAATATTTAAGAATACTATTCCTTATAAATTAACATAATCAGTTACTGATGTTGAGAACTTCTCTGAATTATAGAGAATTTTTAAAAGTATAATAATTTTAATCATGTAAGAACTCAGTTCATGTCAGAATTTGAAAGTTTAATTTGAGGTTATCATTGTAATCCTGAGAAAAAGAACGTTCCTCTTGGATGTTTTTTATGAGCACCTTCTGTATAAGTACAGAATGTTTATTGATAAAGATAGAATAAGATATATATGTGCAATTATGTAGTCTAAAGTATACTAGAAAAGATAAAACATACCAAAACAATGTTTAATAGTATAAAACAGGTGGCACCGTAGCTCAGTGGGTAGGGCGCCAGCCACATACACCGAGGCTGGCGAGTTTGGACCCAGCCCAGGCCAGCTAAAGCAACAATGAAAACTGCAACAAAAAAATAGCTAGACTTTGTGGGCGCCAATAATCCCAGCTGCTTGGGAGGCTGAGGCAAGAGAATCGCTTAAGCCCAAGAGTTTGAGGTTTATGTGAGCTGTGACCCTACAGCACTCTACCGAGAGACTCTGTATGAAAAAAAAACACAAAATGTATTAAAACAATATTAATGCAAATGGTAGGGAATGCAGCAGCAGGAATGCAGCAGGAATATACCCCGTTTTTCTGTTATACTTACTGGAGAACATCTAGAAAGAAGTGAGTACATACAGGGTTTTTACTTTATTTAAAATATTTTTAAACACATGGTTAGCAAGTATTTCAGTAGAATAGAGGCTACATTGTACCATGTCAAAAATGCTAACTAAGGCCCAGGAATTGGAGTTTGCTGTGAGTGGTGATGTTACCGCACTCTATCCAGGGCCATGGCTTGAGGCTCTGTCTCAAAAAAAAAAAAAAAAAGGAAACTAAATTTTTTTCAATCAAAATATTTAGGCCAAACATTTTAGTGGTGAATGAATTCAACAATTTTCAATGTTTCTAAGATAACTGAATTTTTTTTTTACTATTACTTCAATTTTATTGTTTTTCTTTTTATTTTAATTGTTGGGTATTCATTGAAGGTACAATAAGCCAGGTTACACCGATTGCATTTGTTAGGTAAAGTCCCTCTTGCAATCCTGTCTTGCCCCCAAAAGGTGTGGCACACACCAAAGCCCCACCCCCCTCCCTCCTTCCCTCTCTCTGCTTTTCCTTTCCCCACCCCTCCCTCCTTCTTTCTCTCTCTGCCCTCCCCTTCCCCCACCCTGACCTTAATTGTCATTAATTGTCCTCATATCAAAATTGAGTACATAGGATTCTTGCTTCTCCATTCTTGTCATGCTTTACTGAGAATAATGTGTTCCACTTCCATCCAGGTTAATACAAAGGACGTAAAGTCTCCATTTTTTTTAATGGCTGAATAGTATTCCATGGTGTACATATACCACAGCTTGTTAATCCATTTCTGGGTTGGTGGGCATTTAGGCTGTTTCCACATTTTGGCGATTGTAAATTGAGCTGGAATAAACACCTAGTGCAGGTGTCCTTAGGATAAAAGGATTTTTTTCCTTCTGGGTAGATGCCCAGTAATGGGATTGCAGGATCGAATGGGAGATCTAGCTTGAGTGCTTGGAGGTTTCTCCATACTTCCTTCCAGAAAGGTTGTACTAGTTTGCAGTCCCACCAGCAGTGTAAAAGTGTTCCCTTCTCTCCACATCCACGCCAGCATCTGCAGTTTTGAGATTTTGTGATGTGGGCCATTCTCGCTGGGGTTAGATGGTATCTCAGGGTTGTTTTGATTTGCATTTCTCTAATATATAGAGATGATGAACATTTTTTCATGTGTTTGTTAGCCATTCGTCTGTCATTTTCAGAGAAGGTTCTACTCATGTCTCTTGCCCATTGATATATGGGATTGTTGGCTTTTTTCATGTGGATTAATTTGAGTTCTCTATAGATCCTAGTTATCAAGCTTTTGTCTGATTGAAAATATGCAAATATCCTTTCCCATTGTGTAGGTTGTCTCTTTGCTTTGGTTGTTGTCTCCTTAGCTGTACAGAAGCTAGTCAGGTTAATGAAGTGCCATCTGTTTATTTTTGTTGTTGTTGCAATTGCCATGGCAGTCTTCTTAATAAAGTCTTTGCCCAGGCCAATATCTTCCACTGTTTTTCCTATGCTTTCTTTGAGGATTTTTATTGTTTCATGCCTTAAATTTAAGTCCTTTATCCATCTTGAATCAATTTTTGTGAGTGGGGAAAGGTGTAGGTCCAGTTTCGGTCTTTTACATGTGGATATCCAGTTCTCCCAACACCATTTATTGAACAGGGACTCTTTCCCCCAAGATATGTTCTTGTTTGGTTTATCAAAGATTAGGTGGTTGTAAGATGTTAGTTTCATTTCCTGGTTTTCTATTCGATTCCAAGTATCTATGTCTCTATTTTTGTGCCAATACCATGCTGTCTTAACCACTATGGCTTTGTAGTACAGCCTAAAATCTGGTATGGTGATGCCCCCAGCTTTATTACTAAGAACTGCCTTAGCTATACGGGGTTTCTGGTTCCATACAAAGCGCAGAATCATTTTTTCCAACTCTTGAAAGTACGTTGTTGGTGTTTTAATAGGAATGGCATTGAATAGGTAGATTGCTTTGGGAAGTACAGACATTTTAACAATGTTGATTCTTCCCATTCATGAGCATGGTACATTCTTCCATTTGTTATATCCTCTGCTATTTCCTTTCTGAGGATTTCATAATTCTCTAAACAGAGTTCTTTCACCTCCTTCATTAGGTATATTCTTAGGTATTTCATTTTCTTTGAAACTATGGTGAAGGGAGATGTGTCCTTAATTAGCTTCTCATCTTCACTGTTACTGGAGTATACAAAGGTTACTGACTTGTGGACATTGATTTTATATCCTGAAACATTACTGTATTTTTTGATGACTTCCAGGAGTCTTGTGGTTGAGTCTTTGGGATTCTCTAAATATAAGATCATGTCGTCAGCAAAGAGGGAGAGTTTGACCTCCTCTGCTCCCATTTGGATTCCCTTTATTTCCTTGTCTTGCCTAATTGTATTGGCTAGAACTTCCAGCACTATGTTGAATAGTAAAGGTGATAGAGGACAACCTTGTCTGGTTCCAGTTCGAAGAGGAAAAGCTTTCAGTTTTAGTCCATTCAGTAAAATATTGGCTTTGGGTTTATCATAGATAGCTTCAATCAGTTTCAGAAATGTGCCACGTATGCCTATACTCTTCAGTGTTCTAATTAGAAAAGGATGCTGGATTTTATCGAAGGCTTTTCTGCATCTATTGAGAGGATCATATGATCTTTATTTTTGCCTCTGTTAATACGGTGGATAACGTTTACGGACTTGTGTATGTTAAACCAACCTTGCATCCCTGGGATGAAACCTACTTGATCACGATGTATGACTTTTTTGATGATAAGCTGTAATCTATTGGCTAGGATTTTGTTCAGAATTTTTGCATCTTTATACATGAGTGAAATTGGTCTGAAATTCTCCTTTTTAATTGGGTCTGTTCCTGGTTTTTGTATCAGGGTGATGTTTGCTTAATAGAACGAGTTGGGGAAGATTCCTTCCTCCTCAATTTTTTTTTTTGTAGAGACAGAGTTTCACTTTATGGCCCTTGGTAGAGTGCCATGGCATCACACAGCTCACAGCAACCTCCAACTCCTGGGCTGAAGCGATTCTCTTGCCTCAGCCTCCCAAGTAGCTGGGACTACAGGCACCCGCCACAACGCCCAGCTATTTTTTGGTTGCAGTTCAGCCGGGGCTGGGTTTGAACCCGCCACCCTCGGTATATGGGGCCAGCGCCTTACGGACTGAGCCACAGGCGCTGCCCTCTTCCTCCTCAATTTTTTGGAATAATTTCTGCAGTACAGGGATAAGCTCTTCCTTAAAGGTTTGGTAGAATTCTGGTGTGAAGCCATCTGGACCAGGGCATTTTTTGGGTGGAAGATTTTTTATTGTTTCTTTGATCTCAGTGCTTGAAATTGGTCTGTTCAGGAGCTCTATTTCTTTCTGGCTAAGTCTAGGGAGAGGGTGTGATTCCAAATACTGGTCTATTTCCTTCACATTGTCAAATTTCTGGGCATAGAGTTTCTGGTAGTATTCAGAGATGATCTCTTGTATCTCTGTGGGATCAGTTGTTATTTCCCCTTTATCGTTTCTGATTGAGGTTACTACAGATTTTACTTTTCTATTTCTAGTTAGTCTGGCCAGTGGTTTATCTATTTTATTTATTTTTTCAAAAAACCAACTCCTTGTTTCATTAATTTTCTGAATGATTCTTTTGTTTTCAATTTCATTGATCTCTGATTTGATTTTGGATATTTCTTTTCTTCTACTGGGTTTAGGCTCAGATTGTTCTTCTTTTTCCAATTCCATAAGATGGCTTGTGAATTTGTTAATGGCACTCTCTTTCTGTTTTTCGAATGTAGGCATATAAAGCGATAAATTTTCCTCTCAAAACAGGTTTTGGTAGCTTGTGTCTTCATTGTTGTTATGCTCAAGGAAGTTAATGATTTCCTGTTTTATTTCTTCCTGCACCCATCTGTCATTCAACAGAAGGTTGTTTAATTTTCATGCCTTTGTGTGGGGTTGAATGTTTTTGTTAGAGTTGAGTTTCACCTTTAGTGCCTTATGGTTTGAGAAGATGCAAGGAAAATTTCAATTCTTTTTATACTGTTGATATTTGTTTTATGTCCCAGGATATGATCAATTTTGGAGAATGTTCCATTGGGAGATGAGAAGAATGTATATTCCTTATCTTTTGGATGGAGTGTTCTATATGCATCTATCAAGCACAGTTGTTCTAGGGTCTCATTTAAATCTCTTATATCTTTGTTTAATTTCTGTTTAGAGGATCTGTCCAGCTTTGTAAGAGGAGTGTTAAAAGTCCCCTGTTATTATGGTATTATCAGATATCATATTGTTCAGACTGAGTAAGGTCTGTTTCAAGAATCTGGGAGCATTTAAATTGGGTGCATGAATATTTAGAATTGAAACGTGTTCTGGTTGTATTTTTCCGTAGGCCAATGTAAAGTGACCATCCTTGTCTTTTTTGACTTTAGTTGCTTTAAATCCACATGTATCTGAAAATAAGATTGCAACTCCTCTTTTCCTCTGAATTCCATTTGCCTGAAAAATTGTCTTCCAACCCTTGACTTGGATTTTTAATTTGTCTTTTGAAGGCAGCTGTGTTTCTTGCAGACAGCAAATGGATGGCTTGTGTTTTTTAAACCAGTCAGCCAATCTGTGTCTCTTCAGTGGGGAGTTCAAGCCATTAAAGTTTATTGAGATAATTGATAAGTGTGGTAGTGTTCTATTCATCTTATTTTATGAGAGTTCATTGCTTAGTTTTATCTTTTGCATCAGTGTGGGAGTTAGGTTCTGTCCTTTAATTTCTGAGTTCTTACTTTGCTGCTGATCCATTGTGATGATCAGTGTGTAGAACAGGTTGAAATATTTCCTGCTGGTCTTGTTGCGGTGAATTTCCTCAATGTTTGTATATCCGTAAATGATTTGCTTTCTCCATCAATTTTAAAGCTTAGCTTAGCAGGATATAAAATTCTGGGCTGGAATTCTGTTCTATTTAAGTAGATTAAAGGTAGATGACCATTGTCTTCTTGCTTGGAAAATTTTATTAGAGAAGTCTGCAGTCACTCTGATGGATTTGCCCCTGTAGGTCAACTGGTGCTTACTCCTGACAGCTTGAAGAATCTTTGTCTTTGACTTTGTCTTGTCTTAACTTTGGGCAGTTTCATCACAATGCATTTTGGAGAAGCTTGGTTAGAGTTTAGGTGATGTGGGGTCCCATATCCTTCTGAAAGGTGTGTGTCAGAATCTTTGGTGATATTTGGGAAATTTTCCTTTATAATATTCTCAGTATGGCTTCCATTTCTCTGGGGGCGTTCTTCTTCCCCTTCTGGAATTCCTATAACTTGTATGTTGGAACGCTTCATAAAGTCCCATAATTCTGACAGTGAACGTTCTGCTGTCACTCTCTCTTCTTTTCTGCCTCTTTTACTATCTGAGTTATCTCAAGTACTTTGTCATCTACCTCCGAAATTCTTTCTTCTGCATGGTCTAACCTGTTGCTGATACTTTCTATTGCATCTTTAAGTTCCCTAAATGACTGCTTCAGTTCCTTCAGCTCTGCTATTTCCTTTCTAGATTCTTCATATCGTTCATCTCTTATTTGATTCCGTTTTTGGATTTCCTTTTGATTATTTTCCACTTTTTTAGCTGTTTCCTTCATTGTTTCTATCATTTCCTTCATTGTTTTCATCATTTGTATTCTAAATTCCCTTTCTGTGATTCCTAACATTTCTTTATAGGTGGAATCCTCTGCAGTAGCTACCTCATGGTCCCTTGGACGGGTTGCTCTGGACTGGTTCTTCATGTTGCCAGGAGTTTTCTGCTGGTTCTTCTTCATGAGTGATTTCTTTTATCTGTTTCCTTGCCCTAATTTTCCTTTCATTTCCTCTTGCTCTTTAAGTTCCCATGCCTGTGGACTAGGGTTTCAATGAGTCCTTTTGGTAAAGGACTAGAAGGATGAGAAGGTTGAAGAGCAAGAAGGGATAAAGGAAAGAAAAAGAAAGAAAGGAAAGAAAATAGAGAAAGGAGAGGGGGTGGGTAAAGGGGAATATTGACAAAAAGAAGAGAGGCACAGAAAGAGGGAGACAGAGCAATATAGGTGTACAGTAGGGTACTTTGACACAACCTTAAAAAAAGAACCCCGACCTCTGGGGGTGCCCGGTTGGGTGGTTCCCTTGAGGTCAGTAGCTCTTTGCTAACCTGATCGGACACAGTACCCCACCTCCACCAAGTAGAGAGGAAAGACAAAAATGCTATAAATCAAACCAAGACAAGCAAACAGAAAATTTTATGGGATAAAATTGGGTGAAAAACCAAATAATAGGGGTAGAAACACTAGCAAAAATGAAGTTCTAATTACTGAAAAAGGCAGAAATGGGAAATTGTATTTAAACTAGAAAAGTGGAGAAAGAAAAGAAAGAAAAAAACAAAGAAAAAAAATCTGTAGGGAAAAGGTTGAAATTAAAAAACAGAACAACAACAACAACAAAAAAACAACAAAAAAAACCCAAAGCCATATATATATCTTGTTTTATATTGTCTGGGCAACAGGTGGTCTCCTGGGGTATGAGATGTTAATCACAATGCTGATACGACTGGAGGCCTCCACCGATTTCTCAAACCCCATAGGGTGGAGACCCTAAATCTCTCTTCAGCCCTCTTAAAGGGCACTTTAAACTTCTAAACTTGGCTAAGCAGAAACTTTCCCAGGAAAGTGCTTATCGCTGGGATCACTGCTAAAGTGGCTATCCACTTACCCAGTGTGCCTAAACTGGTCTCACTCTGCCCCTGAGGGTTAAGGCTGTAAGGCAGCTCAGTCCCCGCCTTTAGGCTGCTCAGTCACTAGATTACTAGCTCCCGCCTGATCCTTGCTGTGCAACCCTGAGGACAGAGCTTGCCTGGGCAGTTCTCTCACAATGGCTCCCTGCAGCCCATAGCTGAACACTATTAGCTTTGTCTGGCTCAGCAGCTCAGTCTGGGGCCCTAGACAACACCCAAAGTTTTCCACACTTCTGCCCAAGCTCTCCCCAAGGCAGTTTAACTGAGTGCCAAGTCCAAAGAACCAAAACAGTTCACAGGTAAGGCCTTTCCATTTTGCAGTCTCACTGCTGTTGTACTTACAGCTGCTGGCAGGATTAGACCTATGGAACACACGCAACTACTTGCCAGTTTTCCACTGTTTTTGTCCTCCTCTTGGGGTCCAGAAGTCTCTCGCTGACTCCCTGTGTCCTCAAAGGGATGATTATAGGCAGATCCCACCAGCCAGAGATGCCTGGAGTTGCAGGGAAGCTGTTACTCTGATAATTAAATTATTTCATGGGTACATAGTTGTTAATAATGTGAAGGAATTTTGTTCCATCTGTCATGAAATCTTAAAATCTCAAAGTTTTAGATACATTAAGAGATTATATATTATGACATATAAAGGTGTTTCTTAATTAAGAGTACAAGGGGACTCAGCACCTGTAGCTCAAGCAGCTAAGGTGTCAGCCACATGCACCAGAGCTGGTGAGTTTGAATCCAGCCTGGGCTTGCCAAACAACAATGACAACTACAACCAAAAAATAGCCAGGTGTTGTGGCAGGTGCCTGTAGTCCCAGCTACTTGGGAGGCTGAGTCAAGTCATTCTCCTCAGCCCAGGAGTTGGAGGTTGCTGTTAGCTATGATGCCATGGTACTCTACCCAGGGCGACAGCTTAAGGCTTTGTCTCAAAAAGAAAAAAAGAAAAAAAAAAAGAGTACAAGGGGAGAAATAACCAACCTAGAATGTGATATAATTGCCTAATTGCCTTTGGGAAGTAATTGAAATATTTCCTAATGTTTTTAATGTGCATGAATTTCATTTTTAGAAATCATTTATTACTTGTATAAAACACCAAGTATGTATACAAATGTATATCTTAAAGTATCAGGGTCTTAAATTCGAAATTCAGTGGTCAAAGTAGATCAGGAGCCCCCTTAGATGGACTCAGCCTGACTACATATGGCACAGTGTTTGAAAATGAGAGAAAACTTGAATTTGAATGCCTTAGGCAGAATACCTTTCAGATCCAGTTATTGTGGACTCATTCTTCCCTATTGATTTATACTTGGCTATTCCTGATGCCTGGACTCTGAAGTCATTTGAGTTTATAAATTCTAATAAATGACAGAGTTTATGATTTCTTACCTTCCACACTTTAATTACTCAGTAAAAATGTATTGACTATGACTCTTAAAAATGCTTGCAGATTCCCTGTAGTTAGTTTCTTCCTTTTGGAAATCCAAACAGGTGTTAAAGATGCTTTTTAAAAATATCTAAATATAGGCCAGATGCAGCGGCTCATGCCTATAATCCTAGCACTCTGGGAGGCCAAGGCGGGGGGATTACTTAAGCTTAGGAGTTCAAGTCCATTCTGAATAAGAGTGAGAGACCATCTCTACTAAAAATAGTAAAACTAGCCAGGTTTTGTGGCGTGCGCCTGCATTCCCAGCTACTTGGGAGGCTGAGACAAGAGGATTGCTTGAGCCTAAGAGTCTGAGGTTTCTGTGAGCTATAATGCCGCACCACTCTACCCAGGGCAACTGAGTGAGACTCTGTCTCAAAAAAAAAAAAAGAAAAAGAAAAGAATAAAAATGTCTAAATCTTATCTATTGAACATACTCTTGGATAAGTAGAATCAAAGCTATTTTCATATTCTTTAATGAATTATACATTAAGTAATAATTAACTTAAAACTTAGTGTGTTATTTAACTATTAAACAATGATTCATTAAAATTATGTTACTTAAAAAATAACAGAATCTAGTTGTAAAAAGAAATTTTATGCTTTATTTACATTTTAATTTTTAGTTTAAACACTGAACTGGTTCCCTTTGGCTCATAGCTTTTTTTTTTTTCCTTTGCTCTTAGATTGGTAAGAGACAGATCATAAGCCTCAATCTCAGAAGAGATTTGGTATTCAGTTCATTATCTGAATAAGAATAATTTTCTTTTGATATTTGTTTCTAAAAAAATAAGAGCAAGAATCATATTCTGAATGCTGAGTTCTTTGCATGTGTTGACCTTTGATAGCATCACAAAAATCTTAAGAGAAACTATTGTTAACTACATTTTAAAAATGAAGAAATTTAGGCATAGAGGTTTAGGAACTTGCCTAAAATTAGCCAGAAAACAAATGATGGCACTGGAATTTGACCTAAGTTTGTGAGTCCAAAGCCTCATTTTTTCTGGACACAAAGTCTCACTTTGTTGCTGTTGGTAGAGCGCAGTGGTGTCACAGCTCACAGCAATCTCAAACTCTTGGGCTTAAGCAATTCTTTTGCCTCAGCCTCCCAGTAGCCCAAAGCCCCATTCTAAACTACTTAGCTGTCTGTTTTAGAGCTGACATTTGAAATATATCTGTAACATAAATTTTTATATATGTATGCATATAAGATATTCAAGTAAAAGTAATTACTTTTTTTGTCAAAGCTATGTGGTACTTTGAAGTATAAAATGAATAATACTTTTAAATGCAACCCTTTGGCCATGTTTTCTTTTATATTTCATCTTAAGAGTGTGTTGTTCATTATCTAGTATAATCAAGGCAGTTCTTTTGCCTTTATTTGGTTCTAGGGAGATGAAGTAAATTTTTATTTTGATAATTTTTTTAATAAAAGGTTCAAGAATAGAACAAGAAATTTATTTTCTTTTTTTATTTTTTATTATTATTTTTTAGAACAAAAAATTTCTATATGGCCTTTATCTAGATTCACCAATTTTTAAAATTTATTATTTATTATTATTATTTTTATTAGTGTCACAGCTCACAGCAACCTCCAACCCCCGGGCTTAGGCAATTCCCGAGCAGCTGGGACTATAGGCGCCCGCCAGAATGCCTGGCTATTTTTTTGTTGCAGTTTGGCTGGGGCCGGGTTTGAGCCCGCCACCCTCGGTATATAGGCCGCCACCTTACCCACTGAGCCACAGGTGCCGCCCAGATTCACCAGTTATTATGTTTGCTTTACCATAGTCTGTCTTTTTTTACACACACACACACACACGCATGTACACACAGAGTATATAACACACGTTTGAAGAAATTTTTCTAAACTATTTGAGATAAGTTTGGCACATTATATCACTAAATACTTGAGTGTTTATTTGCTATGTACATAAACCTTCTCTTGCATAGTAGTTCCCCTACCCCTAATTCTCAGGGCGGATGTTCCAAGACCCCCCGTGGGTACCTGAAACTATGGATAGTACCAAACCCCCATTGCCATCAATTGGAAAACGTTCCGGTTCATGTCTTCTACCCACAAACTTCCATCTTAACTAATTATTTGTCATTGTGGCAATAACTTTTGAAGTGTTTTGAGGTTTGAGGTGTGATATTGTTTCTTTTTTTTTTTTTTTTTGTAGAGACAGAGTCTCACTGTACCGCCCTTGGGTAAAGTGCCCTGGCGTCACACAGCTCACAGCAACCTCTAAGTCTCGGGCTTACGCGATTCTCTTAGCCTCCCGAGCAGCTGGGACTACAGGCGCCCGCCACAATGCCCGGCTATTTTTTTTTGTTGTTGCAGTTTGGCCGGGGCTGGGTTTGAACCCGCCACCCTCGGCATATGGGCCGGCGCCGTACTCACTGAGCCACAGGCGCCGCCCGATATTGTTTCTTTATTGTTCACAATTTCATGGAGAGATGTGTTATTACTGTAAGTCTTAGTTTTAGCTTATGATTTTTTATTTTTTATTTATTTTTGAGACAGAGTCTCACTATGTCACCGTTGGTAGAGTGCTGTGGCATCATCCTTGGTAGAGTGCTGTAGTGTCACAGTTCACAGCAACTTCAAACTCTTGGGCTTAAGCAATTCTCTTGCCTCAGCCTTCTAGATAGTTGGGACTACAGGCACCCACCACAACACCCGGCTATTTTTTGTTGGAGTTGTCATTGTCATTTAGCTGGCCTTGGCTGGGTTAGAACCCAGCTCCCTTGGTGTATGTGACAGGTGCCATAACCACTGTGCTATGGGTGCTGAGCCAGTTTTTTTCTTTTTTTCTTTTTCTTAAATTAAGAACTTTCACCTTTTCAGTTAAAGGAAGAAATTATGACTTCTACTTCCAAATTGCCAGTATCACTTTTCTTGTGCTTTTGGGCCATTATTAAGTAAAATAAGGGTTACTTGAACATAGGCACTGTGATACCATGGCAGTAGATCTGATCACCATAAGGGCAGCTAAGTGACTAATACTGGGTAATGTATTCAGCGTGAATATGCTGGCAGGATAAAGTAGGGTGGCGTGAGATTTCATCATGTTATCCACGGTGATACACAATTTAAAACTCTAACCACACCATAATTATCAATATCATAGATTTTAGCATTTAGTATTATTTTCAAATCTACAGGCCATATTCAAATTTGTCATTTATTTATTTATTTGTTATTTATTTTTGAGAGTGTCTCACTATGTCGCCCTTGGTAGAGTGCTGTGGTGTCACAGCTCACAGCAACCTCAGACTCTTGGGCTTAAGCAATTCTCTTGCCTCAGCCTCCCAAGTGGCTGAGACTACAGGCATCTGTCACAATGCCTGGCTATTTTTTTGTTGTAGTTGTCGTCATTTAGCAGGCCCGGGTTCGATTTGAACCCACCAGCCCCGGTGTATGTGGCTGGTGCCCTAACCCCTGAGCTACAGGCATCAAACCTTACCTTTTATTTTAAAAACATCCTTTATAATTATTTCTTTAAATTCTGGTTCAGGATCTAATCCAGGATCGTGCATTGTATTTAGTTGTCCTATCTGTTGAGTCATCTTTTTATTACAATTTCACAGCTTTTCTTTTTCTTTCTTGGCCATGATTTTTACCCCAATTTTTTTAGAGAGATGGAATCTCACTATGTTTTCTAGGCTGAACTCACTTGAACTCCTGGGCTCAAGCAATCCTCCCACCTCAGCCTCACAAGTAGCTGGGACTACAAGCATGCACCACATCACTTGGTGATATTTTTGAAGAAGACAGGTCAATTGTTTTGTATAGTATTTCTCATTTTGTGATTATCTGATGTTTCCTTACAACTAGGGTCAGATAATAATTTTGGGGAGGAATACCACAGATTTTGGCCTTCTCAATGAATTACATCAGGTAGTACATATTATTTGTCCCAGTATTGGTAATGTTAACTTTGATCGCTTGGTTAAGGCAGTGTCTGCTGGATTTTTCTACTGAACTTCGTTTTTTTTTCTTTGTAATTAATGAGTAATTTGTAGGGAGATACTTTGAGACTGTATATAATATCCTTTTCCTAATCAGATCTTATCCACTAGTTTAAACATTAGTTCATGATTTTCTAACTCTAATTGCTTCTACACTTATTTAGCTTTCCCCTATTAGGGAATGCTTTTGCCTCCTTTTATTTATTTATTCATTGTCAAGAACTGTGAAAGGTCTGAGATTTTACCCTATTTGCAAGCGAATAAGTTAGACCATTACTGTTCCTTAAATGATGGCAGAAGGCAAAAGATTCCTGGGTTATAGCCAAAGGACTTTATTATTCATGGCATGGCAAACTGTATGAGCTTCATTTGGTTTGCATTGATTTTTTTGTGTCCCTCAAGTCCCACAGGGATGATGCAGGTGGCCCGCGTTGGATTTCTGCATGTGCAGTGGGTTGTGCTTAGGAAAGGAGCATTGAGTTATAGGGATTTGCCACTTTTATGGCAGGTAGAAGCAAGCCTGTTCTTTGTCAGGGGTTAGAGAGATATTATTTCATCTATGAAAGTGGCTTGGTACACACACAGTCCTTAGAAATGGCCCAGGTAAAGAGTGATCAGGTCCTGATGTACTGAACAAGAACATGTCAGACACTCAGAGCCCGGTGGATTGCCTGTCTCAATATTCATGTGTTCATATTAGTTTAGACTCATAGATTTCTGTTTTATTCACCGGGATATCATCCATTAACATCATTCCCTTGGCCAGTTGGAGTCCTTCAAGATGGCTTTTGTGTCCTTTTGACATGTCCTTATTATTTCTTGAGTATTTTCTTTTTTTTCGGGCACACAGTACTTCAAATTGTAGTAGTTTCTTAGGGTGTAAGGATTCCGGGGGGATCCTGACCCAGGCTGGGGGGCGACAAAGGAGACAGCACTGAAGGAAGAAGGAGACTTCACGCCAACTTAATATATAAAGTCTGAGAGGTTGGAGAGGCATACATTGTCTCCTGCACTAATTGAGGCAATGCAGCACTGATCCAATCTCTCAGGGGTCTTTTTTTTTTTTTTCTTTGCAGTTTTTGGACGGGGCTGGGTTTGAATCTGCCACCTCCAGTATATGGGGCCAGCACCCTACTCCTTTGAGCCACAGGCACCACCCTCTCAGGGGTCTTTTATTGTGCTCAAAAAATAGGATTAGAGGGAAAGCTCCACTCCCATGAGGGTGGGGTAATCTGGAACACAGGATAAAGGAATGTTTGGAATGGTCTGATAACCTATATTTAGAAAAGGGTAGGGGGAAGCAGGTTTCATCCCTGCAGGGCAGATATCTTAATTTATGTAATCTAAACTGATCAAGAGTCCAAAGATCTTAACCTGCCTATTCTGCTGATCCCCCCATGCAGGGATGGTCGTGTTGATGTTCCCTGGACTGGGCTACCTCCAGGCTCCTCTCTTCTTTGGTGATCTGGAAGGAGCCGCAAAGATGGTCCACCTGTGGGTGTTCTGTCCTGAATTGGAGGGCCGTGGAGGGATCAGCCTATCTACTTCCCATACTAGGGCTATTGTAAAAAAGCACCACAAACTAGTACTTTCTGGCTTAAAACAGCAGAAATTTATTCCCTCACACTTCTGGAGGATAGAAGTTCAAAAGAAAGTGTTAGTAGAGCCATACTTCCTTTGGAGATTATAGGGGAGAATCCTTCTTTGCTTGTTCTAATTTCTAGTGGTCCCAGTGAGAGAGGATACCTGAGAAGGGTGAGATCTAGGAGAACAGGTCTTCTCAAGGAGACCACAAGGATATACCTGCAGGGTCCTCTCCATGGTGACTCAGCTCTTGGGAATTTGTAAACTTCCTGGAACTTGGAAACTTACAAGTTCTGTGAAATCCGGTAGTGCTATAGGGGCTGGAATAGCATCTCCTGCTTGATTCAAACTGGCCAATGAGTAAGGGTACCTGTGGGGTGGAACTTTTTGACTGTCTGTAAAAAGGGAAAGACCAAGCTAGTTGGGGAACATGGCCATTTGGAATAATTCTATGCCGTAAGCTCCCGCTGGTGAATAAAGCCCTTCCCCTCATAAACGTGGTGTTTGGGTGCTCTTTCTCTCTGTTGGGCCTCGTCTTCCTGTAACACCAGCATTCCTTGGCTTGTGGCAGTGTACCTCCAGTCTCTACCTTTGCCTTCACATGGCCTTTGCGCCTGAGTCTCTATATTTGAATCTCTCTCCTTTTTCTTGTAAAGACTCAGTCATGGATTCACGGCCTACCTTAATCCAATATGACATCATTTTAACCTGCATCTTCAAAGACCCTTATTTCCAAGTAAGGTCTCATTTATAGGTACCTGGGGGACATACCTTTTTAGGGGACACAATTCAACCAACTACAGAAGCTTGTCTGATGCTTTCTCTGCCCTAGCCTTGGAATTGGTTGTTTTCCTATGGACCCTTTAGTAGGGAATAGTATTTGGAAACCAGGATCTGTGTTTTCCGGTATGTTCATTGCTACTGGGGTGTCATTGTTCCAGGTCCTCTCAGGAGACAGACCTAAATAACACATGCCCTCAAATCTATGTATATATAGATATATATATGCACATACACATTTTTATCTATACATGTGTACATACATATGTATACATATTTATACAGTTATACACATAGATGATCATAATAAACATGTGTATATACATACTTATATAACTTTCACAATATACATCCTATATCAATATTTATATATTATATATTAAAAACCACAGTTCATGTTGGTAACCTCTAATTCCAACCCAACACTACAAGATACGTTCTAGTCCTCCCTTTTTCTATATTTATAACTCTTCCCTCTAATATAACCCTGACTCCCAAGTGTCCTCAGTGTATTTACTCATTTGCTCAAGCCTAGAGTACATAGAAAGTCGTTTCAGAATTGCTAGCCAGTGAAAAGCAAATTTACCAACTGAAATTGTTTATAGGAGTTTTGTTGTTAAGCAAAATATATGTGCAGTGAAATGCTTAAATCTTTAGTGTATAAATTGATAAGTTTGACAGATAGCAAGGTCCTTTTGTAAAGAGTTCCATGCAGTGGGAAAATTATTGCATCCCAGTCACCTTGTTTTTTTCTGACTGCAACTTAATTGACACTTGAGAGCTTAAGGTTCTTTGTAATGTGAGTGCCCTGAGCCATGAAGTAACCCTGTTCTTAGGGGGCTGCCCTACTTGTAAGTAAATAACATTGACATATAAAGCAGGACAACTAAAGTACAAATCCTGTAGTAATTGTAATTTATTTTCTACTCTGGGCAGATATAAATATTTTATAACCTAATAAATATTGATAGTTCTAAAAGAGGACATTTTCCAAATTAAAGAATTAGATGTTTTTTGATAATTCCTGGATGAGATTGGTATTTTCTGTTGCTATTTTGAGAAGATTTTTGTTCCAAGATACATGGTGTGATGGATACCGTTTCTTTTTGAGTCCTATACAAAGGCTTTCTTGTACTAACAAGAGAAAGATTAAATTTGAGTGTGGTGCCTGTGGCTCAGTGAGTGGCGCCCGCCCCATATACTGAGGGTGGTGGGTTTGAGCCCGGCCCCGGCTAAACTGCAATAAAAAAGAAAAAAAAGATTAAATTTGAGTTTATTTGGTATCTCAATCATACGCATTAGGGGGAAGAAAAGCAGCCATTAATGATCTCTCTCCAGATTTCACTTATTAAAAGACTAATATTATTTTGTATTATGAATTCAAATTTATCCTAATCTGTAGTAGACTACTGTTTCATATTGAACCCAATATAAAATAAGGCATTTTGTTATTTTTTCTAATATCTGTTAAGGTATTATTGGTACTAGTCAAGTATTCATTCCACACATTAGTAGTATACTTATTTTCTTCAAGTTTGTAAGTTACAGTTTTAGGGGCTGTGAGGGTACAGCAGCAGTGAATATAGGAGGAAAAAACCTTGCTCTCAGGGAGTTTATAGTCTGACAGGGCTAAGTAATAAAATAAATAAGTAAATATTACAGTGCCTTAAAAGGTGATAATTCTTTTTTTTTTTTTTTTTTTTTGTAGAGACAGAGTCTCATTTTACTGCCCTTGGTAGAGTGCCATGGTGTCACAGCTCACAGCAACCTCAAACTCTTGAGCTTAAGCAATTCTCTTACCTCAGCCTCCCGAATAGCTGGGACTACAGGTGCCTGCCACAACGCCTGGCTATTTTTTGGTTGCAGTTGTCATTGTTTAGCTGGCCCGGGACTGGTTCGCCACCTTCCGTGTATGTGGCTGGCACTGTAACCACCGTGCTACAGGCACCCAGCCCAATAAATAATATTTTAATGAAAGTAATCCTTGCATCTGGGAAAAAATTCAAATACTGTGGAAAAGTATGAAATGAAGCTTTTAAAAAAGCACCCTTCCCCACACACTCATACACTCATTCAGTCTTATTCCCTAGAAGTATCTTTTTGCTTGTTTCTTTTCTGTAAGACTGTAGGACCGCCTCCAAAACACTCAAGTCTGAATTCCTTTTTCAAAAAGTGTTCTTTGGAAGTTGAATGTTTGGGGGCGGCACCTGTGGCTCAATGGAGTAGGGCACTGGCCCCATATGCTGGAGGTGGCAGGTTCAAACCCAGCCCCAGCCAAAAACTGCAAAAAAAAAGAGTGTTGAATGTTTTGGGTATAACATATAGGTTGTGCCTGGAACTTCATTTCTCTTTGTCTTCTATTATACCTCCATGTCTACTGACACCTACTAAAACCTTTAGTGACCACCAGAGGGAGCAAAGTTCATTATAGTATTGTAAATAAGATGTGGTTTTATTCCCAGGAGTTTCTAGTGCTTAATCCGTGTTTCAGTGTTTTTTTTGAGACAGAGTCTCACTGTGTCGCCCCTGATAGAGTGCTGTGGCGTCAACAGCTCACAGCAACCTCAAACTCTCAGGCTTAAGTGATTCTCCTGCCTCAGTCTTCCGAGTAGCTGGGACTACAGGTGCCCGCCACAATGCCCAGCTATTTTTTTGTTGCAGTTGTCACTGTTGTTTAGCTGGCCCCAGCTGGGTTCGAACCTACCAGCTTTGTGCATGTGACTGGCACCATAACCACTGTGCTACAGGTGCCCAGCCGTCAGTGGTATTTTTTTTTTTTTTTTTTGGTAGAGACAGAGTCTCACTTTATCGCCCTTGGTAGAGTGCCATGGCATCACAGCTCACAGCAACCTCCAACTCCTGGGCTTAGACGATTCTCTTGCCTCAACCTCCTGAGTAGCTGGGACTATAGGTGCCTGCCACAATGCCTGGCTATTTTTTGTTGCAGTTTGCCCGGGGCTGGGTTTGAACCTGTCACCCTTGGTATATGAGGCCAGTGCCCCACCCACTGAGCCACAGGCGCCACCCCATCAGTGGTATTTATTTAATTAATTAATTTATTTTTTTTGTAGAGACAGAGTTTAACTTTATTGCCCTCGGTAGAGTGCTGTGGCGTCACACAGCTCACAGCAACCTCCAACTCCTGGGCTTAGGCGATTTTCCTGCCTCAGCCTCCCGAGTAGCTGGGACTACAGGCGCCCACCACAATGCCCGGCTATTTTTTTGTTGCAGTTTGGCCGGGGCTGGGTTTGAACCCGCCACCCTCGGTATATGGGGCCAGCACCCCACCCACTGAGCCACAGGCGCCGCCCCATCAGTGGTATTTTTTTTTTTTTGATTTTTTTTTTTTTTTTTTGTAGAGACAGAGTGTCACTGTACCGCCCTCGGGTAGAGTCCCGTGGCGTCACACAGCTCACAGCAACCTCTAACGCTTGGGCTTATGCGATTCTCCTGCCTCAGCCTCCCGAGTAGCTGGGACTACAGGCGCCCGCCACAACGCCCGGCTATTTTTTGGTTGCAGTTTGGCCGGGGCTGGGCTTGAACCCGCCACCCTCGGCACATGGGGCCAGCGCCCCACTCACTGAGCCACAGGCGCCGCCCATCAGTGGTATTTTTAATACCTTACTTCTCTCTTGCTTTTTCCCCCCCTAAACTTCCTATATCTCTAAGACTTTTATATTTTCTCATGATCTTGTTAGTAACGTAATTTCTCTTCACTTAACTGGTTTCATGACATCTAGACTAGCATTCATTATATTTAATGTGTTGTCCATGAAGATAAATAGCATAGATGGGAGAACTAACACTCTGTTTTGTTCCAACAGCCAAGTAAGTGATTATCTGGCTGTCCGATAGTCATCTAGCCTTTTGCAAAACTGTTCACCTGTAATTTTTGTGGCATCACCTATGTATCTTTGACTTATAAAAATTCATTGAAAGAGTAATGCATAAATATAAACTTATAAAGGCATTCATAATTTTGGAATATATATATATATATACACATATATACATACATACATACATATATACATATTTTTTAAAGAGACATATTTTTACCACCCTCTGTAGAGTGCAGTGGCGTCACAGCTCACAGCAACCTTCAACTCCTGGGCTTAGGCGATTCTCTTGCCTCAGCTTCCCAAGTAAGCTAGGACTACAGGCGCCTGTCACAATGCCTGGCTATTTTTTTTGTTGCAGTTTGGCGGGGGCCAGGTTTGAACCTGTTACCCTTGGTATATGGGGCCAGTGCTCTACTCACTGAGCCACAGGTGCCACCCTGGAATTTATATTTTTTTTTTTTTTTTCTTGTTTTTTTTTGTAGAGACAGAGTCTCACTGTACCGCCCTGGGGTAGAGTGCCGTGGCATCACACGGCTCACAGCAACCTCTAACTCTTGGGCTTACGCAATTCTCTTGCCTCAGCCTCCCGAGCAGCTGGGATTACAGGCGCCCGCCACAACGCCCGGCTATTTTTCTGTTGCAGTTTGACCGGGGCTGGGTTTGAACCCACCACCCTCGGCACATGGGGCCGGCGCCCTACTCACTGAGCCACAGGCGCCGCCCTGGAATTTATATTTTAAAAAGTAATTAGATATGTCTATTTTTGCCAAAAATTTACTTTTTTTTAATTTTTTTATCTTATGTATTTAACTTTTGTTGATCATTGGGTATTAGTATTAAATTTGATTTCTTTAGCTTATGCCAGAGAGTAATTCTTTAAGTTATATTTTATTATGTATTTAAACTCTCATCTGAGAAAGAACCTCATCTGGCTGGTTGATAGTACCATTAGTATATTTAACCTATAGACTCTTCAAAGCCAAGGACCATGTATTCATCTTTGTATTCCCACGATACCACATGTAAGGTTGAACAGAGGGCCATGCCATAATGCACCTAGTAAGTAGTTTTTGATTATTTTAATTTCCTTCTCATTCTCTTTTCTAGGGTAAATACTGATCCATTTACATTATTCTGTTAGGATGTATTTCTAACCCTCTACTGGCTCTTCTTTTGTTTCTTCGAGTTCTTGTGCATAACTTAAACTCAGTGTAAGAGAATCCCTTAATTTAATTCAAGTAACATTTATAGAGCATGTAGATAGGTATACAGGATATTGGTAGTGATTCTTGAAAAAACTACCTGGAGGCTCGCCACCCATAGCTCAGCAGTTAGGGCGCCGGCCACATGCGCTGGGGCTGGTGGGGTTTGAACCCAGCCTAGGCCTGCTAAACAAACAAACAACAAAAAAATAGCTGGGCATGTGGCAGGCACCTGTAGTCTCAGCTATTAAGGGAGACTGAGGCAAGAATTGCTTGAGCCCAAGAGTTTGAGGTTGCTGTGAGCTGTGACGCCACGGCCTTCTACTGAGGGTGACATAGTGAGACTATCTCAAAAAAAATAAAACTACCTAGAAATAAATAGAAAATTCAGCATTTATGGTTAAGGACTTACAGCAGCAGTTCTCAACTTGTGGGTCATGACCCCTTTGTAACAATGAAAATACATTGCGGCATTAGGAAGGTTGAGAACCACTGACTTAGAGTGTTGCTGAAGAGATTAAAATATACATACATGAGGAAAGGAATTTTGAATTAATATTTGAGTATGGTAAAGTTCATTTTTAAGGTGATAGAAATATCCTAAAGCATGAAGTCTGCATGATTAAGTATTGTTCTGCCCCAAGATTCAGCCTGTTGATGATTTTCTTTTCTTTTTTTCAATTTTGGCTGAGGCCTGGTTCGAACCCACCACCCCCCGTATGTGGGGCCAGCGCCCTACTCCTTGAACCACAGGCACCACCTTCTTTTTTTTTTTTTTTTGAGACATAGTCTGAAGCTGTCGCCCTGGGTGTTGTGACATCATAACTCACAGCAACCTCCAACTCGGGCTCAAGCAAACCTCTTGCCTCAGTTTTTCTATTTTTAGTAGAGACAGGGTCTCACTTTTGCTAAGCTGGTCTAGAACCTGGGAGCTCAAGCAATCCACCCATCTCAGCCTCCCAGAATACTGGAATTACAGACGTGAGCCACTGTGCCCTGCCAGCTGTTAATGATTTTCAAAACTGTGTCTCCTTACCCTTCTTGCAGTTTTAGCCATAGCCTATATTGATTGTAAGTTTAGGTTTTAGGCTTAATCTTTTCTGTAGTTATGATCAGAGCCCAGGATTTTTAGACTAAGCCCCCCTCCCCACCCAACAAAAAAAAAAAAAAAAAAAAAGGATTTTAACAAAGACACATGCCTTCATGGGCCAGGTCGTTAACATAAGTGAATGAAGTGGGTCATGATTTATACATAGTCATGAAACTCTCCTTTACAGTGAAGTGCATGTACAATATAAAGAGGGAGTTGGCCCTTATCTCCAACCAGATATTGCTATGAATGCCTAATGACAGATCTGATGTGAAATCTTGATTTTTATGTGAAATCTCCGGATATTTATTATTTATTTAGTTTTTTAGAAACAGAGTCTCACTTTATTGCCCTTAGTAGAGTGCTGTGGCATCACACAGCTCACAGCAACCTCCAACTCCTGGGCTTAAGCGATTCTCTGGCCTCAGCCTCTCGAGTAGCTGGGACTACAGTCACTCACCACAATGCCTGGCTATTTTTTTGTTGCAGTTTGGCTGGTGTTGAACCCATCATCCTCAGTATATGGGACCGGCGCCCTACCCATTGAGCCACAGGCCCCCCCAGTGATTTTTATTTTTTTAATAAATTTATACTTGCTGAGCTTAAGTTCAAAGTAGAAGTCAATTCTCTATCCCTTTCTTCTGACTTTAATTTTTTTCCCTCCTTTATTACTTATTTAATGATTCTGCCATATACCTCGTTTATTTAAATGAGACACCTAGGAGTATCCCTAAATCTTTTCTTACCTCATTTTCTTAGTGGCCTGTTTAATTAGTTTCTAAATCTCACTAATTTTAACCTACATTCGTCACTTTCTTTCCATCTCTACTGCTTCTGTCTACTAGTATATATATCATCCTCTCTTGCCTAAGCTGTTCCTAAATGGTTTCTTTTTTTTTTTTCTAAATGGTTTCTTGCATTGAGTCTTGTCCCTCTCAATTTTGTCATCCACAGTTTCTAAAATGACTTATCTAAACATATATCTGACCATGTTTTCCCATTTTTAAATGGTTTCCTTTTGCTTATAGACTAAATTAGCATGACATACAAAGTCTACTACAATCTGATTTTATATCCATACTTGGGTTCCACCTTTTATCCCTCCTCTTTATTTCTTTACTTATTTTTTGAGACAGAGTCTCACTATATTGCCCTTGGTAGAGTGCTGTGGTGACACAGCTCACAGCAACCTCAAACTCTTGGGCTTCTCTTGCCTCAGCTTCCCAAGTAGCTCGGACTACAGGTGCCTGCTACAACGCCTGGCTATTTTTTGGTTGTAGTTGTCATTGTTGTTTTTAGCAGGCCAGGGCCGGGTTCGAATCCACCAGTCCCAGTGTATGGGCTGGTGCCCTAACCACTGAGCTACAGAGGCTGAGCCCTCGTCTTTATTTTAGGTTCCAGTGCTATCAGACTGCTTGTAGTTTCCTTGTTTCACTGCCGTGCATCAGAATCCCTTGTAAGGAGTTTTAAAAATACAGATGTTCAGCCTTCGCCCAGGTTTCTTTAAAATTCACTGGGGCAGAGTCTGGCATCTGTTTTTTGTTTGGTTTTTATGGCGTAATTCAAATTATTTTGAATCACAGCCTAGAGTTGTCAATATCTACTGCCCTATGTCTTGCTGTTTCTTCATACCTTCTAATCTTAGTTGAGTTGTTTTCTGTCTAGAAAACCTTTTCTTTATTAGACTAATTTGTGCTCATTCTTCAAGACTCAATTCAGGGTATTTTTACCTCCAGGAATCTTTTATTTCATGTACCATACTGAAACAGGCAGAGTACTTGTTCTTGATGGCCCATGCTTTCATTGTACTAATACCATTTTGAATTGAAATTATCTTTACTTCCTCTAGTACTATAAACTTTTCCAGAATTAAAATTATATTTTCTTTATATTTATACTCCCTATATCAGACTATACCTGAAACATAGCAGATTATCAATAGAAGTTAAACTAAATTTACCAGGTAGCCTTGTTATATGTGGGGCAGAGGGAGGATTAAAAAGCAGTGTGAGTCTTTATACCCAAATATGTAGTCTGGCTGGATAATCTTAAAAGCTGAATGTATTATACTTCTAGTTATTTTTGCTTTATCTAGCTTTACCAGTTATAATAGCACTGATAGAAAATTGATTTAAGAACCTATATAAATTGAATTCTGAATTCAGTATCTTTATTCTTTCTTTGATATGGAGTGTGTCCATGTTTTCTCATATATGGTCTGTCTAAATTAATTGTGTTCAATATTCTAATCTTCATGCAGGAACATGAAAGTTAATGCCATATTTAACTACACATTGAGTTTTGGGTGAATCAAAAAGAGAGAAGATACTTAAACTGAGGCTGAAGAATATTTGACATAGGCATTTACCTAATAATCTTGTTTTAATAAAAGAGTTTTATGGAGCAGAAAAATTTTGCTTCAGGAACAAGGCAGGAAAATCCAGAATTCCTCAGCGAGATTATCTAATTGTGATTTATGTAAAACCAGTTGTTCTTTAATTCAGTGGACTATAGAGGGCAGTATTTCACAATTTAAAGTTACTGATTTGTCTGTGAAAATAAATTACACTTGTATTGGGCTTATTTTTTGTGTTTTACTTATAGACACACTCAGAAACATAACTGCAAGGATAGAAATGAAATATTTTAAGCTGCTCTTAATAAATATAACATTTTTAATGAACGTTCTTTCAATAAAGAACATCTTTCCATCTAAAGATATTGTACGTTTTGGATAATATATGAGTACTAAACACAAGAAAAGATTTTGTTTTCCTATTCAGTTCATGTAAGTTAAGAAATGTAAGCGACATAAATTTCATGTGGTGATCTTAATTTAATAGCAAATTTAGAGAACCAGTCCCTGTGCAGCTAAAATTTTGTTTTGCAAAAGAATTCTTTTATTATTTCTTTCTTTTCTTTAATTTTTTTCTCTTCTGTTTTTAAAAGACACAGTGTCCTGCTATATTATCCAGGCTCAAGTAAACCTACTGCCTCAGTCTCCCAAGTAGCAGGGACTATAGGCATGTGCCACAACCCATGGCTAATTTTCGAACATTTTTTTTGGAGATAGGGTCTCATGTTGACCAACTTGTCTCAAACTTTGGGCTCAAATAATCCTTCTGCCTCAGACTCCTAGGTAGGTGTGATAACAGATGTGAACCACTGTGCCTGCCCCCCCTCCATTTATCTTAAAAATATTATGATACAAAAATTTTGTGAAATTACATACCCCAGACTTAATGAATGTATCATTTTTATTTTTATATATTTTATACTTTAAAAGTATATATCTTTCATGTAAAGTCACTCATGTACATATATGTAAAATTCAGAGTAAAATAGTCTATTGGCATTTTAATAATCTTGTAGAGTAGGTGTTTTTATACTCCTCTTACACATGAGGAAACTAAGCCTCAGAAAGGTTAAGTGATTTTAACCAAGAGGTTAAGTAATCTAAGTGTTAGCTGGAATGTACAAAAGCAAAACTTCTAAGACCTAGGCTTACCTGACTTAGGTACCTGCATTATTTTTCACACACCACATTGCTCACCACATTTTGGAAGATTTTTTAGCTTTTCAGGTATATTTTGTTTTATGTTCTATTTCCTGAAATATTGTTAGGTATTTGGCCCTCTTTTATCGGAGCCTGATTTTTTTCTAGGACTGTCTACCCTTTAAAAAACAATATACATTCTAGCTATTTTTAAGTAGACTAATATCCCTCTCATTTTATAAGTTTTTAAAGAAAAATATACTACAGCTGTATTTTAAGATGGCTATATAGCTTTGAATTCACCTTATTTCTTTTTGTATTTGTCACAGGATACAAGTGAATATTAGGAGAATTATTAATTTAGAAATAATAAAAAAATAGAGAAGTGATCTTTCTGTTTATTCCTTATTCCAAAACTGAAGTCTCTGTAATGTTTTCAGTAAGAAGTTAGAGCCTTTGGAAGTATTGAGAAGTATTACTTTTATATTTAGATTTACAGAGAGACAATTTCAACATGGAATGAATGTTATGATATCATTTCATAATTTTAACCCTATTATGTATTAAGAATGACTATGGGTGTGTTTATATGTATATATATACACACACAGATATGTACATATAAACAGGTATTAGTAAGGACATTACTTAACAAGTAAAAGATTGTAAGAAATATTTTAACTGGTGAATCCAGAATTTCTATTTTGGTGGTGGTGGTGATTTGGTAGTTTGTGTATGGCTATGCGTGTGTACGTGTGCATATGTATATGTTTAATCTCCCTCATACTACTGGCTATTATGTGACATTAAATATCAATAACTATAGCAAAATGAGTTTGATGGCATTACCAAGAAATTAGGTACATTAAAACCTGAAAAATAGCAAACTTTTGTCTATGTATGTTATTAACATCGTGTTCCAAATAATTCTTTCTATATTCTTTAAATTAACAAAAATGCTTAAACAATTTAGTATACTATATCTCGCTTTTAAAAGTTTTAAAAATTCTTAACATTTTGGAATATTAAAATTTTGTATTGTAAATCTAGATGGGTAAATTTGAGGTTGATTTCTCTCCCTATACCTTCCTCTGGTAAATTTGGTTCATGTGTATAAGTTTTACATATTGAGAGGCTGACTGCTTAAAATGTCTAATATTTGTATGATTACTGATTAAACTATTTTTGCCACTATTTTAAGCTTTGTACTCTTTCTACATATTAATTTTTATTACTCCATGGAGCACTTTGCTTGTATATGTTCATTCTTTGGAATTATTCGTATTGTTGTTTATTTATTACTATAGTACTTAACCAGATTGCTACACTTCTATGTCCTGTAGTCTTTGTTTTCATATCTATTTGTGTTGTAAAACTGGGGGTAACTATGTTAATTTGTCCTTTGAGATTCAGTTCAGCTAAGATTTATGGAGCCTCTTCCAGCTGCATTACTGAGCATAAAGTAATGCTGTATTCCTGCTGAAATCTTATAATAATAATGACTAATTATATGGCATCTTCTGAAATTTTTAAAGAATTAATGTACTTTGGAATGTGATTTTTCCCAGTATTCTTAAGATACCAAATTACTCAGCTTTTAGCTTCTTCCTCTTCCATCTGCTGCTCAGTATAAAATATGAAATCGTCCAATTCAGTTACTCTATCATTGGCCTATGACTTTGAAAAACTGAATAGGAAAATTTTATTTTCTTTGGTAAGATAGACACATACACACATTAACCTCCCCTTTTGTGTTTGTAGTGTCTTCCGTGGGAATTTAAGTTGAGGAAATTTCTCTTTATATCAGTAACTAACCTCCTTTGGCTTTATTATTCATGGTTTCCAGAGATTCCTGATAGGGTGCTTTAGCTGAGGGCGCTGTAAGTCATGATGCTATTTTCTCATACTCTGAGTCATTTGTGTTTATCAGTAAAGTATGCACCCTTCTCTCATAGTCTAATTTTTTGCCAGGTGTCACCTAAATATATAAATCAACTCTGAATAATGAAGTAATGAAAGAGTTAACATATTTGGCACCCAGATGAGCCCAGTAGAGGATGTCTTACCTTAAAGGAAGGGTTTGACACTAGTGGGACAGGCCAAGATAAATAGAACAAAGGTATTTTGACACCCTGCTAGGTCAGACCTTGCCCTACAGGTATATATGGTTCCTAAAATTTCAGACATCAGAAAATGGTATTATTAAATAGCCAGTTGCAGTGGCACATGCCTGCAATTCCAGCATTTTGCTTGAGGCAGGCAGATTGCTTGAGGAGTTTGAGACCAGCCTGGGCAATGTAGTGAGACCCTATAAATACAAATTTTTTTTTAAAAATTAGGTGCAGTGGTGTGTACTAATTTGTCTTAGCTACTTGGAAGACTGAGGCAGGAGGGTAGCTTGAGCCCAGGAGTTTAAGGCCACAGTAAGCTATAATAGCACCAGTGCACTCCAGCCTGCGTGACAGAGCAAGACCTTGTCTCAAAAAAAAAAAAAATACCATTAAGTGCATAACTTTAGCAATTAGAGATATAAACATTTTTCTATGTTTGCAAACTCTTGCGCATGCATGTGTGAGAGATTTTTGAGGAAACATGTTGGTATTAACCTCTGCTAAGGCAGAAGAAGACCATGTATCTTAAATAATTTGAAATAATTTGCTATACCAACCATGCTTTTTTTTTTTTGAGACAGAATTTTACTATGTCACCCTCAGTAGAGTGTTATGGTGTCACAGCTCACAGCAACCTCCAACTCCTGGGCTTAAGCAATACTCTTGCCTTAGCCTCCTGAGTAGCTGGGATTACAGGCACCCACCACGATGCTCAGCTATTTTTGTTGCAGTTGCCACTGCTGTTTTAGCTGGCTGGGGTCAGGTTTGAACCCACCACCCTCAGTATTTGGGGCCGGCGCCCTACCCACTGAGCCACAATTACCGCCCTGCATGCTTGTTTTTTGTTTGATCATTTTTATACTTAAATGAAATCTGCAGTTTTTAAATTTACTACCTTATGCCTATTGGGAAAGAATGAAGTGCCAGTTATCTCCTACCTTCTAAACTGACAGATAAGCTTTTAGTTTATATTATTTAGGAACAAAGAAATACAAATTGCAAAATGAACAGGAGAACAAATTAAGTTGCACATTTCTATTTAAGTTATATTCACAGGTTAATATAAAAAGTTCTGAAATTTTGGAAAACTTTGAATATACTTCTATTCAAATAATACTTTCAGGCCGGCTGCACAGTGGCTTATGCCTGTAGTCCCAGCATTTTGGGAGACTGAGGCAAGATGATTGCTTGAGCCCAAGAGTTTGAGGTTTCTGTGAGCTATGATGACACCATTGCACTAAACCCTGGGGCGACAGTGATACTCTGTTAAAAACAAACAGATAATACTTCCAAGAAATATATTTATTTTAATTAAAAAATTGAGCAGTTGGGCGGTGCCTGTGGCTCAAGGAGTAGGGCACCAGTCCCATATGCCGTAGGTGGCGGGTTCAAACCCAGCCCCGGCCAAAAAACACAAAAAAAAAAAAGAAAAAAAAAATTGAGCAGTTGATTATTTTAACCCATCTTCATACAGTGCATTTGGCTTTAAGTATCATTTTTTATCATGTACTTTAAAAATCAATTAAAGCTGGGTAAGTTGGCACAACTATAGTATCAGCTACCCAGAAGGCTGTGGGAAGAGAATCTCTTGAGCCCAGGCGTTCAGGCTGCACTGAACTATTGTTTATATCACTTCACACTAGCCAAGACAATAGAGGAGACCCCCCCCCTTTTTTTTTTTGAGACAAAGTGTCACCTTGTCGCCCTTAGTAGAGTGCTGTGATATCACAGCTCACAGCAACCTCAAACTCTTGGGCTTAAGTGGTTCTCTTGCCTTAGCCTGAGCCTCCCAAGATCCCATTTTTAAAAAACTAAAAGATGGGCAGCACCTGTGGCTCAAAGGAGTAGGGCACCGGCCCCATGTGCTGGAGGTGGCCGATTCAAGCCCAGCCTCAGCGAAAAACTGCCAAAAGAAAAAAAAAAATACATTTAACTTAACTTCACATATCCTCTAGAAAATACTTTATCATGAGTGCCAGCAAAGTGACTTCTCTTAATGCCTGGATATGAAGAGATGTGGATGTAGTGCTTATTTGTATGAAAATAGTAAAACCTGTTGTTTTTTCTGGGCCTTTAAAAATATTTTTTATATTTTGGAGTTCTTAGCTATGTGAATATAGAATCATGGGAGGCTTGAGATCTAGGTACTGTTTGAAATGTTGTAATATATACCCTAGTTTAAGTCTGTGCTGTTTTATAGATAGCTCTCATTTCACGCTGAGTCCTGTATTTAAATAACTCAGATCATTGCTATTCTAAGTAGTGCTTTTGCAGTCAAACATCTGAAAGGTGATTGACTTTTTCCCCATAGCTCCATAATTTATAAGAAAACATAAAATGAAAAGACTAGACCAAGATGATTTTGGTACATGGTTATAATCTTAATATCAGTGTAGAGAGTGAAAGCTGAGTCTGTTTAGAATAGACTGGTTAACTGATCAACTGGAATTTCATGTAACAACTTATTTTAATTGTTTAGTTCATGAGTTTAAAAAAATTTAATTTATACGTGTTGGGTATCTTTGATTTTGTGTCTTTTGAGAAATTTATGATTACTTTCTTTATTTATGACACCATAGTCTTAGCTTAGGCAATTGATTGAAATACAATATGGGGAAATTTAGTATGCATTTTTCAAAAGCTTAAATTGGAAAAATCAACAGTGCTAATGTGGAATTGTTTTGGAGCAAGGTTGGAAGAAAATGATAGGGTTTTTTTTTTTGTATTTCTATTGGTCTTCTTTTTGTTGTTAAAATCTTATTTACAATATTTGACATGATTTGCTTTTGGAGATTTGTAGTGTATTGTCTCATTTTAAAGTTGTGAAGAAAGATTGTAATTCATTGAAATTATACATGTATAAAAGAGTTGGTAAACTGTAGAGTGCAATGTAAATATAAATTATTTTTATTATTGTATCAAATATAATACTTAACCGAGGCAAGAATTCTATTAATATGCTACCAAAAATAAATGGGATGCAATGTTAGTGTTACTGGGGATATTAGTGAGTAATAACTCACTAATGGCACATGGTAGGCTATTTTGAATAAACGACCAGGTCAAAATTATAGAGGAATTATTCAGAGGGGAAAAATTAATATATTTCCCTTGTGTAGCTGTACTGTAGCAAACCTGGATTCTTATAGGACTGATTTAGTTAAGCCTAATTCACGTTACTTTAATTTAGAATAGGAAGATAGTTTTTCTCCATATATATCTAACCTGTCAGCTGCATGAATTAGATTTTATTAACCAAGTTGAAAATAAATATATTCATTTTTGGAAAGTGTTATTAAAGCCTTCGATTTAAAACACTGTGAGAGTGCTGTATTTTCAGGTTCACTATAGAGTATCTCTCTTTTAGAGGCAGTACAGTTTTATTTACTTTACAATGCCCATGAAGTAAGACTCCCTAGTATTTGACACAATTTCTAATTTGAGACCAAAAATATTTATAATTTACAGCTTTGCAGTCAAAGCTACCATATATTTTTGTACTTTCAATTTTTAGAGTATGGCAAAGATGAAAAGAGGGAGAGTTGGGTGATGGGTTGACCCTTGAGTACAATGCAGAAATCAAATATAAAAACAATCAGTATTTCTTTAAAGGGAAAAAGAAGAATGTTACCACAAATTTGGGTCTGAATTTCTCCTTGTCTATCCCTATGTGGAAAAATACTATATTAGAGATGATTATCTTATGGTCAAAACTCTATAGCAAAACTCCTTCCTAACGCTGCAATGTATTTTCATTGTTAAAAAAGGGCTGTGACCCACAGGTTGAGAACTGCTGCTCTATAGTGATAAAAGAAATTTGAACTGCACACTGACAGTACAGGTTGGTTGGCTGGTAGAGGGAGATGATAGCAAGCAGGTGTCATTGTTCTGCTTGATACAGAAGCATTCTGGCCAGAAGTTGAGTACGTGGAAACCTGGATGGAAATGCAAATTTTTCTTTTATGCCGAAGTTTCCCTGACTCTGCAAAATTTCTATACTCTTAGAGATATAAGGCAGTTGTCCTGTTTTGCCTTGTCCTCCTCTGTTATAGCTATAGAAAGAATAACCACCAAAGATTTTTGATAACTATATTTAAGCTAACTCCTAGCTGACTTTAAAAAGGTAACCTGGGGTGATTTTAGAAAATAAGGCAGAATTGAGGGTAACTGTATCTTACAGTTTAATTATAGACTTATAATGGACAAATGAAAAGTCACACCCGTAATTTATAAAAATAACCCATCTCCAGAAGAAAAGTGAATGCCAGTAAATAGAAAGATATTCAACCTCACTAATAATCAAGAAATGTAAGATAAAGCAGTATATACTGCTTCTCATCTGATACATTGAATAAGAAGACTTATTGGCAGAGAATGAGAAAATAAGCAGTCATATATTTTTAATGGAGTGTAAATTGGCAGCAATCTTCTGGGATACACTTTCTTCACCTCCTTCAGCCACTTTGCCACTTAGCCTCCTAGTGTGAGACCTTCAGCAGGACCTCTGTCTGACCAGACTCCTGACCTCTACTGCTTCTCTGTTTGGGTAATGGGTGAGAAGTGAGATGGAAGCTTTATCCTTAGTAACTGCTTGGAGGGAGTAGGTGTCATGGCAAGCCCAGAAGTTCAGGAGGCAAACTTTCAGCAAGGATAGGAAGGAGACAAGGAAGAAATTGGCAGATAATTGTTTTCCTTTCTTTTATTTCTCCCTTTTTTTGCTGTCTCCACGATGCAGTGGTTCATAATCTGTCTGGAAAACATCTTATATGACCTAGGTCAGGGAAGCCAACTTCTAAACAGTATCTGTCTTTTATTTGCTTTTCCTTCTTTCATTCCTCACCTCTCTTTTCCTCTCATCCTTTATGTTCTGGGATTTCACTTCCTGAGAATTCCTTAGCTTGGAAACCTTGCCTCAAGTTCTTTATGGAATCGAGGCTAAGAAACTAACAGTCCCATTCTGAGATGCTATGAAAATATCTGCAAGTTCTAGAAAATATATGAATATGTTTGTACATTGCAGTATTGTTTGCATTACTAAAAAATTAGAAATTACCTCAATGGTCATCGGTAGGGAAAAAAGGTTAAATGATGATATATTATACAACAGAATACTATCCAGCAATAAAAAGAACAATATAGAAAATTAACCATGGGATAGCAAGATAAAGTACTGGTTACTATGTTTAGTTTGATCCCATTTTGGAAATTAAGCCCCCAAATGAATCAGGTATATTCATGCTCACATGTGAGCACAAGCACAATATTGAAAGAAATGATGTGGGATGGGGGAGGAATGTAAGGAAACAGAGGGATTTTTACTTTTTACTTTATACACTTCTGTAAGATTAAATTTTTTTCACATTGAACATCTGACAAAACAATGGAAAAAGAATTTGCTACTTGTCAGGTGTGATGGCATGTATCTTGTAGTTCCAGTTACTTGAGAGGCTGAGCTGGGAGGATCCCTTGAGCCCAGGAGTTGGAGACCAGCTAGGGCAACATAGCAAGACTCTATCTTTAGGTGGTGCCTGTGACTCAAAGGGGTAGGGCGCCGGCCCCATATGCCGGAGGTGGCGGGTTCAAACCCAACCCCGGCCAGAAAAAAAAAAAAAGACTCTATCTTTAAATAAAATTAAAATTTGCTCATTAAATGTTATAGGTACTAAGATAACTATTAAAAATGGAGAACAAATACATTTAGGAGTTAAAAAACATAGCAGAGTGTTTAGTTCATCCAATATTAATCTTTGGGGATTACATAAGAAATAATATATATATATATTTTAAGAGACACAGTCTCGAGTGATGTCTGTGGCTCAGTGAGTAGGGCGCCGACCCCATATACTGAGGATGGTGGGCTCAAACCTGGCCCTGGCCAAACTGCAACAAAAAATAGCTGGGCGTTGTGGCGGATGCCTGTATGTAGTCCCAGCTACACGGGAGGCTGAGGCAAGAGAAACGCCTAAGCCCAAGAGCTGGAGGTTGCTGTGAGCTGTGATGCCATGGCACTCTACCAAGGGTGACAAAGTGAGATTGTCTCTAAAAAAGAAAAGACACAGTCTCACTTATATCACCCTGGGTAGAGTGCTATGATGTAACAGCTCACAGCAACCTCAAACTCTTGGGCTTAAGTGATTCTCTTGCCTCAAGCTCCGAGGTAGCTGGGACTACAGACGCCCGCCACAAGGCCCACATGTTTTTTTGTTGCAGTTGTCGTTGTTCTTTAGCAGGGCAGGGCTGGGTTTGAACCTGCCAGCCTTGGTGTATGTGGCTGGTGCCCTACCCACTGAGCTACAGGTGCCACCAAGAAATAAAATTTAAACTTTATTATATATGTTTATACATATATATGTACATACAGATATATATGTGTTTACTGTGAACTGGACATTATTTTAAGCGCTTTATATCCATTGTCTTATTTCCTGGTCACAACAAGTCTGTAAAGTAGGTACTGTTTTTACCTCTGTCCTATGGTTGAGAAACTAAGGCCTGGAAATTTTGAAGAAAACCAAAACCAAAACCATGCCTCATGTTGTATACACTAAACAGCGCCTGAAAATTAATCCAATTCTGCTTGACTTCAGAGCCTGAGTGTGTAACCATACTGCTTCTGTCTAAGTCAGTCCTTGTGGCGCCTAGTTATCACAGCCTATGTGTGATCTGGTTATAAACCTGCCTATGTGCTACTCAACCTGACAGCCAAGCTTTATTGTCTTTGGTGGATTGATAGAGTTTTTTGTTTTGTTTTGTTTTTCTCTCCCAAAGTGGAAGTAGCCTTTATTTTTTCTGATTGTAAAAGTACTATGTTTCTTATAGAAGCTTTCAGGTAACACAGAGGAATTTTTGGATGAAAATAAGAATTTTCTTAAAGATAAATATTCTTAACCATTATTAACATTTTGGTATTTATATTTGGAATTTTTTCTACGTACATTCACTCATACACATAGTTAGATTTTTATTTTCCCCTCCCCAAATAAGGTCATACTACTCTGGTGTTTTTCTTTGATT
This sequence comes from Nycticebus coucang, assembly GCF_027406575.1. Classification (NCBI taxonomy): domain Eukaryota; kingdom Metazoa; phylum Chordata; class Mammalia; order Primates; family Lorisidae; genus Nycticebus; species Nycticebus coucang. Next base: position 81,648,013 of record NC_069789.1, read on the forward strand.
TTTGTTGTTGTTGTTAATCTTTTTTGTTATTCAGGCCCAGGTGAGGCTTGAACTCTCTGCCCCTGGTGTGTGGGGCCAGTGTGCTAACCACTGCATACTCCAGCGGCCAGCTTACTCAGGTGTTTTTTTAGAAACATCTTTTTACTTATATTTTGGCATACTTCTCTAATTATTTCTTCAGGATAAATTTGTAGAAGTCAGTGGCTAAATTTTATAGTTTCAGTTTTTGATTGATGACATAGACCCTTCAAGCAATGTGTTGTCTAGGAAGAAATACAGTGTTATGTACGTATGACTTTTCATTAATACGTAATAATTATTGAATACTCACAGTGGATGTGGAATACCTGCATGTGGAACATGGTACCACATTACTAGCTTAGAACTTTCCTTTGCATAAATCTGTGACAACAGACTGTGATCCAGAGTTGTTTTGTAGTAAAAGATGGAAACAAGATACAGGAATATTTTCTCCATAGGATTTAGAAGAAAAAGAATGAAATCTAACTTTATATGGTCTATACTTTTCTTCTACATAATATTTATTGACTGTTTACTTGTCTCTTCTCTCCTTTATACTTTTAACTCCAAGAGGTTAAGAAAACATCTGTCTGTGTCACTGGGATAGTCCCAGTTAGGAAGCAGTAACTTGAAGTCAAGTTAATGAGTAAACGGGAACTAATGCATATATACAATGAAGTATGGAATCTGTTTCCTAGGTTGGTTGTAGAACCACAGCTACTATGCTTTTTGGGTATATTTTGATGTTGCTAAAAATAGTATTTTAAAACTACAAAGAGAAAACCAATATTCTCAATTTATTTAATTAAACCATTTCTTTTTATATGCCCATACTATTTCATAGTATGAGATGGTGAACTGTCATTCCATTTTCACATTATGTGGTCTAATTATAAACTCAGGGTCAGACCTAAACTGGGAGGCAGCAGCCCAATAAATCACTATTACAAATGATACGCCCCAAAGGAGTATTTGCCACTTACTTTTGCTAACTTATAAATGAGTAGCAGGACCACAAGTAATTAGATAGGGTCAAGACTAAAGAATAACTACAAAATGGATGGCACCATTCTTTGTACATGTATTCTTTGAGGTTGTTACTTATTTTATGGTGATTGTTCTAAATTATTGTTGGTATTTTCTGTATGAGTGTTTTATTAAACAGTAAATATTTACTATTTACTAATAGTAAAACCTAAATAATCTTTATTATAACTATTAGAAAACAAAAATGAATCACTTATAGGTAAGTTTTCTGGACGAACTAGAAAGTATTTTTTAAGCTTTTGATCATAGGCAAACAATTAAAGGTAAATTTTAGTAACAATTTATCATAATTTTTTAAATAATAAAACACGTTTAAAAAATTTTAAATACATCCAGTAGACATCATTAATTTCATTCTTCAGCAAGTTAAGAAAACAAGGAATTGTTGCAAAAGTTTTAAGCCCTTGTCGAATAAGCATTACACATGTATTCATACTGCCAAACTACCTACAAATAGTAAATACCTAGTAAATATTTTTATAGAAATACAGTTTAAATAGTCCTGGGAAATTCCTTTTGAATGTGCTGCATTTACATTTCAATTTTATGTTTTCAGTTGTTGCTGTAAAACTAAATGCAATGATAATAAATTACATGCTAATAGTTTGATTTTATATTTTGAGCCAAAGCTTACTAAATTAATCCTTTACTCCCAACATAGTATCTTAAATGAATACATACAATTTACCAGTTTTAAATGTTTTTTTGAGGTCATGTGTGTTTGATTTTTCCCTTTGTAAAATTTACAAGTACACACAACTAGGTGTGTAACAATCCTTTCTCTATACAGGCACCCCTTATTTAATAGAATTCAAGATAAAGGAATTTATGAATTAAATAACAAATTGACTTTAATTTTTCCTCTTTTCTATGTAACTTGAGACATTTGACATTGGATGTTTATTTCCAGAGAGATTATCGAATGCCTCTTACTGTATATAGTATAGTTAAACTAAAATGAATGTTGGAGAACACTGTGTAAATATGTACCTAGAGCTGTTACTGAGAGCTCTTGTCATAGTAAACAAAACTTTACATTGAATGGACTATTCACAAAGGCCCCTCTTCTCACACGCCTGTCACCATCAGGATATTCATTAGCTGTTTGTAAGCTGTGAGTCTTAGCTAATTTGAGCTGAGTCTCTGTAGCTAAACTAGGATTGAATGTTTCAGTTTATGGCTTTATGAACTAACCTCAAAAGGCAAGTATACCTTTTAAAAACTGGTCAGATATAATTGGGGAGAATGTTAGTAAATAAAAAAGTAAGTTATAGTCATGGAGAAAGTATAGAAAGTTAAATTATTGATATGATTTCAAAATTAGAAATGTTAAGGTGGGCTACACCAAATTATTAAAATATTAGATACTTCTCTTGAATAATAGAAATATTTTAAGCTCTCAGACTACCCGTTTGCCTAATGAATTTGTCTCTTTCGATATCTTAATGTTATGAATAATTTTAGTGTTTTATAGTATCAGTTATTTTAATGCTATACACTACTGAGATCCTGAAAAATATGTAGTATCATTGCTTTTTCATAAAACTTGAAGCTATATGTTTTTTAAAAATTGTGTGTATTCTAAATGTGATTGCATTCTGTATAGAGATGAACAGTTTTATAATGGAGTATGTGTTCCTCTTAGTAATGAAGGTTAATAGGAAAATGATAAAAAATAGTTTGTGCCAAACTTCTTAGGAACCATTAACTTAAATCTAAGTTTTAATTCTTACTTTCAAGATCCTTTGTAACCTGTATTTCTCTCCCCAATACTACGAATCCAGTCTGAATCTCTAACTTTATATACTGCATGCTATAAATTTGACTCCCATCTGACATGCTCATTGCCTCTCTAATATGATGGATTTAGTATGCCTTTTTTTAACTCACGCTCTTTCCTGAAATGCCTTTTTTACTGTTTCTAACTATGGTTTGATTTTTTTGGTTTGTTTGTTTCAAGTCCTGGTTAATTCCTGTTTCTCTAATTCACACTAATCTCTCCTTTTCTATATTATCAGTCACATTTACTGTTTATGGCACACATTTTAATATTTGATCATATTTGTCTTATATTTTATTTCTTATCTGTTTTATGTGTCAACATATCCTAAATTCTTAGTATTACTAAATGTCTTGACAGAGGGTACCTTGATTAATATACCTTTTGGTGATGAACTCAGTATTTAAGAGAGTAACTACTTAAAAGTATTTACTCTGTTGAGTTGAGTTGAACTGAAATAAAGGATATTTATTAACATAAATTATGCCTCATAATATAGCATGCATCATTTTAATGTTCTAACAATTATGTGTATTTTCATTGTCTTTTTGAAATCATTTCAATTGCCAAATCATGCTTATTTATTGAAGGACTATTTTGAGCCACACTGTAGGAAAGCTATATTAAGCTAGGATTATATTATCAATATTGTATCAATATTGATAAAGTAGACTTTTATGGAATAATGCATTGAGGGTTGTGTTTGTTTTTTTTTAAGACACAGTATCTTGCGCTATCACCCAGGCTGGATTGTAGTGGCCTGATTATAGCTCATTGAAATCTTGAATACCAGAGGTCATACTTATCTTCCTGTCTCCTGAGTAGCTGAGACTACAGGCACACACCATCATGCCTGGCTAGTTTTTTGTATTTTATAGAGATGGGATCTTATGTTGCCAGGCTGGTCTCCAACTCCTATCCTCAAGCTTTCCTCCCACCTTGACCTCTCAAAGTGCTAGATGGGATTATAGGCATGAGCCCCCCTACCTGGAGCATTTAGTTTTTGCACTTGTCTGTGTGTCTTTATATTTGATTGTTATGAAAATTCTCTTCTGATTCTTCAGTCTCGCTTGATAAAAGAAACCACTCATTCTGATTCATCTTATCTTCTAGCTTTGCTAAGATGATTGTAATTTTCCTTGCCTGTTGATTAGCACTAGTTCTGGCTATTAAGATCTTTTGAGCAGCAATGGGCTGACAAGCTAAGTAGGATGTAATTTTTTTTCCTAGTCTCATGAGCTAGTGTGCTAGCAACCTGTGATCTCTACTGAAACAAGGTGAGATGGAGAGACAGAGACCTTTCTCTCCTTAGGAGTCTCCAGATAACGACTGAAAAAAGGTAGGTTCATCTCCAACAAAGAGATTGGGGATAGGTCAGCCTACCAGGATAGTTTAGGTCTGCCAGAGTAAGTAGGATTACCCTATATAGAAACCATAGGTAGGACGTGTAGGTGTGGTCCCTTTCTAGTTGCTAAAGGACACTTCCTTCACCAGGTGGTTGTACCCTTGTGAAGGTTCAGGTTTTTACTATGTGAGTAAATTTATGTCCTCACCTTTGGGCCTGTGGGTGTCTTGCCTCTACACACTTCAGGTACACTTGCGATTTCTTTTTTTTTTTGATGGTTTGGGCCAGAGCTGGGTTTGAACCCACCACCTCTGGCATATGGGACCAGCGCCCTACCCCTTTGAGCCACAGGAGCCGCCATATACTTGCGATTTCTTACAGGCTTGTTTTTATTGTTGATATGCCCCGGTGTGGAAGCCATATTAGAGAGAGGGTGCCAAGGATATGTGTTTAGCTACCATCTTCTTGTAATTGTTTTTAGGTAAAGTTTACTGTTTCTCTTGTTTTTCTTATTCTAGGTTTCCAAGCTACCTTATTCAATATAAATTTTGAATACTGAATGAATTTTTCTAATATTTTTCTTAGTTAATTGGAAAGTATGGGTGGAAATACCTTTTAAGAATTGTGTATTAGTTCTTTTTTTTTTTTTTTTTTGCATTTTTTGGCCAGGGCCAGGTTTAAGTCCCCTACCCCCAGCATATGGGGCCAGCACCCTACTCCTTGAGCCACAGCCGCCCCTGTGTATTAGTTCTTATTTCATGCTGTATCAGTCTTTCATCAAAGGAATATTCTGTATGTCTGCTGTACCTAATGTATTCACACTTTTCATGTGCTTTCTTAGGGTGGAATTTCTGTATCATCTTCAACCTAGGTGAAGTTTTGCTATATATTCTCTTTGAGCTAATTCTCAGTAGTAACAGAAAATACAGAGCAATTACTGTACCCACATTAAATGGTCTTCTAATCACCAACCTTGCATGTAATTGCTGCCTGGCAAGTACAATTACTGTCTGCCAAGATTTTTTTCCCTGGTGGCAATTGTACCATGCCTTGATAAAGAGTTTGAAATTACGAAGAGAGTTTCTGAGACTTCTATTGTAGAGTTTTGCTTATAAACCTGTTCATTTTGAAAATTTAAAACCATTAAAATTACATTGACTTTTTAATTTTTATGAGATTCATGAATAAATCTGACAGTAATAACAAAAAAGATTTGAAGGTTTATTGATTTTAATTATTTTTTTGAAGAATTATGGGTACATTTCCTTTATAGGTTAGTACCATATTGGTCATAGTTCACAAAATGTTAATTCTAAGCTGGTATTACTTTATATTTTAAGTATGTATATAGTTAAATCCCGCTGCATAATCAGAAATTAATTCAGTTTTGTGGTTGTGTTTTTGTAGTGTTAGGACAAGATCATAAATTGGTGGTTCTAGATTGGAAATCAACCTATTACAATAAAGCTTTCTTTACTTCAGATCTGGCAGATGAATTATTCTACATAAGTAAATTTTTCAGCTAATTATTTACCTTTCTAAATAACCAAACTTTTTTTTCATTTTTAAGGGTACAGTCTTTCTAAGATGATCATAAGTTTCCTAGATACTTCTTTTCCTAGTTTCTTTAAATAGCTTACTGAACATTTTTTTTTTAATTTTCTTCACTTTCCAGGGTTATTATTACATGTACCAATCATTGTGATAATAAATGTTATGTGTTTATAGGCTGTGGGGATTATCTACCCCTTCACCTGCTATCTCTTAACTTTGTCCTCAAGGGCGCCTTAAAGGATGCTTTATAAATCGAGACATTCTATAATTTGCCCACCATATAGTTAATCCTTTTAGATGTATGTAATTCAGTGGGTTTTAGCATATTCACAGACTTATGCAACCATCATCACAGTTCATTTTAGAACATTTTCATCATTTGAAAAAGAAATTCTAGACCAGGTATGGTGGCTCACGCCTGTAATCCTAGTGCTTTGGGAGGCCTCAAGGATCACTTGAGGCTAGGAGACAGAGATCAGTCTGAGCAACATAGCGAGACCTGTATCTCTACAAAAAATAGAAAAATTAGCCAGGTGTGAGGGTTGGTGCCTTTTGCTCAGTGGTTAGGGTGCCAGCCACATACACTGGGGCTGGTGAGTTTAAACCCGGCCCAAGCCTGCTGAACAACAATGACAACTGCAACAACAACAACAACAACAAAATAGCTGGGCATTGTGGCAGGCACCTATAGTCCCAGCTACTTGGGAGGCTGAGGCAGGAGAATCGCTTAAGCCAGGAGTTTGAAATTGCTGTGAGCTGTGACACCACAGCACTTTACCCAGGGTGACATAGTGAGACTCTGTCTCAAAAAAAAAAAAGAAATTAGCCAGGTGTAGTGGTGCATACCTATAGTCCTAGCTACTTAGAAGGGTGAGGCAGGAGGATTACTTGAGCCCAGGAGTTTGAAGTTGCAGTAAGCTATGATACCATAGCTCATGCAACAGAGCAAGACCCTGTCTCAAAAAAAAATCCAACTAAACAAAAAAGAAATTCTATACCCTTTAGTTGCCAGTTTCCATATTCCTATTTTCATTTCCCCTAAGCAACCACTAATCTAGTTTCTTTGTCTATAGATTTGCTTATTCTGGACATTTCAAGTGGAATCTAATGTGTGGTCTTTTGTGGCTGGCTTTTTTTCATTGGCATGTTTTATGTTGTAGCGTGTACCAATATTTCATCTCTTTTTATGGCTTAACAATATTCTTTTGTATGGATATACTACATTTTGTTTATCCACTCATCTATTATTAGATGTTTGGGTTTTTACCACTTTTTGACTATTTTGAATAATATTGCTATGATCATTTGTGTGAAAGTTTTTGTGCAGACATATATCTTTGTTGCTAATAGATATATATCTAGTAGTAGAATTGCTAAGTCAAATGATCATTGTATGTGTAACTTTTTAAGGAACTGTAAGACTGATTTCTAAAATGGCTACAACATTTTACAGTCCAGTTAGTAGTGTATGAGTGTTCTAATTTCTCCACATCCTTGCAACTTATTATTGTCTTTTTGATTATAGCCATTCTAATAAATCTAAAGTAATATCTTACTGTGATTTTTTTTTAATTTCCCTGTTGACGAATGATATTGAGCATCTTTTCATGTACCTATTGGCCTTTGTATATGTCATTTAACAAAAAATCATATTGCTCTTTTTAAAATTATTTATTTATTTTTTTTTGAGACAGAGCCTCAAGCTGTCGCCTGGGTAAAGTGCTATGGCATCACAGTTCACAGCAACCTCCAGCTTCTGGGCTCAAGCTATTCTCCTGCCTCTACCTCCCAAGTAGCTGGGACTACAGGCACCTGCTATAACACCTGGCTAATTTTTGGTTGCAGCCGTCATTGTTGTTTGGTGGGCCTGGGCAGGATTCGAACCCACCAGCTCAGGTGTATGTGGCTGGCTTCTTAGCCGCTTGAGCCACAGGCAATGAGCCTGTATTGCCCTTTTTATTGTAAGGCTGTAATCTTTTTGTTAGGAAGAACCTACCGGTTGTCTAGACTAATTTCCTGTCCCCAGATTATTCTAGCATCCCGTCTTAGCTTCTGTTGAAAGACTCCTAATAATGGAAATTTTACTATTTGTGAAGAAGTTGGCTCAATTTTGAACAATTCTAGTTGTTAGAAACTTCTTTTTATATTAGGCTAATATCTTTTTTAATGTTTTGGTATTTTCTAATCTGTTATATTTTTGTTTTTAGGCCCACATAGACTATTCTTCATCTACTTTTAAAAGTCCTTCAGATGTTTTAAGGCAACTTTAAAATCTCTTCTTCATGCTAAATATTCTTTTTTTCTTAATCTTTTCATCTAATTTGTTTATTTATGCCATTAGAAAAAATAGAAATAAAAGTGAAATGAGAAAAATATCAGAATTGTTTATGTAGGTTTAGTTGATCTCCTTGGGCTTGAATATATGCTAACATATGTTAGCCAGTTTTAATAGGAAATCCATCCCAAGTATATGAATAAAACAGAGACAACATAAGATTAGACACCAGCTTCAGAAAAAAAAATTTTGGTATTACAGCAACCTATTTAGTAAGAACAAAAGCAGTCTCTCCAAGCATGGAATTTATATATGTGATTAAGGAATAGAGACAAAGAAACAGGATATAGATAGAATACTAAAAAATTATAACAGTAAGTATGAGCAAAGATCAGGATGGGAGACTATTTGTTATGATATCCATGTCCTAAACAGACAAAATTTCATGAAAAGAAAAACACAAAGATGCCTGGAAGTTTTCTTAGATGTTGCAAAACAGCTTGAGAGTTCTCTTTATCTCTTTGGTGACTCTGCATCAAAACTGCAAAAGGCAATGATTCTGGAGCTTTGATATATATTTTAAACAGAAGATGTATCTGTAAATCCTTATTGGATGTCCAAACAGTTATAAAGAAAGAAATAATGACCCACTTTGTAATAAAATTTCATTTGTGAATGGTTGACCCCTGGGAAAGGAATCATTAAGAGATCAACTTAAATTAAGTTCAGCTCCCAGATTTTTTTTCAACGGGTCCATTGATATGTAGGCATTAATTAGAAAGGGTTTTGTGTGGAATCTAGCCAATCAGCCATGGAGGTGGGATGGTAGCCGTTATGACCAACGGGTCTCATCTTTTGAAGGAGCTATATTGCCTATATTTTTTGTCTGGGCCCAGAATTAAGGATTCCAATATCCAACAAATCCTGATCTTCCATAACATTGTTTCCTATAAACTGTTTATTGTCAAACCCATTGGTCATCAGGTGGTTCTTGTACTGAGGTGGCCCATTGTTTTCCAACAATTGTCCCACTGTTTGGACAGAGCATCTGGGTCTTGTGATTTCACCATTCATCTCTTTACGTTCACTGTTGATTCCCAACATCAAGGGAACTCATAATTTTGTCACTTTCTTCCCAGTCAGATGTGAAGGATGGTGTTCTTTCAGAATTCCCTTTAGAACTATGCTCAGCAGTTGAAGATTTACTCCAGAAGAGTTAACTTCTCTAAGAAGTTTTTTCATTGGAAGGGTAGGCATTGAGATCGGAATTGGATTTAGAGACTTTTTTTTAATAAGTGTATGTCGATCAAGGCCTTAGGCAATGACCTTATTCTCCCCAGAGTAGAGGCTTGTTCCACAAATCCTCCTGTGTTCATAACCCACTGGTCCCCATTCCGGGATCCATTCCTGGTTGATCTCATGCCAACAATGGTATGGTGTTCCAACTGGTTGCTTCTTTTATGAAAAATTGTCCTACTCACCACTTTGGGTTTAATTTTCTTTAACAAAGGTTCTGACTTATTTTCTACTGGAGACTGCTTGAAGGGCAGAGGACTGCTTGCCAAACTGGTTTTGTTTTGTTCTTCTTCATATTTCTCTCTTTTCCCATAGACACGAAAGGGATTTTTCAGGGGATTCACAAGCTAGAGAGGATCCGTGAAGGAGGCCTGCAAATTGCCCAGGATCATATTCTTTGGGGGGGATTATTGTCTTCCTGTTGAGCGAGGTCATCTGTAAGGCCAGGTCCTTTATCCTTACTTCGAATTCAACACATCTGCAGCTTTACCTCCAGCCCTCCCATTAGTCCACCCACTTCTCCAGCAACCACAGAAGTCATGCTAAATATTCTTAATTTCTAAAATTGTTCACCATCTTCTTCACCCTCAAGTCCCCTACCATCCCAATCATTCTTGTGTGGAGAGATTTCAGTTTCTCAAGGCTTCTTTTATAGTATGGCATGGCCTTTGGAATTGAACGGACTGTTTTGAGATGTAATGTGACTGCCACAGAATAGAACTTTTCTGTCTTGCTCTATACTTCTATTGGACTGTGACTTAAAATAACCTTACTACTTTTGTAGCCACATATTAATATTAATTCTTTTTTAACTTTGGGTGAACTAGAATTCCAATTCTTTATTGTTACACATTCTGTACTAACTTTAATTCTTTATGTGTACCCATATAAAATTCTATTTTATTCCACATATTATTCCAACATGAACAATTTTTTGGGATCCTGCATGTGTCATTTGGTGTGAAAACAGTCTTTCATGAGGAAATTTGATAAGCATACTTTTTTGTACCTTGAGTTGATCATTAATGAAGGTGGTGTATAAGGTAGTGTCAGAAACTGCCTTTGCCACTAGAAACTTAAGTGAAGATTGGTATTGATTTGTTTGTATGTACCTTTTAGGTACGGAATTCAGTTATTATAAAAGTAATTATAATTAATAGGTTTATTTACTGAACTCTTACTATATGCTGTGCCTGTACTGTGTTAGGTACATTATCCTATTTAGTCTTCACCATGACCCTATAAAGCAGATATTATTATTATCTGCATTTTCCGAATAAGACAACTGAAGCTTAGGAAAGGTAATAATTTAGTCTGAAGTTACACAACTAATAAGTGGCAGAGTAGGATTTGAACATAATTTGTCTCATTCTAAAATTCATACTTTCATATGAAAACTCACCCTGTTTGGAATTATGCCTTATTTTTCTCATTCACTTACTAATTCAACAAGTGTTTGTTTGTTTTGAGACAGAGTCTCACTTTGTTGTCCTTGGTAGAGTATTGTGGCATCGTAGCTCACAGCAACTTCAAACTTTTGGGCTCATGTGATCCTCTTGCCTCAGCCTCCCAAGTAGCTGGGACTACAGGTGCCTACCACAACACACGGCTATTTTTAGAGACAGGATCTCACTTTTTTCAGGCTGGTCTCCGACTCCTGAGCTCAGGCAATCTACCTGCCTCAGCCTCCCAGAGTGCTAGGATTATAGGTGTGAGCCACTATGTGTGGCTCAACAAATTTATTAAGTTCTTTCTATGTGTCAGGCCCTATTCTAAGTCTCTAGGATATAACAGTGAGCAAAAACAGACACAATTTCTTGCCTTTATGTAATTTAAATTTTATCACAGGGAGACAAGGGAATTAGGAATATGAGATAAAATAGGTATTGGATTACAATTTTAAATAGGGTGACAAGGGTAGGCTGCATTCAGAAGACCATTTGAAAAAGGAATGCAAGTTGGCAAGGGAGTGAACTATTCAGAGAACTGGAAGAAAAGTTTCTCTTATTTGTTCCTACTTAAAGTTATTCTGCAATATTTATAGGACCAGAGACAGTTATTTCAGATGCTTTTCAGTTATTGTGAGGCATCAAAGTAGACATGGAGGAAAATTCTTCTGTGTTTATCTCTCCATGTCCTATGTATTGCAGTCTTACGATGAACTGTCTTATTTAAACTGTTATTAGGAAGAAAGACCTTATGCAGGTCAAGGAAATTTTTATTTCGGGCCCTTTCATACCATTTATGAACTCTGTGTTTGGTAGACCAACACATTTCTCCTTTTTTTCAAGCCTGAGAATGCACTTAAAGTTAAGAATTTTTCAGAATATGTGCCCTCAGTAAGTTTTTTCTTGAATGGTTTGGAATTACATAATACTTTATCCACTTCAAGAAGCTACAAAGGCCAGGCGTGGTGGCTCATGCCTGTAGTCCCAGCACTGTGGGAGGCCGAGGTGGGTGGATTGCCTGAGCTCGGAGGTCAAGACCAGTATGAACATCAGTGAGCCAGAGTAAGACCCCGTCTCTACTAACATCAAAAACAGCTGGACGTTGTGGTGGGCATCTGTAATCCCAGCTACTGGGGAGGCAGTGGGAAAGAAAATTGCCAAAGGAAGAACATTAAAAAAGAAAAGAAACAAACAAAAAAAGTACTTCAAATGAAGAAGAATGAACAAGCAAACTGAAAATTAAAAATAAAAAAGAAGCTACAAAAAGAATAAAATGTCCAATTAAAAAAATAGAAGGAAATATAAAGAAGGGAAGCCAATGAAATAGAAAATGAACATATGCTAGAGAAAAATCAGCAAAGCCAAAAACCGGGTCTTTGAAAAGATTAGTAAATTCCTAGCAAAACTGATCAAGAAAGAAGAAGAAAAAAAGACAAACCTATATCAAGAATGAAAAAGGATTGGGCACGGTGATTTGCACCTATAATCCCAGTGCTTTGGTAGGCTGAGTTGGTAGGATTACTTGAGACGAGGAATTCAGGACCAGCCTGGACTATTTAAGACCCTATCTGTACAAAAAATTTTTAAAAAGCAAAGAAAAAGGGACATTACTACATATCTTTTTTTTTTTTGAAGACAGAGTCTCACTATGTCACCCTCAGTAGAGTGTTGTGGCGTTACAGCTCACATCAACCTCAAACTCCTGGTCTTAAGTGATTTTCTTGCCTTAGGCTCCCAAGTAGCTGGGATTACAAGCACTCGCCACAATGCCCGGCTATTTTTTTGTTGTAGTTGTCATTGTTGTTTAGCAGGCCTTGGCTGGGCTCGAACCTGCCAGCCCCCATGTATGTGGCCGGCGCCCTAACCACTGAGCAACAGGTGCCAAGCTGACATTATCTTAAAGAATGAAAAATTAGGGGCGGTGCCTGTGGCTCAAAAGAGTAGGGCACCGGCCCCATATACCGGAGGTGGCGGGTTCAAACCCAGCCCTGGCCAAAAACTGCAAAAAAAAAAAAAAAAGAATAAAAAATTAGTAAGTAGATCTTATGAACAACTTTAGCAAAATAAATGGATTAGTTCCAAGAAATGGAAAAATTAAAAAAAAAAAACTTTGCCGGAGCTGATAGTAGGAAACAGAAAATCTTTGTAGTCCTGTATCTATTAAATAAATTGAATCTTTAATTAAAAACTTACTTTAGAAAACGTCAGTTACAGGTAGCTTCACTGGTGCATTCTTCCAGTGTTTAAGGAAGAAATAATACCTATCCTATGCAAACTATTCTGGAAAATGGAAAAAGAGGGAACACTTCTCAGTTCATTGTATAAGTCCAGAATGATCTTGATGCTAAAGTCTGGCAAGAATAATACAAAAAAGTTCAATTGGTCATTTGCTTTTATTAAAATAGATTTTTAAAATCTTAAAAATACACTAAATCCAGTTTAACAACAAATAAAAAGAATGATGAAGTAGAATTAATTCCAGGAATGTAGGATGGTAAGGCAGTGTAATTTGTCATAACATTTCACTAGTATGACAATAGGAAAAGGGGAAAAAGTTACATGATCCTTTTGAAAGGGGGAGAAAAAAGATTTAACAAAATTCAATATTTATTATGATAAAACTCTAAAAGCTATTAATTGAAGGGATGTTTCTTATTCTGATGAGGAATATCTACAAAAAGCCTATAGGAAACATCTAACTGAAATAGTTTTAATCTTTGCATATTTGTTAAATATTTTCAGCCCTGGAGTTTTGCGCATCTGATGAGTCCATAAATAAGTATTTTTAAAAGAAGCAATCACAAAGCAATAGATACTATATTTCATGTGCCATCCATCAATAAATAACATTGATTTTCTGATGGCATTAATATTCTCCTATGTACTTAAAATGTGAATTCATTTAAATTTGAGTTAATTACTTAAATCTTGATTATAACAAACACTACTTTTGTTAGTGGGACTATACCAACCAAATTTGGAGCTGTGATTCAAGAAGTGTGACTTTGTCGGTCAGTGACATGTTGCTCCATTCTATAACCAAGTGGCTTGGTTTGGTCTTCTAGTTGATAGGATCTAGAATGGGCCTATACATTGTAGCTACATAGAATTCTGAGAAGTAAAGTTTTGAGAATTCTTTGAGAAGCTGGGAATCATAGTGTGGGGAGCCGGTAAAATGCAGAGTTAGTATTCGAAAGACTGGTTAGCCAACAATGAACAGATACTTAGTAAATTTATCTTGCCTTGTCAACTTCTAAATCTCTCTTTTATGAAATCATTTGCATGGAGGCAAAAAAATAGAAAAGAGAGAAAGGAATGGAAATACACCTAGTTTAGCAAGACTAATGTATTCCTTTGTGTATTCCTAGTCATATGTTCCATCAAAAATCATTTGTGGTGTTTGAAATATTCTGGGAAAATGGTAGAAGTTGGTATCATAGTTTTTGAATAGTCCCAATGCTTCCTTAACAGAATAACCAGGATAGCATAACCAAAAGCCCAAAAACTCTTGAGTAGTATCTGTACCAAAACTAGTTGATCAGAGAAAATACAGGGACAAACCCCAACAGCTACAAAATTTGTTTAAGAAAAAAGAAAAAAAATCAGATTTTTTTTTTGTGGCAGTGACATCTCTCTTTGTAGGAGGAAGCAGTAGGGAGCCTTACAGTCCTGAGAATGGCCAATCCTAAAATAGCCAACAGGTAAAGTTTAGAGGGATTTTTACACATTTCAATTTATGACTGAGTACAAGAGCTTTATGATGAGGTTATTTTGAGCTGTCTGGCCTCCAAGCTTCCAAAATTAACTATCCAGCCAAAACTCTTTTCTAGTATAAAGCTGCAGGCTCAGAGCAATCTGCTGAGAATTTAATCAGCATCAAGTAGGACCAAAGACAGTGAAGATAAAAGGAAAAAGAACCTGGTAAAAGTGGGAGAGAGGAGTAGAACCAAGTGGTCATGAAAGTATTCTGCTGTGAAATTTCTTTAAACACTTAATAAAAGCAACAGAAAAGAGACATGTAGATCAGAAAATCTCTCCAGGCCTATGTTTCCATCTTAAAAATTCAAGAACATTAAATTCAGGTAAAGATAAACAACAGAGCATTATTGTTGAATAATGTTACTGTAAATAAGAATTATTTATAACATCCAGAAGTTGGTGAAAATAATGACAGTATACTAATATTTTTATGGGTCTTAGTGCAATTATCATATGGTTTCCAATAGAGTAATACCATTTTACAAGGTCACTTAGGGCCATTAACTTATTAGTATCTGTTCCACTACAGTTTTACTGGCTTGGGTGATGTGGTTATCCTAATGGAGCTAGTTAAAAATCCACTGTTCATTATTGTTTTAATTTGCATTTTTACCACTGTTCATTATTGTTTTAATTTGCATTTTTAGAACTATTCAGGCATATTGAACATTTCCCCAATTTTTTGTGTAATATTATTGATATTTATGTTCATATATCTGACTTAGAACCCTGAACCTCTGTGTAACTTCAAATATCTAATCCTTGGCCTCCTTATAGTCATGGTGTATTTATCCACTGAGACATAATTCTTTTCTTACACATGAAATAATTTGGATATTGCTTGTAATGTTATAGAAATATTAGCCATTTGTTTTGCTTGCTTAAAATCGTTTTCTTTTCCTGTTTAATTTGGTATATTATTACAGAAATGCTGGCTTAAGTATTTAAATATATTTAGTCTTTTATGATTTCCTTTGGTGAAGACTATTATAGTTTCTGAATAGATATGATGAATACTGTACTTGGAATAATTTTCTTTCTTTTTTTTTTTTGAGACAGAGTCTCACTTTGTCACCCTTGATAAAGTGCTGTGGCGTTGTAGCTCACAGCAACTTCATACTCTTGGGCTTGAGCTATTCTCTTGCCTCAACCTCCCAAGTAGCTGGGACTACAGGCGCTGCCACAATGCTGGGCTGTTTTTAGAGACGCGATCTCACTCTGACTCAGGCTGGTCTTGTAACTGTGAGCTCAGGCAATTCACCTGCCTCGGCCTCCCAAGTGCTGGGCTTACAGGCATCCGCCACTGTGCCCAGGCCAAATTACATTTTGATAATTTTTACACTTCTAAAAAATTAGTGATACTGAAGGTAATTTTCCATGATAGCCATATTGTTAAATTGGGTAAAAATACTTAACAAAGGTGTTTTACATTCTGTGCATTGGAAGGTAGGCATGGGTACAAGTGATAATCTTTTGTATCTTAGTTTTAAGGTACCCTAGAACTAAGACAACTGACAAAAGCCAAAAGTTAAGATAAAATTAATATAGTATTTTTTCTTAAATTCCATTGTAGGGTGGTAGAGAGCAATTACCATTTTGTTGTTGTTGTTATAGAGTAATGACATTAAGGACCATAGGGGAGTCATTGGAGTTCTGTGGATCATGTTAATTATATGGAAAAATTATCTCTCACATATTCTTCTGGTATAGATTATTTTGTAAAATATTTTTAAAAGTTTTTTTCATCTTTTAAAAGATTTTTTTTGTTGTTGTTACAGTTTGGCCGGGGTTGGGTTTGAACCCGCCACCCTCCATATATGGGGCGGGTGCCCTACTCACTGAGCCACAAGTGTCACCCAAAACCTTATTATTTTTTTTTTTTAAGAGACAGGGTCTCACTTTGTTTGTCTAAGCTAGAATGCTGTGGCATGATCATAGCTCACTGTAACTTCATATTCCAGGGCTAAGGCATTCCTACTGTTTCAGCCTCCCCAGTAGCAAGGACTACACTCAGCTAATTTTATGTAGAGCAGCAATTCTCAACCTGTGGGTCATGACCCCTTTGTAACAATGAAAATACATCCTGCATATCAGATATTTACTTCACAATTCATAAAAGTAACAAAATTACAGTTATGAAGTAGCAACAAAAATAATTTTATGGTTGGGGGTCACTACAACATAAGGAACTGTATTAAAGGGTTGCGACATTAGGAGGCATTAGGAAGGTTGAGAACCACTGATGTAGAGACAGGGTCTCACTATGTTATCCAGGCTGGTCTCAAAGTGCTGGTCTCAAGCAGTTCTCCGTGGACCTCCCAAAGTGTTGGGATTTCAGGTGCAAACCACCATGCCTACCAGTTTTTTTGTCTTTAAAAATCTGTTAATATACATACAGAAAATATTAGGAAAGGCTGAAATTCGGAGGTTGCATAAAATATCTCCTTGCACATATCATTTCCATTCTTTCCTTACATTTAAGAATTGTTTCCCGGCTCAGCTCCTGTAGCTCAAGCGGCTAAGGCACATGTACACTGGAGCTGGCAGGTTCAGAACCAGCCTGAGCCTGCTAAACAACACTGACAACTACAGCAACAACAAAAGAATAGGTGGGTGGTATTGTGGGCACCTATGGTCGCAGCTACTTGGGAGGCTGAGGCAAGAGAATTGCTGAAGCCCAGGAGTTGGAGGTTGCTGTGAGCTGTGATGTGACAGCACTCTACCCAGGGTGACAGCTTGAGACTCTGTCTCAAAAAAAAAAAAAGAATTGTTTTCCAATGCTAATTTAAGCATTTATGCAGTGCTTCTAGACCATTGCCATCTTCATAAATGTCCATTTTTTGAGGTTTTCAGGAGATTTTTTAAACTCTGCTGTACATAATTTTAAGAGAAACTGTTATTTATGGAATTTCCCTTTCTTGAGAAATTTTATAAATCTTACTGTTATAAATAGAACCAGCAATAGTTTCATGAAGTTTTCTTTTTTCATGATTTTAATGACAAATAGTAGATGAGATGAGATCAGTATTACTACTTTCCATATAGAAATGAATAACTTAATGTTTCAGAAAAAAACAACTGTTGAACATTTTCAAAGAATTATTAGAAATTGTTCTTTTTTAAGGATTTGGAGTTATTTATCTAGAACTAAATTGTGCGTAATTTAGTATTATAATTTAACATCAAAAAGTTAGTGCTGCATGCTTAATTTTAAAGTTTTCATTTTGTACTAATGAAGTACTTTACATAAAAATTTTAAAATTATGCTTAAAGAACAGAAAAATATTTAAATCAGAATATTGTCAATAATAATGCTTTCCAAAATAGCCTGGAGAGGTAGTATAGTTTAATAGAAGAAGACAGACTTTGAATATCAGAGGATCTTGGTTTGAATCCAAATCTGCTACCTAATAAGTGGTATTGGGTACTTCACCTTTCTTCAGTTTTCTAATGTGTAAGATGTTTGTTTGTTTGTTTGTTTGTTTGTTTGTTTGTTTGTTTTTGAGACAGAGCCTCAAGCTGTGGCCCTGGGTAGAATGTGGTGGCGTCACAGCTCACAGCAACCTTCAACTCCTGGGCTCAAGTAATTCTCCTGCTTCTGCCTCCCAAGTAGCTGGGACTACAGGCACCTGCCACAATGCCCAGCTATTTTTTGGTTGCAGCCATCATTGTTGTTTGGCGGACCTGAGCTGGATTAGAACCCGCCAGCTCAGGTGTATGTGGCGGTGCCTTAGCTGCTTGAGCCACAGGCGCTGAGTCAATCTGTAAGATGTTTTTCATCAAATCTAAGACAGATATTTATTTGATTTTTAACATTTAAAAAATCTGAATGAGTCTTAAAATTGATGATGTATTATATTTAATTGACTATGTTTTTTCATTCTTAACATTACAGAAAATAATGGTGTTCCTTATAATTGCTGATGTGTTAGCTTAAATGAAATACAGTGATAACACCAACTTTATAGAATTGTTTTGAAGTTGAGATAGGATAATGTAAGCATGTGGAAGATACTCCTGAAATACGTCTCCTTTCTTTTTCTCTTGTGACAGAGATATCTTAGTGATTTTCTTATTGTTGTTTGTTTCCTTTGAGGATTTGTTTTTTTATCAGGAGAATTTAGTTTAGAGCTATTTGGTAAGGTCTTGTGTTTCAGTATTTTAACTCCACACATCAGAACATCTTGTGGCTGTATTGTTGAGACACTTTTGGTTTGGAGAAATGACCATATTTGGGCAAATAATAATTATTATACCAGCTAACACATATAATGTCCACTTTGTGCTGGATATTGTCCTATTTACGTATGTATTTTAAATCCTTTTCCCATTTTTACAAATGAGGAAACTAAGGCAAAGAGGTCAGTTTGTCCAAAGTCCTACAGTTAGACCTATAAATGAATTAAATAAAAAAACTAATAAAACAGAATTCCAGGTGGCATGGAAGAATGAATCTTCCTCTTTGTATATATTAACATGTTAATCTTTGGAATGGTTGCTTTTTCAGATAGAAAAGAAAGTTTCACAAGGTTTCAATCTTGATTCTGAAATTAAGGTGAAGTCTGAATCAATGATAAAGATTCAGCCAACAACTTATCCTTCCCCCTGAGACATTTTAGTGTCTCAAGTCATGGTCTGAGGTAATATAGGAATTGGCAAATTGTATCCTATTGGCTGTCAAATTGGAGTTTCTTTCTCTAGCTGCTGATGCAACATGAAAGTGACTTAATGGATTTTGAGTGGAGAGAAAATGGCATAAACTTCTAAGCTTCTGTGAGAGACATTTCCCCTGAGTAGAAATTAAGAGGGTAAAGTAGCCAAAGTTTACACACTTGGTAGGTGAAGTGAATGGAAAGGAAAACTAATGCATCTTGGGCATCTTTATTCTGGATTCAATTGGATAATGGCAGATTATTTTTAAAATACAGTTTTTTCCTAAGACATAATGTTTTTTTATCCCCCATAAAAAATTGACACCAGTAAACTGTCAGATAATGGTTAAGTAAATTATATTACTACATAGATTAGTATGTTGGCTTTAAAATTAACATTTGCAAGACTTCTGTTCCTGGACATGATAGAGTAATAAGGATGAGCTTTACTTTTTTGCCAAAAACAAGAAAACCAGATGTATGGCTGAAATTACTAGATGAAATAGTAATTTTTAGTTATTGCAATATAAGAAATGTAAAATTATGAGAGACAGGAAACAAACCGAGTCCTACAGATGACTCAGTTTATTGCCTGGAAGCATTTTCCAAGCTGCAGTGGAGAGGGAACCCAAAATTGCTTGGCAGTCTTGTTGATTTGAGCTAGATAGAATCTATAAGACTGAATACCAGAGAGGATGATCCTACATAGAGAGTTCAGAGATCTGTAGAGAGGTCCTTTTTGCTGAATACTAATCTCTGCATGTATGAGAGAGAACTCCAGGCTAGGGAAAGAAGCACAGGAATGTAGTATGGCAAACAGTTTCCGCAGCTTACAGAAGACTGACGATATTTAGTTTTCTACTAGTCAAGAATGGAAAGAAACTGTAATGTATGGGTTATACAGTAGAGGCCTGAGAATACTTTCACTTCAGTAGCAGGGCTAAATTAAGCCCTGTGTAAATACCGCCTGGCCTCTGACTTAATAGTGCTTACAAGTGAGTCTCCAAAAGATCAGACTGATTCCAAGTAACTTAATAAACACAGCAAAATCCAAGCAAGCATGTAAAATTCAAAAGGCCTGAGTTATAGGAAAAGTGTTTCAAGCGTGAGGGGTGGGAGGCTGGAAAATCTGACCCAGGAGAAAATCTGTCAATAAAAGTAGATGTTGAAATGATAGAGATGGTGAAA
The DNA here is from genome assembly GCF_027406575.1 of Nycticebus coucang. Classification (NCBI taxonomy): domain Eukaryota; kingdom Metazoa; phylum Chordata; class Mammalia; order Primates; family Lorisidae; genus Nycticebus; species Nycticebus coucang. The sequence goes on from NC_069789.1 coordinate 81,668,378, forward strand.
TCCAGAAAAGGGCATGAAAACAATTATTATATATTTTATAAATTCAAGAAAGTAGAGGAAAATATGAACATAAAGTATAGAGAAATGGAAAATGCAAAAAGACCCAAGTGGAAACTCTGGAGATGGAAAATATATTATCTGAAGTGAAAAATATACTGGATAAGATTGACAACAGATAAGACATTCTTGTATAAGGAAAGGTAAGTGGACCTAAAGATGGAGCAAGTGTAACTAATCAAAGTGAACACAGAGCATAAAAAGACTGAGCAAAAAATGAACAGAACCCCAGTAAGCTGTGGGGAAATATCCAATATAGCATCCACATACAGTAGAACTTCTATAAGTTCACCACTCAAGGAACTGTCACAAACTGGTCAACACACAGACGTCAACATACAGAACTAGGTCTCCTGTATTGATATGTACATGTGGTGCATGTCCAGTCTATGAAAGGTCAATTTAAGGAGGTGGTCAATGTAGGGAGGTGGGCTACTATGGAGGTTCTACTATAATTGGAGGCCCAGGAAGAAGAAGAAGAAGCGAGAGAAGACAGGAAAAAATAAATAATGGCTGAAACTTTAAATTTTTTTTTTTGAGATAGAGTCTTACTTTGTCGCCCTCGGTAGAGTGCCATGGTGCCGTAGCTCTCAGCAACCTCAAACTCCTGGGCTTAAGCAATTCTCTTGCCTCAGCCTCCCAAGTAGCTGGGACTAAAGGTGTCTACCACAACGCCCAGCTGTTTTTAAGAGATGAGGTCTCGCTCTGGCTCAGGCTGGTCTCAAACCTGTGAGCTCAGACAATCCACCTGCCTCGGCTTCCCAAGTGCTGGTATTATAGGTGTGAGCCACCATGCCCTGCCTGAAATTTTAAATATTTTATGAAAACTGCAAATTAGAATTTTTCAATCTTTGTACTGTTGATTGGAAATTTCCTTTTTGTGGAGGGCTGTTGTATGCATTGTAGGATATTTAGCAGCAACTCTGGTCTGTATACAGTGTACATGAATAGTATCACTTAGTGTGATAACCAGAAATTGCCCCAAACTTGCCAGATAACCTGCAGGCTGGGAGAAAGTGGGGGGGCAAAATAATTGCCCCTGGTTTAGAATCACTGTCAAAATTTCATAGATCCAAGAAACTTAATGAACTCCTATATCAATACACATCAAAATATTGAAAATAGTGAAAAAGAGAAAACCTTAAAAGCAGCCAGTCAAAACCTATGATATAGAGAAGTAAAGGTAGAACTACAGTCTTTTCAGAAGTCTGAGGCTAATAGGTTGTCATTAACGGGAAAAGAATATCACCTATAATTTTGTATGCATTTAAAATAGCTTTCAAAAATGAAGATGCGGCTGGCATGGTGGCTCATGCCTGTAATCCTAGCACTTTAGGAAGCCAAGGTGGGAGGATTGCTTGAGGTCAGGAGCGTGAGACAGCCTGGATAACATAGCAAGACCCCCAACTCTAAAACAAATTTTTGTAATTAAAATAAAAACAAAAAAGTACACGTGCCTGTAGTCTTAGCTACTGAGAGGGTTGAAGCAGAGGATATTTTGAACCCATTACTAGTTTGAGGCTGCAGTGAGTATGATTACACCATTGCACTCCAGCCTAGGTGATAGAGTGAGACCCCAGCTCAAAAAAAAAAAAGGTAACATTTATGTAACCTGATAATGAGCATTTATGAAAAACCCAGTGCTGAAATAACAATAGTGAAAGATTAAAAGCTTTCCTTTTATGATCTGGACTAAGACAAGGTTGTTTGCATTCACCACTGCAATTCAACAATGTACATGTAAATTCCAGCCAGAGCAATTAGATGCAAAAAACAAAAATGCTTCATCCAAATTGTAAAGGAAGAAGTAAAATCTTTGTTCACAGATGATGTGATCCAGTATATAGAAAATCCAAAGAATCTACAAAGACACTGTTCGAGTTAATAAATTAAAACAGCAAAGTTGCAAGATAATAGATACAAAGTCAGCATGCAGAAACTCATAGCCTCAAGCAGTGCTTCTGCCTCAGCCAGAGTACTGGGATTATAGGCTTGTGCCACTGTACCCAGATTGTATTCTTTTAGACTGGCAACAAACACTCCATAATGGAAAGAAAGAAAAGAGTTCAATTTACAGTAACTTCCAAAAGAATGAAATAGTTGGAAGCAATTTTAACTAAGGACGTGAAAGATTTTACATCAAAAAGTATATTGTTAAAAAAAATAAAGACAGGGTGGTCCCTGTGGCTCAGTGAGTAGGGCGCCAGCCCCATATGCCGAGGGTGGTGGGTTCAAACCCAGCCCCAGCCAAACTGCAACCAAAAAATAGCCAGGCGTTGTGTCGGGCGCCTGTAGTCCCTGCTGCTTGGGAGGCTGAGGCAAGAGAATCCCGTAAGCCCAAGAATTAGAGGTTGCTGTGAGCAGTGTGATGTTATGGCACTCTACCCGAGGGCGGTACAGTGAGACTCTGTCTCTACAAAAAAAAAAAATAAATAATAAATAAAGACAGCATAAATAAATGGAAATAATCTCACGATTAGAAGATTTAATTTTGTTAAGATGCCAGTACTGCCCAGATCAATCTAAAGATTCAGTGCAATCTGTAAGAAAATGTCAACTGCTCTTTTTTACAGAAATAGAAAAGTTTAGGCTTAAATTCACATGGCATTTCAGAGGGCCCCAAACAGTCGAAATAGTATGAAAAAGAACAAAACTGGAAATTCACAGCTTGCAATTTCAAAATTTATTGCAAAGCTATGTTAATTAAAAACAGTTTGATACTGGCATAGGGATAGACATATAGATCAAGGGAATAGATTTGAGAGTCCAGAAATAAACCTCAAGTTTATAGGCAATTGATTATCAGCAAAGGTGCCAAGACCATTTAAAGGGGACAGAATTATCACTTCACCAAATGATGCTGGGACAACTGGATATCCACATGCAAAAAAATGAAGGTGTGTTGCTACTGCCTCTGGCCTGAGGAATCCACAGATATCACCTATGCCCAGAGGTCCAGGCTAGCCCATGGCTGAGTGCCCTTACTGTCCTGTGGGAGCAGGGCACCACAGGTAAGCTCTCCCTTGGCAGGGGTTGCTACAGAGGCCTCAGCTCTCAGGCATGTGGCTTTGGGGGTCCAATAGGACCTCATCCTTTCCTAGGACACTCCTTTCTGCTGATGGCCCAGTCTGTTTTGGCTATTTTTTAAAGACATATCCATGGACTTGAATTTACTTTTTACTTTTGGCAGGTAAATTCCAAGCTTTCTGGAACGTAAAGAGTGTTCAAGCTCTTCTTGATTTTTCTTTTTTTTTTTTTAACGTTATTTACATGAAGCAGTGGATTGTCTAAACCAATATTTCATCCCTTTTTTAATTCTACAGAGAGAGAAGTGTTTTCAGTTCTTATGTTTGTTTTTGTTTTTATGGAAAAGACAAATGCTGTGTTAATCTCAAAAAAAAAAAATCCAGAATGGTTGAATCTATATAGATAAATAGCAGATTAGTGGTTGCCAGGGTTTGAGGAGAGGAGAATAAGTAGTGACTACTTTGGGGTTTCATAGCTTTTGGGGGACATGATGAATATACTGTTAAGCTGGATAGAGGTAGTTGCACAGCATTGTAAATGTATTAAATGTCACTAAGCTGTACACTAAAAAATGGTTAATTTTGTTTTGTGAATCATGTCAGTACCAAAAGGGCAAAATAAAGACTTTCTTTAGAAAAAAAGAGAATTCATTGCTGACTGACTTGCTCTATAGCAGGGGACTTCAAACTTTATTTTTTTTTTTTCATTTTTTTCATAACATTTTTTCTTTTATTGTTAAATCATAGCTGTATATATTAGTGCAATCAAGGGGTACAATGTGCTGGTTTCATATACAATCTGAAATATTCTCATCAAACTGTTTAATGTAGCCTTCATGGCATTTTCTTAGTTATTGTATGTAGACATTTGTATTCTGCCTTTAGTAAGTTTCACCTGTACCCATTCCAAGCTGCACCGTAGGTGTGGCCCCACCCATCACGCTCTCTCCACCCTAACCTCCCCCTACTTCCCCTTCCTTGGCCCCTTCCCCATAGTCTTGTGCCATAGTTGGGCTATAGCCTTCATGTGAAAGCCACAATTTAGCTTCATAGTAGGGCTGAGTACATTGGATACTTTTTCTTCCATTCCTGAGATACTTTGCTAAGAAGAATATGTTCCAGCTCCATCCATGTAAACATGAAAGAGATAAAGTCTCCATCTTTTTTAAAGGCTGCATAATATTCCATGGTATACATGTACCACAATTTGCTAGTCCATTCGTGGGTCGATGGGCACTTGGGCTTCTTCCATGACTTAGCAATTATGAATTGGGCTGCAATAAACATTCTGGTACAGATGTCTTTGTTATATTGTGATTTTTGGTCTTCTGGGTAGAAACCTAGTAAAGGAATTGTAGGATCGAATGGCAGGTCTATTTTTAGGTCTCTAAGTATTCTCCAAACATCCTTCCAGAAGGAACGTATTAGTGTGCATTCCCACCAGCAGTGTAGAAGTGTGCCCTTTTCTCCACATCCACACCAACATCTCTGGTTTTGGGATTTTGTTATGTGGGCTACTCTTACTGGGGTTAGGTGATATCTCAAAGTAGTTTTGATTTGCATTTCTCTGATGATTAAGGATGATGAGCATTTTTTCATGTGTTTCATGTGTCTGTCTTCTTTAGAGAAGTTTCTCTTCAAGTCCCTTGCCCACGCTGAGATGGGATCACTTGTTCTTTTCTTGCTAATACGTTTGAGTTCTCTGTGGATTCTGGTTATTAGACCTTTATCGGAGGCAATAACCTGCAAATATTTTCTCCCATTCTGAGGGCTGTCTGCTTGCTTTATACTTACTATGTTCTTGGCTGTGTAGAAGCTTTTTAGTTTGATCAGGTCCCAATAGTGTATTTTTGATACTGCTTCAATTGCCTGGGGAGTCCTCCTCATAAAATATTCACCCAGGCCGATTCCTTCAAGAGTTTTCCCTGCACTTTCTTCAAGTATTTTTATAGTTTCATGTCTTAAGTTTAAATCTTTTATCCAGTGAGAGTCTATCTTAGTTAATGGTGAAAGGTGTGGGTCCAGTTTCAATCTTCTACAGGTTACCAGCCAGTTTACCCAGCACCATTTGTTAAATAGGGAATCTTCCCCACTGAATGTTTTTAATTGGCTTGTCAAAGATCAAATAATGGTAAGTAGCTGAATTCATCTCTTGGTTCTCTATTCTGTTCTAGACATCTACTTCTCTGTTTTTGTGCCAGTACCATGCTGTTTTAATCACTATGGATTTATAGTACAGTCTCAGGTCTGGTAGCGTGATTCCTCCTGCTTTGTTTTTATTGCTGAGTAATGTTTTGGCTATTCGAGGTTTTTTCTGATTCGAAATAAAACAAAGTATTATTTTTTCAAGAACTTTAATGACAGTGGAGCTTTAATAGGAATTACATTAAAATTATATATTGCTTTGGGTAGTATAGACATTTTAGCAATGTTGATTCTTCCCAGCCATGAGCATGGTATGTTTTTCCATTTGTTAACATCTTCAGCTATTTCTTTTCTTAAAGTTTCATAGTTCTCGGGCAGCGCCTGTGGCTCAGTGTGTAGGGCGCCGGCCCCAAATGCCAAGGGTGGCGGGTTCAAACCCAGCCCTGGCCAAACTGCAACAACAAAAAAAATAGCCGGGCTTTGTGGCGGGCACCTGTGGTCCCAGCTGCTCGGGAGGCTGAGGCGGGAGAATCGCGTAAGCCCAAGAGTTAGAGGTGACACCACGGCACTCTACCCGAGGGCAGTACAGTGAGACTCTGTCTCTCTACAAAAAAAAAAAAGTTTCATAGTTCTCTTTGTAGAGATCTTTCACGTCCTTTGTTAGGTATACTCCCAAATAGTTCATCTTCTTTGGCACTACTGTGAAAGGAATAGAGTCCTTGACTGTTTTTTCAGCTTGGTTATTGTTGGTATATATAAAGGCTACAGATTTATGGGTGTTGATTTTGTAGCCTGAGACATTGCTGTATTCCTTGATCACTTTTAAAAGTTTTGTAGTAGAATCCCTAGTGTTTTCCAGATATACGATCATATCATCTTCAAAGAGTGAAAGTTTGATTTCTTCTCACCCTATGTGGATAGCCTTGATCGCCTTTTCTTCCCTAATTGCAGTGGCCAAAACTTCCATTGCAATGTTAAAGAGCAATGGAGACAATGGGTAACCTTGCCTGGTTCCTGATCTAAGTGGAAATGATTTCAATTTAACTCCATTCAATACGATATTGGCTGTGGGTTTGCTGTAGATGGCCTCTATTAGTTTAAGAAATGTCCCTTCTTTACCAATTTTCTTAAGTGTTCTGATCATGAAGAGATGTTGGATATTATCAAAAGCTTTTTCTGCATCAATTGAAAGACTCATATGGTCCTTATTTTTTAGTTTGTTTATGTGCTGAATTACATTTATAGATTTACGTATATTGAACCAGCCTTGAGAGCCTGGGATAAATCCCACTTGGTTGTGGTGTATAATTCTTTTGATGTGTTGTTGGATTCTGTTTGTTAGAATCTTATTATTTTTGCATCAATATTCATTAGTGATATTGGTCTATAATTTTCTTTTCTTGTTGGGTCTTTCCCTGGTTTGGGGATCAAGGTGATGTTTGCTTCGTAGAATGTGTTGGGTAGTATTCCTTCTTTTTCTATATTTTGGAAGAGGTTTAGTAGTATAGGTACTAGTTCTTCTTTAAAGGTTTGGTAGAATTCTGACGTAAAGCCATCTGGTCCTGGGCTTTTCTTTTTAGGGAGATTTTGTATAGTTGATGCTATTTCAGAACTTGATATAGGCCTGTTCAACATTTCCTCTTCATTCTGGCTAAGTCTTGGAAGGTGGCGTATTTCCAGGTATTGATCGATTTCTTTCAGATTTTCATATTTCTGAGAGTAGAGTTTCTTATAGTATTCATTAAGCATTTTTTGAATTTCTGAGGGATCTTTTGTTATTTCATCATTACCATTTCTGATTGATGAAATTAGAGATTTTACTCTTTTTTTCCTGGTTAGGTTGGCCAAAGGTTTATCTGTTTTAATGATCTTTACAAAAAACCAACTTTTGGATTTATTGATCTATTGTATAATTCTTTTGTTTTCAATTTCATTTAATTCTGCTCTGATTTTGGTTATTTCTTTTCTTCTGCTGGGTTTGGGATTGGAGTTTTCTTTCTTCCTCCAATTGCTTGAGATGTCCCATTAAGTTGTTAACTTCCTCTCTTTCTGTTTTCTTGAGGAAGGCTTGCAGTGCTATAAATTTCCCTCTTAGGACTGCCTTTGCAGTATCCCAGAGGTTTTGGTAATTTGTGTCTTGATTGTTGTTTTGTTCCAAAAAATTGGTGATTTCCTTCTTAATCTCGTCTATAACCCATCTATCCTTCAGCATAAGGTTGTTTAGCTTCCATGTTTTTGTATGGATATGCAGGTTCCTGTTGTTATTGAGTTCAAATTTTATTCCATGATGGTCTGAGAAGATGTAAGGAATAATTTCTATTTTTTTAAATTTGTTGAGGTTAGACTTGTGGCCTAGGATGTGGTCGATTTTGGAGTATGTTCCATGGGCTTATGAGAAGAATGTGTATTGAGTTTTGTTGGGATGAAATGTTCTGTAGATGTCTGTTAAGTCCAGATGTTGAATGGTTAAGTTTAAATCTAAAATTTCTTTCCTTAGGTTCTTTTTGGAGTATCTATCCAGCACTGCAAAAGGGGTGTTAAAATCTTCAACTACCATGGAACTGGAGGAAATCAAGTTGCTCACGTTTGTTAGAGTTTCTCTTATAAATTGAGATGTGTTCTGGTTGGGTGCATAAATATTAATAATTGAGATCTCATCATATTGAGTATTACCTTTAACAAATATGAAGTGTCCGTCCTTATCCTTCCTTATTTTGGTTGGCAGACTTTTTAAATAGGGGGCCAGTTCACTGTCCCTCACATCGTTGGAGGGCTGGACTATAGTTTAAAAAAAAAACAAACTATGAACAAATTCCTATGCACACTGCACATATCTTATTTTGAAGTAAAAAAACAAAACGGGAACAAATACAATCACACCGCCGCATGTGGCCCATGGGTCGTAGTTTGAGGACCCCTGCTGTATAGTAAATGTTAAAAGAACTTCTTTATGGGAAAGGAATAATTTGTGAGATCAAAATTTGGACCTGTATAAAACAAAACAAAGAGTATTGAATGTGCTAAATATGGGGATAAATATAAAAGACTCCTTTTTTCCTTTTAAAATCTCTTTAAAAGATAACTGAACTTCCTATTTCAACCTTGATATGTAAAGAAGGAACTTGCAGATTGTCACTCCTGTCCTGCATAACAACAGCAACAACAAAAATCTGATCAGACAATTCAAGGACTGTTTTTTGACCTATCAGAGATTTGAGTTATCAGTTCAAACTACCACCCTCAAAACTATGGACAGTAAGTATGGAGAATCATAGCCAAGATAGCAGAAGATCCTTGAGCCATAAGAAACACTCGAATGATAATTGATGAATTGCTTGCATATATACTAAGAGTCAGAAACTCCTGCCCAGCCTTGGGAGGGCCTTCCTACAAAAGTCCCACATGGTTTATGTTCTCATAACCATGTGAAGTTTATGTGAAGTTCAGAGAAAAATTGACCTGTATTGTGGGCCTGGGGAGGAAGAAAATAGTTAACACTACTGAATTGTATATTTAAAAACAGCCAGCACCTGTGTCTCAAAGGAGTAGGGCGCCGGCCCCATATGCTGGAGGTGGCAGGTTCAAACCCAGCCCCGGCCAAAAACTGCAAAAAAAAAAAGGAAGAAAGAAAAAAGTGGTTAAGATGATATTTCATGAGTTTTTTCCCACAAAAATTAATTTTTTTTGAAGAAATGAGCTATTATGGGTGGTGCCTATGGCTCCAGGAGTAGGGCACTGGTACCGTATACCGGGGGTGGTGGGTTCAAGCCTGGCCCCAGCCAAAACTGCAAAAAATAAAAATAAATAAATAAACTTCTTCCTCATCAGAGGTTTAAAAAAAAGAAATGATCTATCAAACCATGAAAGACATGGAGGAACCTTAAATGTGTATTACTAAATGAAAGAAGCCAATCTGAAAAGGCTATATACTATATGATTTCAACTGTATGACATTGTGGAAAAGGAAGACCTATGAAGACAAAAATTAGTTTTTGCCAGATTTGTGGGGTGGGAAGGGAAGGAGAGGTAAATAAGCAGAGCACAGGATTTTTAGGACAGTGAAACTGTTCTGAATGATGGCTATAGTGTTGGGTACATGTTGTTATACATTATACATTTGTTAAAACCCATTCTATGTACAACATAAAGAGTGAACCTTAATGTAAACTATGGACTATAATTAATAGCAATTTGCATTGGCTCATCAGTTTTAGCAAATGAATTATACTACTAATATAAGATATTAGTAATGAAAATGGACAGGATGGGACTGGAGTATATATATGTGAAGGGATATAAGAATTCTCTGTATTTTTTACTTTTTTTTTTTTTTTGTAAACCCCAAACTGCTTTTAAAAATAAAGGCTATTGGCTCGGCACCTGTAGCTCAAGCGGCTGAGGGCCCAGCCACATACACCAGAGCTGGCAGGTTCGAATCCAGCGCAGGCCTGCCATACAATGATGACAAGTACAACCAAAAAGTAGCCGGTTGTTGTGGCGGGCACCTGTAGTCCCAGCTACTTGGGAGGCTGAGGCAAGAGAATCTCTGAAGGCCAGGAGTTGGAGGTTGCTGTGAGCTGTGATGCCACGGCACTCTACCCAGGGTGACAGCTTGAGGCTCTGTCTCAAAAAAACAAAAAAGGCTATTAAATGAAAAAGAACTACTCATCCCCCACATAACTCCTAATTACTTGTATACACTTTCTCAACAAATAATTGCCAGGTAGACCACAGATAGCTCTTCTAAATTGTTATTGCACATTAAGAAGTTCAGTGAATGATACTGTGATTGTCTCGTAACAACCTTTTTTTCTTGCCTCTTTTCTTGGCCCCTAAAGTACATTATTCACCCTCCCTGTTAAATAGAGTAGGCAAAGGGCACCAACATGTATGTTCTCTAACAGTGTAAGCATACCCTTGTCATAGGGCCTTTGCATTGGCTTTTTCCTTTACCTGGAGTAATCTACTCCAGATTATCTACAAGACTCACTGCTTCACTTCCTTTATGTCTGTAGTCCTCAACAAGAACCTTCCTGACCATCTAATTTAAAATTGCAAACCTTTTCCCAGGCCTTTTTCTTCCCATAACACTCATCACATTTTAATGTTAGAAAACTTATTTATTGTCTATCTTCCTCAGATACCCCTTAATTTTTGTGTATTAATCTTGTAACCTTGCAATTTTGCTGAATTTATTAGTTCTAACAGTTTTGGTGAAATCTTCAGGATTTTCTACATATAAGAAGATAATGTGGGTGAAGGGCACACTTTCTATAACTTTGACTCAATCTGTACAAGAAACAAGTGTGTAAATAAAACATATACTCCCTAATGTTCTGAAATTTTAAAAGTTAAAATGTTTGTTTTTTTTTTTTTTGTGGAGACAGAGTCTCACTTTATGGCCCTCGGTAGAGTGCTGTGGCCTCACACAGCTCACAGCAACTTCCAACTCCTGGGCTTAAGCGATTCTCTTGCCTCAGCCTCCCGAGTAGCTGGGACTACAGGTGCCCGCCACAACGCCCGGCTATAAATAAAATGTTTTTAAAAAGAAAGTTATCTCGTCTGTAACTAGAGATAATTTTACCTCTTTCTTTCCATCCTTCATGCCTTTTATTTCCTTTTGTTGCATGATTACTCTTTTGGCATCTTAAATAGAAGTGATTAGGCTAATAGAGTGAGTATCCCTGCCTTCTTCCTGATCTTAGAAGGAAACTTCAGTTTTTCACCATTACATAATGTTGTCTGTGGCCTTTTCATATATGGCCTTTATTATGTTAAAGGTAGTTTTCTTCTATTGCTAGTTTATTGAAAAATTTTTTTTGCAGTTTTTGGGTGGGGCTGGGTTTGAAGCTGCCACTTCTGGCATATGGGGCCGGCACCCTACCCCTTTGAGCCACAGGTGCTGCCCCTGAATTTTTTTTATTTTTATTTTAAATCATGAAATTTTTTGAATTTTGTCAAATGCTTTTCTATATCAAGATAATGGTTTTCTCCTTCGTTGTGTTAAGATGGTCTATTACATTGATTTTTGTATTTTGAACTATCCAACTATAAATCCCACTTGGACATAGTGTTTAATGCTTTTAATGTGCTATTAAATTTGGTTTGCTAGTGGTTAGTTGATTTTTTTCATCAGTATTTGTCAGGGATATTAGTCTGTAGTTTTATTTTCTTGTAGTGTCTTTGTTTGGCTTTGTTATTAGGGTAATGTTGGCCCTATAAAATGAGTTTAGAAGTGTTTCCTCCTCTTTAGTTTTTTGAAGTTTGAGCAGGATTGGTGTTACTTCTTTAAATGTTTGGTAGAATTCTCCAGTAATGGCATCTGGTCCTGGTCTTTTCTTTGTTGAGAAGTTTTTGATTACTCATTCAATTTCTTAATGGTTATAGGTCTATTCAAATTTTTGATCTCCTCATGATTCAGTCTTAGTAGGTTTTCTATTTCTAGAAATTTATCTCTTTCTTTTAGGTTATTCCATTTGTTGGCATGTAATTGTTCATAGGTGTCTCTTATGATACTTTATATTCTGTAGCTTTGGTTGTAATGTCTCCTTTCATGTCTGAGTATAATTATTTGATATTTCTCTTTTTTCTAAATCTGGTATAGCTGATTTCTTTTTGTTGCTGAATAATATTCTATTTTATGGCTGTGCCATTTGTTCATCCATTCATCTGTTAAAGGACATTCTGGATTTTAGCCATTCTAATAGATGTGTAGTGGTTTCTCTTTGTTTTAATTTACATTTCCCTAATGACATGATATTGAGCATCTTTTTACTTGCTTATTTGCCATCTATGTATCTTCGCTGTTAAGATGTGTGTTCAGTTCTTTTACTCATTTTTAATTGGATAGTTTGTTTTCTTACTGTTGAGTTTTAAGGATTCTCTGGATATTTGGGATACTAGTTCTTCATCAGACATGTGTTTTCCAAAGATTTTTTTCCCAGTCTGTGGCTTATCATTTCATTCTCTCAACAATATCTTTCACAGAGCAGAAGTTTTTAATCATAATGAAGACCAATTATCATTTTTTCATTCATGAATCATGCTTTGTGTGCATGTAAAATGTCATTGTCAAACCCAAGAGCACCTAGAGTTTTTTATTTTACCTTTTAAGAGTCAGTTCTATTTCAAGAAACTATGCTTGACACTCTATGCTTTGTTCTCTTTTCTTTAGTATTCAGTTTTCTCATTTTTCATTTTGTATTATTTAGTAATCATTTCTTAAGCATCAAGTATGTTTCACCTTTACCCCTACCAATGAAGCATGTATTTGGAATATGATTGGTTTGAATAAAAATAAGTTCTCCCTTTGATTGGGTGTTCCTTCACCTACAGTGAGGCTACATCCTGATAAATATATTGTAATTTGACAATATCATACATTGAAAATGCCCTTAGTACCCCGAGAAGCCTATCAGAAAGTCATAAAACCCTAAGCTGAACCATTGTAAGTTAGAGATTGTCCATACTTTTTTTGGCACGAAGAAAAGCATTCTCTGTCCTAGAAATTCTTTGCAGCATTTATTCTCTAAGAATACCCTCAAAGAAGAGAGAGAGCTGGCATTTACTTAGTGCCTCTTCTTTTCTAGCATCATACTAAGGTGCTTTATATACTGCAAGGTATATATTGTATATATTTGATCATGTATATTATTATATATATATTTGATCATGTTATTAATAGTTTGTGATTTTGTAACTTTATTTCTATTATAAGTTGAAAACTGACTTGATTCATCTTCTCAAATTCCGATTTTTAAAAATCTTAGTTCCCGGGCGGGCAGCGCCTGTGGCTCAAGGAGTAGGGCGCTGGTCCCATATGCCGTAGGTGGCGGGTTCAAACCCAGCCCCGGCCAAAAACCACAAAAAAAAAAAAAATCTTAGTTCCCCTTGCCTGAGCCAGAGTGAGACCCAAATTCCTAAAAAGTGAAAAGCCCAGCTGGGCACCACAGCGAGCGCCTGTAATCCAGCGGCTTCTGGAGGCTGAGGCAGCGGGATGCCCACAGGCCAAGTCTGAGGTTGCAGTGAGCTATGATGCCATTGCACTCTCTGCTCATGGCATAGGGTGGGACTCTGTCTCAACAACAACAAAAAAGAATGGATAAAGCATGCTATCTCCTCAAGCCAGTGGTCCATAGACCCTCCAAAAAGAAAAGCAATAAAAAAAGAAAGGTAACATGATAAAAACACTTCTTTAAACCACAGAGAAAAACGTATATGAGGATTGCTTATATTTTTTCAAGTCAACTAGTCGTTTTGCAATTGTATTAAACAATACAATAATTTAATTTTGACTCTAAAATAATATTTGTGTCCAGAGTGAGAGTTTTCACTTTTACAGGGTGTCCTGGCCTAAAAACTGTCAGTATTGCAGAAGATGTGGACTTTTGCACAAGTTGCAGTTTGATTCTTTCAGGACATTATCTAAGTTCATTGCCTCCATTATTACATGGTTTAGAAAAACCTAATTTCTGAAGTAATCTTTTGTGCTTTTTGAAAACATACAGGGCAAGGCCTATTGTATCCTTGAGTTTCGAAGACATTTCCGTAGCAGTTTGCTTTTGTATTTCTTTTATTTTAGATATAAGCCTCTTTTCAATCCCTCTCCTTCCTTTTTCCACCTAAAAATATTTAAACATTTGGGCAGTACCTATGGCTCAAAGGGGTAGAGTACCGGCTCCATACGCCAGAGGTGGCGGGTTCAAACCCAGCCCCGGCCAAAAACTGTAAAAAAAAATTTAAACATTTTTTTCCTTAATGATTGAATTTGAACTTTACCACAATAATAACTTATTTATAAGAAATATTAGATTTCTAATTTTATAAATATAAATATATGATTTTGTTGATCCCATTCATGTCTGTATTCATATTTCATTTTTTCACATGAACATACGTATTTTTCACATTGAACATCTTGCTGTAGTCAGCTATGGGAATTGCTTTTTGGGGGCTCCAGAAAGTGGTACTAGAATGAAATGACTTACATTGCCATTGGGTATGCATTCCACTACTAGGATGACCTGAGAGTCGTATTGCCTTTCTGATACCACTTTAAAACTGTTCATTGGGCCTGAAGAAGTGGTCGAAGGTAAAATCCTTAGTATTTCTTAGCAAAATAATATTTTGTTAACTGGTTAAATACACACTGCTTAAATCCATGTGTTTTTCTCCCACCTTCCCCACCACCACACAGATATCAGAAAAGAAAGGAAAGGAAACAAATCCTGGTTTTGGTGGACCAGTTGTTAGTTCTCTATATCATGAAGAAACCATCAGGTAATTTCTCTTCTGATCTTTGATAATAGGACTGTGTGTGTGTATGTTTATGTATGGGTGTGTGTGTAGTTGTTTATGTGTTTGTATATATATTTTTAAACCTTAAATCTTCAATTTATGAAGCACTATTTAACATGAAGTTGATTTGATGTTATGTCTAGAGGGATAATTAATGGCAGGAAAGACTGTTGTAGGTGTGTAATCTTTAAAATCAATATATGTCTGAACTAGTGCCAGATATTAAGTATCTTACACTTTTCATCAGTATCTGATAATAACTGTCTGAATCAGTGCCTTTCTCCCCAATCTTGTTTGAGAAATAAAAGCTTGTCCTGTTTCCTAAATCTGATTTTCCTCAAAATACTATTATTTCTTTTAAAGATTTTACTTTTCATAATTTATTTACTTTAATTAAAAGTCATTTAAATTTACTCTAAATTAAAAGACATTTTAGAGTGTAAAATGGTACAGTGTGAAGTTTCCTCAAAAATTAAATATTGAATTATATTATTCAGCAATTCCACTTCTAATTATGTATCCATAGAATTGAAATTAGGATTTCATATTTGCACACCCATGTTCATAGCAGAACTATTTACAGTAGTTAAGAGGTGGATACAATCAAGGTGTCCCTTGAGGGATGAATAGATAAATAAAATGTGGTATGTACAATGGAATATTATACAGCCTTAAAAAGGAAGGAAATTTGTACACATGCAACATTATGCATGAACCTTGAGGACATTACGCTAAGTGAAATAAGCCAGTCACAAAAAGACAAACGCTGTATAATTATACTTATGTGAGGTATCTAGAGTAGTAAAGTTCATAGAAATAGAAAGTACAATAGGGATTGCCAGCAGGTAGAAGGGGAAGTGGGACAGGGTGTAAGTTTTGCGAGATGAAAAAGTTCTGGAGATTACACAACAGTATGAAGATACTTAACACTACTGAGGTATAGTAATGGTTAAGCTGCTAAATTTTTACCATATTAAACAATGTTTTAAAGATCATATTGTATTAAAGCTCTTAAATTTTGTGTGAAATTTCTTGGATAAACTTTTGCTTTTGGGTGCCTGTGGCTCAGTGAGTAGGGTGCTGGCTCCATATACTGAGGCTGGCAGGTTCAAACTGCAACAAAAAATAGCCAGGTGTTATGGCAGGCACTTGTAGTCCCAGCTACTTGGGAGGCTGAAGCAAGAGCTGAAGGTTGTTGTGAGCTGTGACACCATGGCACTCTGCCGAGGGCGACAAACTGAGACTCTGTCTCTTAAAAAAAAAGAAATCTTTTTCTTTCAGCACTACATGTGTGTAAATCAGAAGGATTCTATGCTGCTTTAAAGAGTCATACATATGACATGTTTTTCTAAGATTGCTACTTTATACAAACTAAATAAAAAATGGGAGTTTCTGATGTTCTTACTCTTTCTGAGTTATCCGAGTGTTCCTTTACTTGTTAACATGAAATAATTGAGCTCTAATTTTCAAGTGAAAAACTGGGATCACCTAAATTTATTGAAGGGAAATACCTATCTTCATAGAATGAAGAGGAAATTATACAGTTTATGTTTCACACCTGCAGGAATGAGTTTACTGACATTATTCACCACATAAGAAATAGCAGTGTGAACTCCAGATGACATTTTAAGAGGAAAGTTATTGGTACCTCTATGAATTAAAAACTCAAAGTGCTCCTAATTTCTACTTATTGACCAAGTAGTCAGTTTATGCTATGGGATCTGTCTTGAATCTATTTGCATAGCAAGCACGTCATTTTTACTTACATTAAATGTTTATGAAGGATGGGAAGGCAGATGGAAGTTTGGGGGAAATAAAGATACTCTTTAAGGTTTCTTCTGGCCTGGAGTGCATTTGCCACTCTTGGGGACTCTGAGAACTCTGAGGAGCCCATAAAAGTTTTGGGAAAGCATAGTTTAAAAACCACTTTCAGAATTTTAACCCTTCCTTCAACACTAATTCAGAAAATATTTCAATATTCAGAAAGTATTTTGGGGTTCTTAATTTATATATTCTCTCTTTAGAATCTTCTAGAAAAGTATTTTATAACCTTAAACCCTGCTAATCAAAATTTATTAAATGTTCAAATCAAGTCAGGAAACCTTCAGAGTCATTTTACTAGGTAATAAGAGGGAGGCAATCATTTCTTCTCTGTTTTCTGATAGTCTTTTGTTTATAGTTTAGAATTTATCCCATGCCAAATTGAATTTAAAACATTTTTTTTTTTAATTGTTGCGTGTTCATTTTGGGTATAAGATGTGTCACACACTGATCTGCTATGGTAGTGAAAAAAATTCCTTGCTCCCTTCTTGCACTTTTTAAAAAACTTTATCTTCTCCACTAAACTTTTAGTTTTCAAGGGCAAAGATCGTATTTTATCCATCTGTACACGGTTCTATAACTTAGTAGGTATCCAATAAAATTGCTCAGAACTTCAGAGATATCCACAGCTGCTTCCCTCAAAGAACTAAGTATTTAGTGAATGTTGATGAGGTAGAGTCAGCCTAATGGCCCAATCATAAAATAGGGAACTAATGGTTTCTTTTTTCCTGCTATATGTCCATCCTCACCTCTTTCTCTGAATAATTAAAAACATTTATGGACTGGGCGGTGCCTGTGGCTCAGTCGGTAAGGCGCCGGCCCCATATACCGATGGTGGCGGGTTCAAACCCAGCCCCGGCCAAACTGCAACCAAAAAATAGCCAGGCGTTGTGGCGGGTGCCTGTAGTCCCAGCTACTTGGGAGGCTGAGGCAAGGGAATCCCTTAAGCCCAGGAGTTGGAGGTTGCTGTGAGCTGTGTGAGGCCACGGCACTCTACCGAGGGCCATAAAGTGAGACTCTGTCTCTACAAAAAAAACAAAAAACATTTATGGACTATTTTTCTCTCCTAGTTAGTTAAATAAACAAAAAATAAGAGGAAAGATGAAGACAAATGATTTTTTAAATAACTAAGCTTAACTTTCTAACAGTATCAATTACTTTAAAATAAATAATAATTATCTTTATTTTGTGTGCTATTTTCCTTCAGGGCTCCCGGATTCTAGTATTTTTCTTTTTTTCTTTTTCTTTTTGAGACAGAGTCTCACTTTGTGGCCCTCAGTAGAGTGCTGTGTGGCATCACAGTTCACAGCAACCTCAATCTCTTCGGCTTAAAGCGACTCTCTTGCCTCAGCCACCTAAGTAGCTGTGACTACAGGTGCCCACCACAACACCCAGCTATTTTTTGGTTGCAGTTGTCATTGTTGTTTGGCCAGAACCGGGCTGCATTCGAACCCACCAGTTCTGGTGTATGTGGCTGGCGTCCTTAGCCTCTGAGCTGCAGGTGCCAAGCTGATTCTAGTTCTTTTCAAAATGGTATACTGAATACAGTTGCTTTTGGAATGTCCCATAGACATGGCCACAGTAGCTCTACAGAACATGAAGCAAATCAAATGTATGCCAGTGAAGTGAGAGAAGAAATTGTGTGATAGAGAAAGGTTTAATCTTCCAAGCCTTTTCTCTCATCCAGTTCCTAAAGAAGTGACCTAAGTCAATATATAGAATTTTGACCATGAGAAACAATGACAAAGAAATAATATAGCTTATTTTTATGAAATATAAATTCAGCTTGACATACATTTATTATGAATCTACAGTTGAGTGTATATTTGTGCTTCTTAGCTTTTTCTTATCTTCTTTTTAGACAGAGTCTCACTCCGTTGCCTGAATTATAGTGCAGTGGCATCATTATAGCTCACTGCAGCTTCAAATTCCTGGTCTCAAGCAGTCCCCCTGCCTCAAGTTCCCAAGAAGATGGGACTGTAGGTGCACACCATGATGCCTGGCTAATTTTTCTATGTTTTGTAGAGATGGGGTCTTGCTCTTGTACAGGCTGCTCTCCATCTCTTGAGCTCAAGCAAATCCTCCTACCTCAGCCTCCTAGAGTGCTAGGATTGTAATCATAAGTCACTATGCCCAGCCCACTGAAGGCCTTTTAACTGTTATAAATGGTAATTTTTTTCACTACCGTAGCAGATCAGAAATCACAGCACCTAGTGAGATTCTTATATTGAGGGAATTCATTTTTTAGCGTAACAGAAATCCATTATAACAAATTAGATCATAATAAAAATTCTTACATATTGAAATGTCAGATCATTCCAGCAGGGCCAGATGCAATCCTGTGGTTTCTTGAGCATCAGAATGCAGTTGCAACAATGAAGGATTATTTCTTGAATTTATGTACTAAAATTTTGCTTGTATTTTGGTGAACCTGGTGTTTTCTTTTTCTTAGAGAAAGTTGTACTTTAATTGATGTTAATTGCAATTCTTGGCAGAATTATGTTCAGCTGAGGTGAAAATGATGTTAGATTTTAGAGTTTTAGAAACATCAAATGGTAAACTTGATGAAAGGAAAAAGTTTTCTACAGAACCATTGTTTTTAGGTTATAAATAATGTATTTTAAAGGTTGTTTTAGATTCTTCAATATATAAACTCCAAAATTTTTTCACATTTATCAAGATCAGAAAAATCAATAACCAGTAGTTGCATTTGATTAGGCTTGGGTTCCATGTTGTGGCAGGTTTTCTGACTAATACGTATTATAGATGATAAGTTAAGAGCCCATTTTAGCTTTAACATAAATATTCTTGAGCCAAGGGCCATTGGGGCCAATTCTGAGCTTGCTTCCTGCCTTTTGGATTCTGACCTTTATTTCTGCTCTGTCATAGAAAGTGACAATATAATGTCACAGGGACAGATCTGTGTGTTAATATTCCAGAGCCCTGACACCAATTCACCAATTTCTCATTTTGAAGTTAGTTAATTTTCTGTAATATGATAGAAGTATAGTGTGAGTGTAATTAAGAACCAAGTTACGGTACCATACTTCTGGCTTTCAAATGCTGGTTCCACCACTTACTAGATGTGTGACTTTGGGCAAGTTACATATCTATAAATAGGGATAATTATAGTACCTGTCATACATGATACTTACATGGATTGTATGATTATCTGCACATGGGACAGTATCTGGTATAAAATAAGTTACTTTATAAATGTTAGCTTTTTTTAGTATTGTTACTTAGCATAAGGAGTCTCTACAGAGAAGACCAAGCTAATATGTCATTCTGGCTATAGAATTAGGTGTAAGTTGTTTGCATTTGCAAAAGAAAAATGGAAAACATATAAGGGAGAGAATGTTATTAGACCTGTTTGGAACTATAGAAACAAAAGAAAGACAGAATCTTGAGTTGCCTATAATTTTGAGGTCAGCTGTATTTCATTTATATAACAGATGGGCAGAAAAAGCAGTGGTTAATAGGCATTGGGCTTTGCAAAGAGTCAAATGGTTCTATATATTATATATAGAGGGTGGCCATAAAGTTCGTGTGTAATTTAAAATAGGCAACTATTGACAAGAGTCATTTTTTGGTGACTTGTATACTTAGAAGATTTGACCTAGAAGTTGGCACATAAATTGAGAAATTAGTCCAAGAATTAAAAATACAGTAAATGAAGAATATATAGTCCCCACCCCATCCTGCAATAAGATTTGTTCTTCCCTGTGAGGTTTTGTAGTTTGATGCCATGTAATCTATCAGAATTTTATTAATTCCACTTACACAAGCAGCCATCTGGACCTTCGCTAAGCAAGACCAGACTAGTATACAACTGAAATGATTGATGGGCTCTGGAATTGATCATTTGTTCTATGAGACAAATGAAGTGTTTTGGCAGAAAATAGCAGAGGTCGCTGCTTGTGGTCAGACATAGAAGCCTATAAAATTTCAAAGAGATGCTTTTATCGAGTTACAAAGTTTCAATTTTTAAACAATAATGGATTTTGAAAATATTTTAGAAATACCATTTCAATGACAACTCTCCAGTCCTGTTTATAAATTGAAAGAATGTAAGTATAAAAAACTAGAAGGAAAGTCATTGTTTTATTCTTTAATTTTGTATTCTTGGTGAAAATATGAACCAGCATGAAAGCATAAAAGCCTGTCACTTACATATAAATTGTACTCTTAAATTTTCCTGAAAGAAGTGTGATTGGGGAAAAAACTGCAACATATATGGTTTTATTGTAATGATTTATAAAATCAGATGGTAAAAAATTCCATTTAGTTTTATATTCAAAGTTTCATATTGTTAGATAGCAACTTGTTTTTAACAAATCTGTTTAAAGACTCTAAAGCTTCAAGAGTATGTGTTATAAATATTTCCATTTTAAAAATAGAATATTTGGATTTTTATGCTTATAACAGGCTAAGCCATTTTTAGGTTATCACTGCTCTAGTGTCACTGTCCATAGTACCAAAACACTTCCCTCCACTGGTTTGGCTGGTGATAGTGTAACACTTCCCTATTTCACTGTTGCCTGTGATCAACATTGTGTCAACATTTTGGTGATAGGTGATAAATTGGATGACATATGTCTTGTTACATTCTGGTTATTCTTTGAGGACTACACAAGTGTGTATAGGCAAGTGGGCAACACCCCCTTGAGAATCTGACTGCTCAGAATGAACTTGAGTTATGGATTTATTCAGGCTGTAAAACCTCAGCTGGCATAAATAATTGAGAAAGCAAAGGTTTGTCTGTGGTGCATACCTCAGGGACTCATGGTGCCTTTCCTCTTCCCTGCCTCCCTTTCTTATGAAAATGATCCCAGTTGCACTCCTAGATAATAACACACCAAGCAATTAAAAGCCATGGGTGGCTGGAGAGAGGAGAAAAGGTTTAGTTAATGAGCTTTTCCTTTTCCAGTGCCCATGAGAGCCTTAGGAATGACAAGGCGATTAAAGCAGAGAGATAATTATAGATTATGTGAAAATGGGTCCCTTGGGACCAGTGGGTCTTGACATAAACAGTAACTGTTGTAAGAGTCTCCTGGCTCTCATATTCACCCTTTTCTAATGTGGTTCATTTAGCTCCTGTGTGCTCAGTGTCATGATACCAACCAAGCATGTAGGCAAATCCAACCCTTTCTAAACAGAAGTCATTCATCAACTAAAACCATTGTCTTTTCTTACTCTCTCCTTTTCATCTTTCTTTTTTTCTTCCTCCTTTTCCTTCCCCTTACTTTCTTCTTTGCTATTTACCCCTTCTAATCCTTCCCTTCTTTCTTTCCTATATCCGTATCTGTATGTAGTATCTGCAAAGTGCTAAGTATATACATACTAAGTATATACACATATGTGTGCACGTATAAAGATACATACAGTTATGGGTATACTAGATCCATTACAGTGATAAGGTGTTATATATTACACATAAAAATATTACAAATTGACATCTCATTAATACCAGTTTCCCCCCTCAACCCCTTGTTCACTCTGCTCCAAATACATTGTCTTATTTGTATTTCCTTGAAGGTCTAATTAATATTTGTTAGATTGATTGTCAGTGTTATATAGGGGTATGAGAAGTGACTCTACCCAGCTTAAAACATGCGCTAAATTCTTAAGATAGTGAGAGCCAACATTAATTGACTGCTTATTATATGTTTGTAACCATACTGTACTACATATGTTATTTGCTTAATCTTTAGATTCTTCCTGTTAAATTTAGATATTATTAATATCCATGTTACACAGTTGAGGAAACTGAGATTTAGAGAGACTAGTTTACTTGCTCAAGGTTACATGGTTAATAACCCTACTCTTAATTACTATACTATACTGGTTCCTGAAATGTTTGAGGACTCATTACAATCTCTAATTAATGAAATTGAATTTGATACTTTTTACTATTTAATATAGTATCTTCAGTTAAAAATTTTAAATTAGATCCTTTTCCATTTAGTGTTTTAAAAAATGTACTTTATTGGTGAAATTAGAGACTCTAGTCTTTCATTTATCAATATACTGATCATGATATTTCCTTTGGATTAATTGTCTTATTGATTTTAGACTTACCTTAATGGTCGAGAATGTAACAGCTCTAGAGAGCTTTTTAGCAAAAGGGGTCCATATATTTTTCTGATAAGGCCACTAATTTCCCGGGGGTTGATTAGAACTGAATTACATTTTTTCTTACAGGCATTTCAATCAACTTTGTTTAGAGTTAAGCAAATTTTAAGAGGTGAAAATGCATTTTTAGTAACTGTTGTCTTTATAAATCATGGTTAAGTAATCTTTCCATTATAAGTAATTATCTACAAAAAGTGTCTGGAATATTGATTTTTCCTTTGCCAATGTTTTTTTGAAATAATGTGAGAAAAATATGTAAAAATGTAAGTGGTTTTACTATAGGAGACCCATATCAACATAAATAATCTAATAAACAGAGCCTTTAATTTGAGGGCTTTCATAATTTTCTGGTCCTAGAACTAAGTACACCGTGTATATAATTCAAACTGAAAATAGGAAGATATTGCCATTACTACATAACAGAAAGAGGGGATACTAACTGGTGGTTTTCTGTAATGTATGGCACCAATTGCAGATGTAATAGAACTCTGAGTGCAAGGATTGTGATTCAGCACAGTTGACCCTTGAACAACATGGGTTTGAACTGTGTGGGTCCACTTGCATGTGGATTTTTTTCAATAATTACCTTATATTGGAAAATTTAGGAAGATTTGCAACAATTTAGGAAAAAACTCAGATAATATCCTAGAAATGTAAAAAATTTAAGAAAAAGGCATGTCATGAAAGCATATATTTAGATATTAGTCTAGTTTATCACTTAACTACCATAAAATATACACAAATCTATTATAAAAAAGTTAAAATTTATCAAAACTTGCACACTTGTAGACCGTACATGATACTATTTGTAGTTGAGAGAAATCTAAACAAACATAAAGATGTAGTGTTTAAATCATAACCGTATACAATTAACTGTAGTATATACTGTACTACGATAGTAATTTTGCAACCTCTTCCTGTGCTTTTGTGCGGAGGTCATGTGTTGCAGTTATCCACTTAAAACACTGTAGGCTTGGTGCCCATACCTCAGTTGTTAGGGCGCTGGCCACGTATACCAAGGGTGATAGATTTGAACCTGACCCGGGCCTGCTGAACAACAATGACAACAACAACAAAAACAAAAATAGCCGGACATTGTGGCAGGCTCCTGTAGTCCTATCTACTTGGGAGGCTGAGAAAAGAGAATAACTTAAGCCCAAGAGTTAGAGGTTGCTGTGAGCTGTCACACCATGGCACTGTACCAAAGGGTGACATAGTGAGACTCTGTCTGAAACCCCCCCCCCCAAAAAACAGAAAACATGGTGTGATATTAATCATCTCCATATCAGCAATTCATCTCTCAGGGTAAATTTTCTGTCACAGTAAAAAGATCTCTCGCTGTTTTTAAGTATTTTTCATTGTATTTAGTGTTATACCATAAACCAGTGGTTCTCAACCTTCCTAATGCCACGGCCCTTTAGTACAGTTCCTGTGGATCGTGACCCACAGGTTGAGAACCACTGCAGCATAAACACTGAATAACACCATGGGACCTATACGAAGTGCCACCAGTGATGCTGGAAGAGCTGCCAAGAAGCAAAGAAAAGTCATGACACAAGAAAAAGTTGAATTGGTTGATATGTTCCCTTGATTGAGATTTGCAGCTGTGATTGCCTGCCATTTCAAGATAAATGAATCCATTGTAAAGACACTGTAAAAAAAGAAAAGAAAATTCGAGGGACTTTACCTAACAAATGCAACCAGTGTAACCTGGCTTATTGTACCCTCAATGAATCCCCAACAATAAAAAAAAGAAAGAAAAGAAAATCCGTAAAGCCATTCCTGTAACAGTTGCTGAGTGCCTTTGTATTTTGTATTGAAAATGCAGCTTTTATGTGGATGCAGCATTGCTATAGAAAAAGCATACCTATAAAGGAAAAAGCGAAGTCATTAATTATATGGTAACTTCAAGCAAAAGGAAAATAAAGGATCTAAAGCTGGAAAATTTTAAGCCAGCAAAGGATGATTTAATAATTTTAGGAGGTTTGGCTTAAAAATGCCCAGATAACAGGAGAGAGCTTTTGCTGACCAAGAGGCAGCAGGCAGATTCTCAGATACCACTAAGACGACATCTCTCATTGAGGAGAAAGGATATCTTCCTTAACAGGTTTTTTTATGCACACAAAGGTGCCATGTTCGGGGGGAAATGCCACAAAAGACATTTTTTTATAATAGAAGGAAGAGAAGTGAGCACCAGGTTTTAAGACATGAAGGGTTAGTCTAACTCCGCTAATTTGTATGAAGGCTGCTAAACCCTGAGCCTTGAAGGGAAAAGATAAACACCAGCTGCCAGTCTTTTGGTTGTACAATAAGAAGGCCTCAACAAGAGCCATCTCTCTGGATGGATTCCATTCATACTTTGTCCCCAAACTCAGGAGGTACCTTTCTAGTACTGAGTCTTAAAATTCTTTAGCTATTGAACACTGCTGCTCACCCAGAGCCCCATGAGTTCAACACCAATGCTTACCTCTAAACACAACATGTCTAATTCATTCTCTATATCAAGGAGTCAGGGAGTCATAATGACCTTTAAGACTCATTACACATGGTGTTCTATGGAAAGGATTGTCCTGATGTGGAAGAGAACCCTAATAGAACATCAGGAAAATCTAGAAGGATCAATTGAAGATGCCATTGCAGTTAGAGAAAAAGCCATGAAATCCATCAAACCTGAAACAATAAATTCCTGGTAGAGAAAACCATGTCTGGGTGTTGTTTCACTTCACAGGACTCGTGGCAGAGCCAATCAGGAAGATTGTATATATGGCAAAAATGATGGGAGCGTTTTAAGATAATGGATCTCAGAGAAATTTGAGAGCTAACAAACACCAAACCATAGAATAAACAGATGCTGACTCGATAGAGATCAGTGCTTCCAGACAATGAAGAACAAAATAGGGAAGAAGCAGTGCCAGAACAAACTGACATCAGACAGTCTGACAGAGGGTTCTGATAATTCAAGATCGCTTTTGACTTCTTTTACCACATGGACCCTTCTATGAGATGTGCACTAATACTAAAGCAAATAATGGACAAGAGACTGGTACCATATAGAAACATTTAGAGAAGTGAAAAAACAAAAAGGACAGAAATTATGATGTATTTCCATAAAGTTACACTGAGTGTGCTGCCTCCTCTGCATGTGCCAGCCTGGACAGAAAGACCATCCTCTCCTCTCCTTCCGCTCACTCTGCGTGGTGATGTGGATGATGATGAGAAAGAGCTTTATGATGACCCACTTCCATTTAATGAATAGTGAGTACATTTGTTCCTTATGATTTTCATACATCTTTCCTCTAGCCTACTTTGCTGTGAGACTACAGTGTATACAATACACGTCATATACAAAATAGTTGTTAGCAGATTATGTTAACAGGAAGGCTTCAAGTCAACAGACTTATTGGTGAAGTTTTTGAGGAGTCTAAAGTTATACATGCATTTTTGACTGTGGGTGACATGGGGTGGTGGTCAGTGTACCCCATGTTGTTCAGTGGTCAAGTGTCTGAATTCTTTCAGTCATTCACTAGTCCATTTGGCACTGTGTTTTGTTGTGGTTTTGTTTGTTTGTTTAGACAGAGCCTTGCTTTGTTGCCCCAGCTAACGTGCAGTGGCATCACCGTAGCTCATTGCAACCTCAAACTCCTGAGCTCAATCCTTCTGCCTTAGCCTCCCAAGTAGCTGGTACTACAGGTGCATGCCACCATACCTATTTTTTTTTTATTTTTAATATAGATGGGGGTCTCACTCTTGTTCAAGATGGTCTCAAACTTTTGACCTCAAGCGACCCTCCCTCAAATGATCCTCCCTCTGACCTCCTGGAGTGCTTGGATTATAAACATAAGCCACTTGGCACTGTGTATTTTGAACTTACCTTATTACTTCTTCAATTCCAAGGCACCACTGGTTTTTAGGAACATTATTTAAATACCATTAAGAAAAAAATGCTGTCAATTAATTATTAGATGCCATGGATTATAAGATCCTTGAGAGGTATTAAGATATGTTTTGATCACTATAGATTTATAGTATAGCCTAAAGTCTGATAATGTGATACCTCCTGATTTGTTATTTCTGAGTAATGTATTTGCTATTTGAGTTTTTTTTCTCATTCCATATAAAACAAAGTACTATTTCTTCAAGTTCTTTAAAGTGTGACAATGGTGCTTTAATAGGGATTGCATTAAATCTGTAGATTGCTTTGGGTAGTATGGACATTTTAACAATGTTGATTCTTCCCAGCTATGAGCATGGTACATTTCTCCATTTGTTAACATCTTCAGCTATTTCTTTTCTCAGAGTTTCATAGTTGTCTTTTTAGAGATCTTTAATGTCCTTTGTTACGTAAATTTCCAGATATTTCATCTTCCTTGGCACTATTGTAAAAGGAATAGAGTCCTTGATTGTTTTTTTCAGCTTGACTATTGTTGGCCTATATAAAAGCTACTAACTTGTAAGTATTAATTTTGTATCCTGAGAGGCTGCTGTGTTCCTTGATCACTTCTAAGAGTTTTGAAGTTGAGTCCCTGTGATTTTCCAGGTATAGGATCATATCATCAGTAAAGAGTGAGAGTTTGATCTCCTCTGACCCTATTTGGATACCCTTGATCACCTTCTCTTGCCTGATTGTGATGGCTAAGACTTCCATTACTACATTGAATATCACTGAAGACAGTGGGCATCCTTGCCTTGTTCCTGATCTGAGTGGAAACATTTTCAGTTTTACACCATTCAATATGATATTAGCTGTGGGTTTGTTGTAGCTGGCCTCTTATTAGTTTAAGAAATGTCCCTTCTATGCCTGTTTTCTTAAGAATTCTGATCATGAAAGGATGCTGGATATTATCAAAGGCTTTTCCTGCATCAATTGAGAGAATCATATGGTCTTTGTTTTTTATTTTATTGATGTGATGTATTATATTTATAGATTTGTGTATGTATTATATTTATAGATTTGTGTATGTCCTGTAACCCTGGAATAAAACCGACTTGATCATGGTGTATATTTTTTTTTTGATGTGTTGTTGAATGCTGTTTGCTAAGATCTTATTGAATATTTTTGCATCCGTACTCATTAATGATATTGGTCTATAACTTTCTTTGTTGGATCCTTTCCTGGTTTGAGTATCAGGATGATATTTGCTTCATAGAATGTGTTGGGAAGTATTCCTTCTTTTTCTGTGCTTTGGAAAACGTATAATATAGGTACTCGTTCCTCTTGAAAGGTTTGATAAAATTCAGATGTGAAGCCATCTAGTCCTGGACTTTTCTTTTTTAGGGAGATTTCGTATTGTTGAAGCTATCTCAGTGGTTGACATAGGTCTATTCAAGGTTTCTAATTCTTTCTGGTTGAGTCTAGGAAGGTGGCGTGCTTCCAAATATTGGTCCATTTCCTTCAGATTTTCATATTTCTGGGAATAGAGATTTTTGTAGTAATCAGAGAGTGTCTGTTGTTATTTCTCCTTTATCGTTTCTGATAGGTGATATTAGAGATTTTACTTTTCTATTTCTGGTTGGGTTGTCCAAAGGTTTATCAATTTTCTTAATCTTTTCAAAAAAACCAACTTTTTGTTTCATTGATCTTCTGAATGATTCTTTTGTTTTCAATTTCATTTAATTCTGACCTAATTTTGGTTATTTCTTTTCTTCTGCTGGGTTTGGTGTTGCAGTGTTCTTCCTTTTCCAGTCGCTTGAGATGATCCATTAAGTTGTTGGCTTCTCTTTCTGTTTTCTTCATGAAGGCATCCAATGCTATAAATTTCCCTCTTAGGACTGCCTTTGCAGTATCCCACAGGTTTTGATAATTTGTGTCTTCATTATTGTTTCGTTCCAAAAAATTGGTGATTTCCTTCTTAACCTCGTCTTTGACCCAGCTACCACTTAGCCTAAGATTATTTACTTCTATGACTTTGTTTGAGTATGAAGATTCCCGTTGCTGTTGAGTTCAACTTTTATTCCATGATGGTCCGAGAAGATACAAGGAATAATTTCTACACTTTTAAATTTGCTGAGGTTAGACTTAAGTCCTAGGATCTGATCTGTTTTGGAGGATGACCCATGGGCTGATGAGAAGAATGTATATTCAGTTTTATTAGGGTGAAATGTTCTGTAGAGGTCTGTAAAGTCCATTTGTTCTAAGGTCAGGTTTAAGTCTAATATTTCTTTGTTTAGTTTCTTCTTGGAGGATCTAGCCAAAACTGTCAAAGGGGTGTTAAAATCTCCAACTATTATAGTGCAGGAAGATATCAAGTTGTTCATATTCATTAGGGCCTGCTTTATGAATTGAGGAACATTCTGGTAGGGTGCATAAATGTTAATTATCGAAATCTCTTCATGTTGGGTGTTACCCTTGACAGATTTGTAGTGACCTTCCTTAACTTTCTTTATTCTTTATCTTTGTTGTTTGAAGCCAGTTGTATCTGCTACCAAAATTTCAACCCCTGCTTTTTTCTTGTTTCCATTTGCCTGTAATATACAAGTCCATCCCTTCACCCTGAGTCTATTTTTATCCTTTAAGGTAAGGTGAGATTCTTGGTCTGAGTTTATGTATCCAGTTAGCCAGCCTGTGCCTCTTTAGAGGATAGTTTAAACCATTCCCATTAATTGAAAGAATTGATAAGCCTGCTTGTATTTTGGGTGTCATGATTTTCGTATGTCCAGTGGACATTTTTAATCCTTTCACCACTGTGGTGGTTAGGTTTTGTTCAAAAATTTCTGGGTGAGTTTACTTTGGAGATGGAACATTGCTCTGATCATTGTGGAGGATGGATCTGAGAATATCCTGGAGAGCTGGTTTAGTTATGGCAAATTTCTTCAACATGTCTATGTCATTAAAGTATTTTATTTCTCCATCATAAATGAAGCTCAGTTTAGCTGGACAGAGGATCCTGGGCTGGAAGTCGTTTTATCTTAGGAGACTGAAGGTTGATGACCATCTTCTTCTGGTTTGAAATGTTTTGGCTGAGATCTGCAGTCATTTTGATATTTCTCCCTTTGTAGGTGATGCTTTTCTTATGTCTGGCTGCTTGAAGAATTTTCTCTCCTTCATCTTAACTTTGGCAACATTAATCACAATGTGCCTAGAAGATGCTTTATTTGGATTGAGTCTTGCCGAGGTTCTGAAACTGTCTGCTATCTGAAGTTCTATATCTCTTGCAATGCTTGGGAAATTCTCCTCCAAAATCTCTTGGAGTGGAGCATCTATACCTTTAGGACCATCCTCTTCTTCTTTGTGAATTCCTATGAGACGAATGTTTGATCTTTTGGAGTATCCCACAACTCTCTCAGGGAATGATCAGTTTTTGTTCTCCATTTGTCTGCCTCTTTGAGTGTTTGGGAATGTTCAAAAGCTTTGTCTTTAGTTTTAGAGATCCTTTCTTCTGCCTGGTCAACTCTGTTACTGAGGGATTCTACTGTATTTTGGAGCTCCTCAATTAACTTTTTCGTTTCCTTGAGCTCTGCTATCTCTTTCTCATTATGTCCATATCTTTGGTGACTTGGGCTTTGAATTCATTAATTTCTTGAGACAACTTTAGAACTACTTTTTGGAATTCAGTTTCTAGCTTTTCCTCCATTCTATTTATCTTATTTGCTATCCATATTCTGAATTCGATTTCTGACATTGCTGCCATTTGTCTATGCATGGCATCTTCAGTTGTATCTCCTGTGTCATTTCTTAGGGGGGGTTGATCTACTGTGATTAATTCAGGTTGCCAGAGTTCTTCCGTTGGGTCCGCACCATGTTTATTTTTGACCGTTTGGTTATTAGAACTGGTGGGGTGAGATTGAATTGGGGTTCCCAGATAGTAGAGATAGTCCCTTACCAAAGCGCTAGGCTTTGTAATTGTGGCTTATCTCCTGAAACCTTACAAAGGCCCCTTTCAGAGTTTTAGCCAGAGACTCTGAGGACCTACTTGGTGAGATAGTGCAGGATAGCTCTGTTATGATATCAGCCAACCTTTACCATATTCTAAGAAAGCACAGTATTAGCTTTAAATCTCGACTGTGAAGAGATACAAACAGCTGCGGCACCCACCCCTGCCCTTCAGTTCTTTTCCGCTATAGAACTTCAGAGGTCAACCTCAGAATGTCCCCAAATGGACAGCCCCAGACACAGGTTCCAACCAAATTGTCTCAGGCAATGCAAACCCTGCCCAACAGAGAGGGATTCAAGGGTCTCCAACAGCACAATTGGAGCCAGGGATCCACACTCCTGCCCGCCACAGTCCACACTGTTGTCTTCTTCTCTGCTCAGAGGCCCAGCTGGAGCCAGGGGCCACACCCCCACCCACCAGTCTTAGTCCACATCCAGCTAGCCTCTGCTTGCCAGACAAGTTGGAGTGAGGGGACCATGCCCCCGCCTGGCGGTCTCAGTCCACTGCCTGGCAAACCTCTGTTCCCAGGCTCTGTTGGAGTTAGGGCACCAGGCCCTACCCTCCGGTCTCAGTCCACACAGCTAGCCTCTACTTGGCAGACCAGTTGGAGTCAGGGGACCACACCCCGGACTGCTAGTTCAGTCCACTGCCTGGCAAGCCTCTGTTTGCAGGCTCCGTTAGAGTCAGGGCACCGCGCTCCTCCTGCAGGTCTCAGTCCTCACCTGGTAAGCCTCTGCTTACCACCCCCCAACCTGCCCCCCCAGACAGTGGACCACGCCCTAACCCTCAGGTCTTGATTCACACCCAGTAAGCCACTTCTCGAGGGTTCTGTTGGAATTGGGACCACGCCCTTGCCCTCAGGTCACAGTCCACGCCTATCAAGGCTCTGCTGGCTTGCCCAGCAGGGGCTGGGACCAGCCCTGTCTGTTGAACTCAATCCACACGGGGCAATCATTCTCCTGCTGTGGGTGCCGTCAGAGCTTGGGGTTCTGCATCCCATCCCACCAGACACAGCCCAAACCGAGGGTCAACACTACCACTGGCTGGGCATAGTCATAACCAGGGGACTGCTCCTCCTCCCACCGAGTGTCCCTTTCTTCTCACACCCTTTTCTTCCCTGTTAGTCACAGATTCCATCCTGATGGTTGGCACTCCACACTATGGAACTTGTCCCAGTTCTCAGGACAAGACCAAACACTCTGTGCTCTACAGGGGGTAGAACTTTAGACCACCATGAGAGGAGAAAAGGGTGGACTGAGAGTTTGGACTTGTGGGAGAAAATATCTGTTCAATTTTATGCCTGGCGGGGTGGTGTCTAGGTTCATAAGTGGGACCTCCTTGGAGAAAGAAACCTGGAGTTTAGTGGCTCTCTCCATCGAGGTAAAAGGAGAGGTCTTTTGTTCCCTGCTCATTCGCAGATAGCCTGCAGCAGCCCCCTGCTTAGGTGGGGGTCTCCCATCCTCTAGTCAATAGGCTTTGTACCTGTAATTTGTTTTATTGAATCCTCTTCCTTGGAGTTACAGCTTGCAGAACTTTTTTCTTGCTCAACTCCCTGTCTTTGGCTTCATGAGTCCGATTCCATTCAGTTTTTCTTCCTTTGCTCAGGAGCCTCTGCTGAGGGTTGCTACCAGTCAGCCATCTTCCCAGAATTCTATTGCCTATCTTTTGAATAAGAAACATTTTAACTGGGGCGAGATAATATTTAACTGTAGTTTTGACTTGTATTTTTCTGATGACTTATGATGTTGAGCATTTTTCATATACTTACTGGCCTTTTGTATGTCTCCTTTTGAGAAAATGTCTATGCGTATCTTTTGCCTACTTTATATTCAGATTGTTTGGTATTTTTCAGTCGATTAGAGCTCCTTACATGTTCTAGGTCTAGTTATTAATCCCTTGTCAGATGGGTATTTGCAAACATTTTCTCCCATTCTGTGGGTTGTCTCTTAACGTTGATTGTTTCCTTTGCCATACAGAAGCTTTTCAGCTTGATGCGATACCATTTTTCCTTTGATTGTTTGCACTTTTGAGGTATTATTACTCAAGAAGTCATTGCTCAGACCAGTATCCTAGAGCATTTCCCCAATATGATGAGATCTATAGTAAAAAGCAATGTTCTTCAAGGTGAAATGAACATCTAAATTTTTTTTTTTTCTTTTTTGGAGACAGAGTTTCAAGCTGTCTTGGGTGGCGTGCCATGGCGTCACAGCTCACAGCCACTCAAATTCTTGGGCGTAAGCGATTCTCTTGCCTCAGCCTCTCAAGTAGCTGAATCTACAGGTGCCTGGTACAACGCCTGGTTATTTGTTTTGTTGTTCTTGTTGCAGTTGTTATTTTAGCTGGCCCGGGCTGGGTTCAAACCCACTGGCTTCAGTGTATGTGGCTGGTGCCCTACGCACTGAGCTGCGGGTACCGCCCTACAATCTTAATTAGATATTAATTAGAAGTGGAGATTTTCACTGTGCTAAATATGGGAGCCATGACTAATCCATGAGTTAGAAGGTGTCTTTACCTATTTTCTCTTCCCAAATAAATCTTAAACCACCTTTGCTAAAAAATCTTTGAGTAAGAACAGATTCTTTCTTTGAAGGAGAGAAGCAGCTATAATTAAAATTACAATATGCCTGTATAATGTTTTATGTTTGTAAATTAACACATACTTTTTTAAAATACAGAGAGGATGTTAATTTCTATGTTTCTGTGTTATCTCAACTTCTAAAGTACTGATTTTCATCATATCAAAGATTATCTAAAGATATATAAAACGATTATGTATATGAAAGATTATATTAAAAAGAATCAACATTAGGCTTTGGGATTTTTATTTGCGTACACAGAGTATTGAAGATTACAGTCAGTTGAGGTCAGTGAGATGATAGCATTATTTCCTAACATTGTATTTGGACAGAATAACAATTCTTTATCTTTAGATAACAAGCTTCTGGCTGTGCATGCAACAAATAAGTTAGGAACTCAAATTCCTACACACAAGTAATATTCACCAGCAGTACAACTGAATTTTGGAAGACAGCATGTGATTCAGGCCTTCATCCTAGAAAGACTAGTACCAAAGGAACTTCTCAGAGTAGCTTTCTTTTTTTTCCTTTAGTGAATTTGCCGTTTATAAGTGTCCATTCTTCAACCCTGGAGATCTAGAAAAAAGTCCCATAGATGAGCAGACCTTAGAGACAGAGTAGCAATAATAAAATTCATCTCAAATTGAGTTTTATGCTAAAATGCTGGTCAGATGTTCTGGCACACACCTCTAGTCACAGCTGTGTAGGAGGCTGAGGTAAGAAGATCTCTGGAATCCAGGAGTTGGAGGTTGCAATGAACTATGATGACACTCCTGCACTCTAGCCCAGGTGACAGAGGAAAACCTTGTTTCAAAGAAAAAAAAAAAAAGGAAAGGAAAAGAAAAAAATTCATGAACTGATTACTTACTTACTAAAGGGACTATGTCTTTTTAGGTGATTGAAGTACTGGGTCCTCCCAGTACTGAGTATTGAGAAGCCCAAAAAGACAGATTAATAGTTGGTTGGTCATTTATAAACATAAAAACAGAGCCAGGGAAGGTGAATCATTTTGAGGATTGCTTTAGCCAATGTCCTAATGAGGCTTCATGAATATACTATCCCCACCAGAGAAACAGAATGGTTTTTTGCCTCAGATTAATTCTTTCGTCGGGGTTCAAATTGTCCTTACTGACTTTAGTCCTCCTATGGTTTTAGATGTGTTAAGATTAGTATCTGAATCAAGAAAATCTTTTCTGGCTCGGCCACCATAGCACAGTGGTTATGGCATCAGCCATATACACCGAGGCTGACAGGTTTGAACCTGGCCCCTGCCAGCTAAACAACAATGACAACTGCAACAAAAAATAGCCAGGCATCGTGGTGGGCATTTGTAGTACCAGCTACTTGGAAGGCTGAGAAAGAGAATCACTTAAACCCAAGAGTTTGAGGTTGTTGTGAGCTGTGACACGATGGCACCCTACCGAGGGTGACAGAGTAAGACTCTGTCTAAGAAAGAGAGAGAGAGAGAGAGACTCTCCTCTCATTGGGTATTTAATTAGTTTGTTTAACAGGACAATCTTACTTTCCTTCATCCAGGTTTTGTTCTCCACCCAACCTGTTACTTACATTATAAGCCTTGTGCTGTGGGTTTTTGTGATCCATTACCCTTCTTATCATCTCTTGCCCAACACTCTGCCTTGACCAATTGCTTGCAGTTGAATACCTTTTTTCGCTCATGCTTTTTCTTCCTATTCTTCTGAATCATTTAATAACCCAGTGGGGTTTATTGTCAGTTAATCCTTCAAGAGGAGGCCATAATGTCAGTTCTTCTAATACCTTTTTGATCATCCTTGTTCAAGCAGCCCATTCCTTGCTTTTGGCCTCTACTTTATAAAATATTCAGTTAGTACAGTATCAAAAACTCTTTCTGTAGTCCATAAGAAAATTTTGGAAGTCTATGTTTCCTCCTATGTTTTTAAGATAACGTGTACAATTTTTCATTAGATGTTTAAATACAGTAGAACCTTGATTGTTGATCACCTCCCTACATTGACCACCTCTTTAAATTGACCCAATTTTCATAGACTGGACATGTACCGCATGTAGGTATCAGTACAGTAGGCCCAGTTCTGTATATTGACTATGTCTGTACGTTGAACAGTTTATTACAGTCCCTTGAGTGGTCACTTTACAGAGGTTCTACTGTAATTGTAAAGATAAAATTTCTTTAAGTTTTTTTAGTACATAATTTCTTACATTTTGTAAATAATAACCATTTTTTAAACATTAATCTTTTATGTGTATCTAGTGGAATCTAAATACTGTAACGATGATCCATTTTCTGAATACAGGAATGTGGTATCATTGAGGGAAACTGGGTGACGAGTATACAGGATCTCTGTATTATTTCATACAACTGCATGTGAATCTTTAATTATCTCAAAATAAAAAGCTTAGCCAGACACAGTTGCTTATATCTATAATCCCAGCACTCTGGGAGGCTGAGGCAGGTGGATCATTTGAGCTCAGGAGTTCGAGACCAGCCTGAGCAAGAGTGAGACCCCATCTCTACTAAAAACAAAAATTTGAGGCTAGAGGATCACTTGAGCCCAAGAATTTGAGGTTGCTGTGAGCTATGACCCCATAGCACTGTACCAAAGGCAACAGGTTGATACTCTGTCTCAGAAAAAAAAAGTTTAATTAAAATAAATAAGATTCTGCTTCTGATTAAAACGTACATTATCAGAAATTTTACATCATTCTTTTTTCTCCCTTTATTCTACTCCTATATAATTTCATTTTAAAGTAACATATTTCTGTGTAGTTATCACTAACCTAAACAAAAATGTATATATAAATTGAAATTTTAAAATAATTAATTTTCTGTGACCTGAATGTTTAAGCATTAATTTTTTCTCATTTGAATTGTCTTTATAATTATTTTCTACATAGTTGATCAAAGCTACATACATTCTAAGTTTTATTAAATAATTATTAAACAAAATTGTATTAAAAATGTGTCTCTTAATAAGATAGATGGAGCTTTTTAAAAAGTTTATGTAGCAGTTGGAATTTTTATTTATTTATTTATTTTTGAGACAGAGCCTCACTATGTTGCCCTCAGTAGGGTGCTGTGGTGTCACAGCTCACAGCAACCTCCAACTCTTGGGCTTAAGCGGTTCTTTTGCCTCAGCCTTCCAAGTAGCTGGGACTATAGGCACCTGCCACAACACCTGGCTATGTTTTTGTTGTTGTTGTAGTTGTCATTGTTGTTTAGCAGGCCCAGGCTAGGTTCGAACCCCCCAGCCCAGTGGCCAGCGCCCTGACCACTGTGCTACAGGCACCGAGCCAACAGTTGAATATTTTCATTTGCATGAGACAGAGTTTAGCATCAAGTCTGTTCTTTGTTTTGTTTATTCTAACTCTTCCGTCTTCTAAACTTAGTTAACAGGAGGCATCCCAACGCCAATTTTTCACCAAAATTGTTCCTTTATTTGGTACTGTTTAAAGGTGGTGTTGAAGATTTTATAACTTGGGACAGTCCAACCTAGGTTTGATCTTTCCCAAACCATTCTTAGTATATTAAAGAGGATTCTTTTAAGCAAAAGAGTAAGGAGTTTTATTAATAATCATTAAATTTTAGTAAAATCTTTTGGTTATACTCTCTAGAAGTGTACCATAGTAAGGAGAGAGGTATATGCTCTCTTTTACAAACCAGAAGGGGAGAGAGTGTTTGCACAGAGGGAATGTGGAAAAGGAGAATGGTGACATGAAACATGTACCACAGTAGCCTTTCAAGTAGACCAGTTTAGTAAAGAGTGCATTTATTTACAAGTCAAGAAGCTGGAAATGGCTCCATCTACAATTATCCATACCTGTATATCTTTTTAAAGGTCTTCAGAGGGATAGAGCCCACAGATTCCTTAGTTTGATTTGTTTGTATCTTTGTAGATAATTGGCTTTCTTTGGGTTTTCACTTGTCTGATAAATACTTATTCATTGTATATTTATTGGAAAACTGTGTTTTATATGAAATTTCCAGTTCCTTGATAAATATAGGAATTGAATTATTATTTTTTTTTTTTGACAGAGTCTCACTTTGTCACCCTGGGTAGAATGCCGTGGTGTCATAGCTCACAGCAACCTCAAACTCCTGGATTCAAGGGATTCTCTTATAGTTCCAGCTATAGTCCCGAGCAGCTGGAGCTATAAACGTCCACCACAATGCCCGGCTATTTTTAAAGACGGGGTCTTGCTTTTGCTCAGGCTGGTCTTGAACTCCTGAGCTCAAGTAGTCCACCCATCTTGGCCTTTCAGAATGTTGGGATTACAGGCGTGAGCCACCATGCCCAGCCTTGAATTATTTTTTTGAGTGTTACCTGTTAAGTAGATTTTCAAGCTAGTCTCATAAGTGTGTGTGATTCTTTAAAATTCTACAAGGTAAGATGACATAGTAGTTAGAGCTGTCTTGTCATGCATGAAGCCTATTTGAATTATTCTTTTGGTAGGAAAATTTAATCTGTAGAAAATAGTAGAGATTGCATTTTTAGGAATGGTCAAGGATCTATTCTTCCTATGATTGGATGAAAGATAGTCGTACTAAAACATGACCCTTCTTTTCCATAGGGGTATGTTCTTATATTCTGAATGAATTTCAAGGAAAACCAGTGATTTTTCCTTCAGGTATAAAAATACATTTTCTGTCAATTTTAGAATGTGGAGTAATCTAAAGAGAGACTTTCTGCCTTGTGCTAGAGATAACGTGGGACATCTTTTAAGCAGCATCATGAACATAACTATAACCATCTGTAGAGAACAAATGTGATAATTTTCAGACTTATTCAATATAGAGAAGGAGAGATATAACAACTAAGAATCATAAGAGAAAGGAAAATAAGTATAATGTGGAAGGACACATTTACGAAGGCTCTGCTATATTCATAATAGTTGGGTTATTTTGCACATGTAATTTCATTTCTGATAGAGGAAAAGATTGACTATGGAAGACTATATTAAGCTCTTAACAGAAATGTAAAGCAAGAAGGAGATTGATTTTGCTAGGAGGCAAGAAAGATGTGAAATGATGTTGGTTCAGCTGTTTCTCCATTTTGCCACTAGGTAGTGATATCTTATAAAGACAGCTTTGTTGTGGCAGGTAAGATAGTCAAAATTTGGTGTTGGGTTGGATATCTATATTTTAACAACTAAGTCCAAGAGTATTGCTTAAATTTTTTTAATGTCACTCACTCATCTTTCTAGCACATTTGTGGTGATTTTTATTTAACTTTCTTTTTACTATCTAATTTGAACTGTGTACCCCTACCCTGAAATATTTTATAAATACCTCTATGCCTGACATAATTGGTGATGATAAAACATATATGATAAACAGGTATTTAGATATACCTTCTTAAAGTTTACATACCAAAACAAACTAATAGATAATGTATCTAAGAAACATTAAAAATATATTAAGCAAGATAAAAATTTAAATGTTTATGCCATTTATTCTTTTGCTGCTTATATGACATAAGTATATGTGCATATCTGGAAGTTGGGTTTAGGAGGAGGGACCACTCAAAAGGTCCTCTCATCTATGAATAACCCACATCCCAGGGATCTTTCTGTGCCTACCCTGTTTCCCCAAAAATAAGACATCCTCCAAAAATAAGACTTACTTACAGGAAAGATAAGACATCCCCTGAAAATAAGACCTAGCGCATCTTTGGGAGCACACCTTAAAATAAGACACTGTCTTATTTTCCAGGAAACAGGGTACCACTAAACTCTCCATTATTTTTAAATTCAAAATAATTGGCAAGTAGTATGTTTTTGTTATGACTTAAAATGACAGCATCCTTTTGAAACAGGAAAGTTGACTCCCAAAACTTGGAGCCACTTGAAGTCCGAGTGGGTGGGTCCTTGGCTTCGTGCAAGAAGGAATTCAGGAGTGAGCCAACAGTATAAAGTGAAAGTGAGATTTATTCAGAAACCATAGAAGTTCTATTCCACAGACAGAATGGAGAGGCAAGTTCTCCCTGCAGGAGGGAACCGGCCCCCAGTTCCTGCTTCCTTTGCATTTAAGCTAAACACAGTGAGGAATATTCATGGACTGGGCAGTGTTTTCCCGGAATCAGGATGACATCCTCTATTTCTCCACCATCTTGGTTCCAACCGATTGAAACTGCCTCCATCCTGTTTTGATGAAGGTAATTTGAAAGTTTGTCTTACCGCAGCAATGCCTAAGGCAGTTTCTGAAGCAGTATCCAAAGCAATGTCCAGAACAGTGCCTGAAGCAATACCTGCCAGTTCTCTGTTCACTTTCACAGTTGAAGTCGCTGCCTCTTGACTAGAGGGTTCTCTGTTACTGGATTGGAGTAAAATAGGTCCTGTTATTCCTAAATTGGAACTCTGAATCCACTCATTCACAGAAACTGTGTTTTTGATAGTAGTTAAATATAGCTAAAGTTGTATGCAGCCCTAATTTTAAAAATCAGATCTTTCGTTTCTGGGGTTTGGGAATTAGACTTCCCTGGTTTTTTATAGAGTGAGTGATCTGGAAAAGCATATTCTCTTCTGCAAAAGAGGACTTTTTTTTTTTGAGAGTGCCCAGGCATCACAGCTCACAGCAACCTCCAACTCCTGGGCTCAAGCAATTCTCCTGCCTCCGCCTCCCAAGTAGCTGGGACTACAGGCCCCCACCACAACACCTGGCTATTTTTTGGTTGCGGCCATCATTGTTGTTTGGCGGGCCTGGGCTGGATTCGAACCCGCCAGATCAGGTGTATGTGGCTGGCACCTTAGCGGCTTGAGCCACAGGCGCCGAGCCAAAAGAGGACATTTTTGAGTGACAATATATTCCCATTAAACAGGATTTCTTGATTAAAACCTACCTCATTTTCTTCAGCTTGAAGCAGGCTGTTTCTCTTCTGTTCTCTTGTAATCTTTTTTAAAGATCTAAGTCCTACCTTATGTTGATGGTGTATTGTTTGTATCATCCCAACTATACTGTTTATGTGTTGAAAGCAAACTTTCTTGCTTAGCCTTGTATCTGTTATCAACAGAATCTTGACGGTGGTGCCTTGTAGGTTGTAGGTGCTCAGTTAAATACATCAGATGCTCAAGGAAGGCTTTAGGTGTTTGATGCCAAAGTAATATATTTTAGGATAATTAACTGTGACTGAAAATAACTTTTTATACAGCATAAGGTATTTAAATTGTCCTTTAAAGTGGAAGAACTCCCATGACCAGGTATTTTGATTTCTGATGAATGGATACTATGGCATTTCAGGTTATAAAGCACAGTAGTTTAATTTTTGGAATTCAAAATGCATTCCTATATACCTATCCATAAAATCCAGTCCACATACAAGACAGATTCATTCATTGCTAATTGTCTAAATTACCATCCTTTTGGAAGTCACTGATCTTTTGAGAATTTGAAGGTCTCTTCACCCACCATCACCATATACATACAACATCCAGAAAAATACACATGTGTTACAAAGTTAGTTCTGTGTACTGTTTTGGGTAGCTAATAGCCCTCATGTTAAGAATGTCTTTAGATTTTGTAATAGACTACAGCTAACTAGTCAAGAGGCAGCAAGATATAATGAAAAAACATACTGTATACAAAATCAGTTGATCTGGCTCTTATTCTGCTTTTGATAAATGCACCATTTGACATAGGTCATTTAACCTTTCCTCTTTGCCTGTTTCTTAACCTGTGAAGTGAAGTTGCTGGATCCAAGATTAAATGCGTTAGCACAGGTAGTACTTAAATAGCGCAGGGTACATAGTGCCTGGGTACATAGGAACTCTGGTTCCTAGCTGTCATTCCCAGTCTTTGTACTATCCTACAAAGGATTTCTGAATTTTGTAAAGCTGTCTTTTTTCTAATGAATTATCTTGTCTTTAAGAAAACTACTCTCCCATATGTATTTATATATATGTACATACACGCATACTACTTATTTATATAAAATTGGATAACAAGTTTATTCTGTTACCAAGATAAGTAATAAGCTAACAACTTTAGTCTTTTCACAGTTTGGATGTATTATATCTACTGACAGTTCCATTACTGGCTCGGCACCTGTAGCTCAGTATTAGGGCACCAGCCACATACACTGAAGCAGGTGGGTTCGAAACCAGTCCTGGCCTGCTAAACAACGACAACTGCAACAAAAAAATAGCCGGACATTGTGGCGGGCACCTGTAATCACAGCTACTTGGAAAGCTGAGGCGAGAGAATCACTTAAGCCCCAGAGTTTGAGGTTACTGTGAACTGTGACACCACGGCACTCTATCAAGGATGACATAGTGAGACTCTGTCTCAAAAAAAAAAAAGGAAAGAAAAGAAAATTGCATTACAGTTCATGCAAAATATTTTTATAAAAGTCTGATTCCAGGGCAGCGCCTGTGGCTCAGTGAGTAGGGCGCCGGCCCCATATGCCGAGGGCGGCAGGTTCAAACCCAGTCCTGGCCAAACTGCAACAAAAAAATAGCCGGATGTTGTGGCGGGCGCCTGTAGTCCCAGCTGCTCAGGAGGCTGAGACAAGAGAATCGCGTAAGCCCAAGAGTTAGAGGTTGCTGTGAGCCGTGTGACGCCACGGCACTCTACCGAGGGCAGTATAGTGAGACTCTGTCTCTACAAAAAAAAAAAAAAAGTCCAATTCCATTAATGTCTGTCATCAGCAGAAAGGTTGTGTTAAAAATGTGTAACTTTTATGTATTACCCAGTAAGATAAACACCTCCTTGTTTTTTTTTTGTTGTTGTTGTTGTTTGTTTGTTTTACACTAGGGAAGAAGACAAAAACATATTTGATTACTGCAGGGAAAACAACATTGACCATATAACCAAAGCCATCAAGTCGAAAAGGGTGGATGTGAATATGAAAGATGAAGAGGTATGAAAAATATGCCCTGCTAATTATTTTCTTATTTGTTTTTTGCCTTAATTGCCTTTTTCAAAATGGTAGGCCCGTGAACTATAACTCAAAAGTACAATATGGTTAAGAACCTATAAGGATATCTAAATGAGATGGTGTCACCCAGGTAAGTTACTTTTTGTGTCTGTAGCCAATGTGCTTTTTATCTATGTTTTAGAAGTTACTGCCTAAAACTTGCAGGAGTCAAATAACTTCCATTTGTTTATGGTAAAGGGAGAGATTATTAGCATAATAAGTGAAATCTGTTGATAATATCAAAATCTCATTTATAAAAATAGCTTTGGGGCCTTCTATTTTTTTGTGGCTTAAATAGATATATTGTTCTTTGGTAAATATATTTCTAGAAAACTCTGTCAGAATTTTGGTAAATCCAGTAAATTAAATACTGGTCCACTATTTAAAGTGATTTATATAGTAAATTACTTTATAAAATATATTACTTCTTAATTTTTTTTGTGAATAAATCTTTTCACAAATTGGGTTTAAACTGTTTCTAAATTATAGTATGAACAAAGGAGCAAAAGTAAGTAATTAATCTCTAATCATTTTTCTCATTCTTTGGTGATGCTGTGAAAGATTATTGAAATGGCCAAAAG
The DNA here is from genome assembly GCF_027406575.1 of Nycticebus coucang. NCBI lineage: Eukaryota > Metazoa > Chordata > Mammalia > Primates > Lorisidae > Nycticebus > Nycticebus coucang. Next base: position 81,710,793 of record NC_069789.1, read on the forward strand.
GTGGAAATTGTTAGGAAGAAGACATACTGTGATCATAGATAACCTTTGGAATAGATAATCAACTTATGTGTAATTGAGAGCTCCCTATACAAGTTAGCCCTTAATAATATTATCTCACTTTTAGGCAACATTTTTCCTGTGATATTTTGTCAATGGCATCTGAAATTGAAAATGTAAGACTGTATATGATACAGTAAAGAGGACTGACTAGTAATACTGTCTGTTCTCCACTTAGCAGTGAAACAAATAGAGCCAAGAAAGATGTGGCTAAAGAAAAGCACACGCCAAGTTGTGAGAAGATAATACCAGGTCTTCTGATTCCAATTAGGGTTCTTTTTTTTTTTGCCTTTCCGAATCAGGATACAGGCATACCTCACAGATGCTGCAGGTTCCATTCTAGACCACTGTGTTAAAGTTGATATCACAATAAAGCAAGTCGCAGGAAATTTTTAGTTTCCCAATACATAGAAAAGTTATGTTTACACTATACTGTAGTCTTTTAGGTGTGCAGTAGCATTATGTCTAAAAATAATGTAAATACCTGAAATTAAAAATAATTTGTTACAAAAAATTTTAAAGATCATCTGAGCCTTCAGCAAGTAGTAATCTTTTTGCTGGTGGAAGATCTTTCCTCTATGTTGATGGCTACTGACTGAACAGGGTGGTAGTTGCTAAAGGCTGGGATGGCTGTGACAAGGTATTAAAATAAGACAACAATGAACTTTGCCACAGCGATTGACTTCCTTTCACAAAAGATTTCTCTGTACATGTGATGGAGTTTGACAGCATTTTATTATATATATAGTAGAACTTTCTTTGAAATTGGAGTCAATCTTCTCAAATGCTACTGCTTTATCAGCTCAGTTTATGGCATATTACAAATCCTTTGTTGTCATTTCAACAATATTCACAGCATCTTCAAAATGGATGTAGAATCCATTTTGCGAAACTTTCGTTTTCATTCATAAGAAGTAATGGTTTATCTGTTAAAGTTTTATCGTGAGATTGCAGCAATTTACTCACATTTTCAGGCTCTACTTCTAATTCTAGCTCTCTTACTATTTCCACCACATCTGCAATTGTTTTCCTCCACTGAGATCTGGAACCCTCCAGCGTCATTTATGAAGGCCAGAATCAACTTCTTCCCTGTTGCTGTTAATGTTTATATTTTGACCTCCTCCTATGAATCATGAATGTTCCTAATGCCATCTACAATAGTTGATGCTTTCCAGAAAGTTTTCCATTTACCTTGCCCACATTCATCAGAGGGATCACTAAGATAGATACAGCCTTATGAAGTATATTTCTTAAAAAATGAGACTTGAAAGTCTAACATTCTCCTTTATCCTGGGGCTACAAAATGGATGTTCTGTTAGTAGGCATGAACACAACATTCTTCTCCTTGTATATTTCTGTAAGAGCTCTTGGGTGACTAGGTGCATTGTCAGCAGTAATATTTTAAAAATAATTTTTTTGAGCAGTAGATCTCAACAGTGGGCTTAAAATTGTTAACAAAGCATGTTTTAAACAGATGTGCTTTCATTCAGGCATGCTTTCCCATTTATAGAATACTGGCTGAGCATATTTAGCATAATTCTTAAAGGCTCTTGGCTTTTCAGAATGGTAGATGAGCACTGGTTTCAACTTAAAGTCACCAGCTGCATTAGCTGCTAACAAGAGCATCAGCCTGTCTTTTCAAGCTTTGAAACCAAGCATTGACTTTGATAGTTGTAGATGTTATCTTCTTCAAGTAGGAGGCTATTTTATATACATTGAAAATCTGTTCTTATAAGTAACCATCTTATCTTAGCTAGATTGTCTGGATAACTGGCTGCAGCTTCTATGTCAGCCCTTGCTGCTTCACCTTGCACTTTTATGTTACAGAGATTGCTTCTTAACACTTCACAAACCACAAACACTGCTACCTTCAAACTTTACTGCTTCCTTACCTCTCTCATCCATCATAGAATTGAGCAGAGTTAGGGCCTTGCTCTGGATTGGGCTGTGGCTTAAGGGAAGGGTGTGGCTGGTTTGATCTATTTGGATCTCTTAAACTTCCTTTGTATCAGTAACAAGGCTGTTTTGCTTTCTTATTGACTGGGATAGCACTTTTAATTTTCTTCAAGAACTTATCCTTTGCATTCACAAGTTGGCTATTTAACAAAATAAAATAGGTCTAGCTTTCAGCCTGTTTCGCCTTTCAACGTGTCTTTCTCACTAAGCTTGATCATTACTAGCTTTTGATTGAAAGTGAGAGATGTATGACTCTTCCTTTCTCTTGACACTAAGTTTCACTTGAAACTTAATGGCCATTATAGGGTAATTAATTAGTCTAACGTTTTTATATTATTGTGTCTCAAGGAATAGGAAGGCCCAAAAGGGAGAGAGAGGGAGGAATGACCAATTGATGGAGCAGTCTGAACATAAAACATTTATTGATCAAATTTGCTGTTTTCATGGATGTGGTTCACAGTACCCCAAAACAGTGACAATAATGTCAAAGATTACTGATCACAGATAAAATAATAATGAAAAAGTTTGAAATATTGCAAGAATTACTCCAGTGTGACACAGAGACATGAAATGAGTGCGTACTGTTGAAAAATGGCACTGATGGACTTGCTTGATGCAGGGCGGCCACAGGCCTTCAATTTTTAAAAACCATAGCATCTGTGAAATGCAGTGACATGTACTGCAGTAACACAGGTATGCCTATGTTTTTCTTAGTGAATCAGGCATGATTGCTTCCCTTTATTTTATTGTTATTTTTATTTTTGTGCTTATAAATTGAGATTTTTATAAAATTCATAACATTTTATAAAATTTTTGAAAATCATATAGTAAGGCTAGGTGCAGTGGCTCACACCTATAACCCCAGCACTTTGGGAGGCCGAAGTGGACAGATTGCCACCAGCCTGAGTTAGAGCAAGACCAGGCACTGTATACTCAGGAGGCTAAGGCAAGAGAATTGCTTGAGCCCAAGAGTTAGAGGTTGCTATGAGCTATGATACCAGGGTACTCTACCAGGGGTGACAAAGTGAGAGTCTGTCTCAAAAAACAAACAAACAAACAAAAAACATATAGTACTATATTAGTCTTATTAACAAGAAAAAAAACCCTCTAACCTGCAATCCTTCTCGCATTTTGTGCTAGCTCCCTTGAGGCAACAACTTGGAATTCTTTTTTTTTTTTTTTTTTGAGACAGAACCTCAAGCTGTCGCCCTGGGTAGGGTGCTGTGGCATCACAGCTCACAGCAACCTGGGCTCAAGCCTCCTCCTCCCAAGTAGCTGGGACTACAGGCGCCTGCCACAATGCCTGGCTATTTTTTTTTTTTAGTTGCAGCCGTCATTGTTGTTTGGCAGACCTGGGTTGGATTCGAACCCACCAGCTCAGGTGTATGTGGCTGGTGCCTTAGCCGCTTGAGCCACAGGCGCTGAGCCTTGGAATTCTTTTAGTTGTTTCTTTTGCAACCTATCTACACATAATTCTAAATAATATACTTCTGTATCTTGTTTTTCAACATCAGACATCATTGATTTCCTTCTATGTTATATTAGGATTTATTTATTTACTTTATTTTTTGAGACAAGGTCTTACTAACCCTTGGCAGAGTGCCATGGTGTCACAGCTCACAGCAATCTCAAACTCTTGGGCTTAAGTGATTCTCTTGCCTCAGCCTCCCAAGTAACTGGGACTACAGGCGCCTGCCACAACACTTGGGTATTTTTTGTTGTTATTGCAGTTGACATTGTTGTTTAGCTGGCCCAGACTGGGTTCTAACCCACCAGCCTTAGTATATGTGGTTGGCACCATAACCACTATGCTACAGGCACCACGGCTTATATTAGGATTTAAATGTTTTACTTGTCATCACCTGCCTATCCCTCCTCATATAGTTATATGTATATCACAACTTTTAATTTCAGCTTTCATATTCTATTTCTGTTGAGTCAATGTTTATGTTAATATAACTATATGAATATTATTCATTATTTATTCGTTATTTACTGTGGATTATACTATGTATATCAGCCCCAAATTTTGTTGGCTTATGGCAACAAGCATTTATTTCCTTTAATTTTTAAATATTAATTAATTTATTTATTTATTTATTTATTAGAGGCAGAGTCTTACTTTATTGCCCTCAGTAGAGTGCTCTGACATCATAGCTCACAACAACCTCAACCTCTTGGGCCCAAGCAATCCTTCTGCCTCAGCCTTCCTTTTTTTTTTTTTGTAGAGACAGAGTCTCACTTTATGGCCCTCAGTAGAGTGCCGTGGCCTCACACAGCTCACAGCAACCTCCAACTCCTGGGCTTAAGCGATTCTCTTGCCTCAGCCTCCCGAGCAGCTGATGCCTCAGCCTTCCAAGTCGTTAGGATTATAGGCACCTGCCACAGAATCCAGCAATTTTCTTTTTTTTTTTTGAGACAGTCTTACTATGTTGCCCTCAGTAGAGTACCTTGCTATCACAGCTCACAGCAACCTCAAACTCTTGGGCTTAAATGATTCTCTTGCCTCAGCTTCCCAAGTAGCTGAGACTACAGGCGCCCACTACAATGCCTGGCTGTTTTTTTGTTGCAGTTGTCATTGTTGTTTAGCTAACCTGGGCTGGGCTCGAACCTGCCAGCATAGGTGCATGTGGCTGGCACCGTGACCACTGTGCTATGGACGCTGAGCCAGGACTCAGCTATTTTTAAAGATAGGGTCTCGCTCTTGCTCAGGCTGGTCTTGGCCTCCCAGAGTGGCCTCCCCCGAGAACTGGCCTTGGCCTCCCAGAGTGAAAAATTATTTATTTCTTACTTATACTATGTATCTTCATTTCATCAGAGTGACACCCTTTCATTTAGATATTCCGACATGCTCTTTGTTTTCTTGCTTTGTGTTTATCTGACGTTTCAAAAGGTTTAGATCAGTTTAGGCAATCAATAAACTTTAGCTATTTTGATTATTCTTAATAATAAAAATGAAGAATGATAATGTAATGAAGAGATAGGTGAGGAAGCCAGTTAACTTTTCAGGGTAACAGTTTTTTCACTGAAAAGTATGTGCTTTATGTACTATGTTATCCCTATTAATATTTTTGTGTAAATAATGTATTATTTTCACATAATACTTTATATAGTGTGTTATAATTTACAGTATAAATTATAAGGGTATAAGTTTCCCTTATTACCATATTATCTTTACAAAAACCCTCTAATTAAGGTAGATATTATATTCATTTTACAGACAAACTACAGTTCCGAGGTATACAATTACTTGCTCAAAAGCATGTAACTGGTAGTAGAAATCAGGTCTGGGCAAGAGCTCTTTGCACTACTGGATTTTAGATGGATAATTTTAAAGAAAAAAAGGAGGAAGATGGGGAAGCAATTTTCACTTGGCCTTCCTGTGTTATGCTCTGATTCACAATGAATTCTTTTATAAAATAGTACTAAAAATCAAATCCACATGCGACCTCTGCAAAGGTCATTAGACAGCAGTGGAGTAAGTGTCTAGAACACAGTTAGCTTACACTACATACCATAATTTTTTGTGAAAATAAAAGGAAAACTTGAAAAATGTATTGCTTCTACTGATTGGTTGCTTTAATGTGGTACTGCTTCCCAACATTTCCAGTTTGTTACTCATGCAGCCACCTTTACCCCCAGCCTGCCAGAACATTGTGTTTCCATGAACAGATGAAGTGCTTACACATTCATAGACTGAGACGCCAAGAATTCATTTGGGTTCTCTCATTGCTCCAAGCAGATTTCTGCCCTCTCAGCCATGACAACTCAGGCTGGGCTTTGAATACTGATGGCAAGCCATTTTATTATTATTAATCAGGGATTTGTATGAATTAATTTAGGAACATAAGGGAGATGAGAGCTTAAGATCAGAAATCAAACTTAACATCCTAAGTAAAATAAATAGTATTGGTTCCTGATATTTAAGGCTCTAGTAAATAAAATAATTTACTAAGCCTTGATGATGGGCTAAAAACTATATAACCTCAAAAATAAGTTTCTAGCTAAGTTTCTATCCTCTTATTAATAAAAGGATGTTTCCTTCGTTTTTATTTTATTTTATCTTATTTTTTTTAGACCAATGAACGCCTTTGTTATATGAACTAAGACAGGAGGAATTATTTACCTTTCTAGGCCTTGATTTTCCTCAGACAGCACTCCAGCTCCTTGCCTTCTAGCACATAGCCATTGCTCAGCCACAATGTCCTGGTCTTGATGCAATGCATGCAAGAAGCTTGCCCTATTGGAACTGCTACTCCAGAACATTGCTGATTTTGGCACTCTTTTTCCTATCATATTTTTTCTGAATTTTTTGGTATCGTTTTTATTTAAAATCCCTTCTTCCTCAGGAGTCAGGTTGACCCCCTTCTTGCAGCCTAGGGGCAAGACACAGTGGGACTCACACCACTGTCTATATAGTATGCTGCCAGTAAGCACTACACAGTTCTTCACTAAGGTCTTGGTGGGAACCTGCTCATTACTGGACACATTGTAGACAACATCAATAATCCTTGTTTAGCAAGTATCTGCTGAGCCCAAGCAGAAATCCCCCCACACACGGACTGTGTGTATATGGTGGGGGCCGATCTTAGTGTTGGCAGTGGGGCATCCCAACTCGTACTTCTGCTTCTTGTGATAGGGCTTTTTTTTGCCCCCAGTCTTGTGTGTCAGTTGCCACAAGAGATGCCTATTGCTTGGTGTGGCCTGGAAAGAGGTTATTTTATTTTTTTAGAAACAGGCTCTATTGCCGAGGCTAAGTGCAGAGTGCAATGACATTATCATAGTTCACTGTAGCATCAAATTGCTGAAACTCCTAATCTCAGGCGATTCTTCTGCCTTAGCCTTCTAAGTAGCTGGGAGGACAGGCACACAATCATAGTTTTAAAAGACCATCTACTTCTTTCTGTGTCTGGTATTTGGACTTTAGATATTTCCGTACTGATTGCCTAGGATTCTTTGGGATGGTATACATATTTTACTTAAAATGTTTATCCAGCAGGTTCAACCCAATTTTAGTTTTGCCCTTAGATGACTAAAATTTATTGCACTTAAAATTTACCACGAACACATAAAGAATTTTAATGATAGTCATAAAATGATCATCTATATTTGCACTCCCATATGTTGAAATAAACACAATAAATTATTGCATCATTACAAATTTAGGGCCAAACTCAGTGGCTCACATTTGTAATCCTGACACTTTGCGAGACCAAAATAGGGGATCACTAGAGGCCACGAATTTGAGACCAGCCTGCGCATGTACCTGGGCTTGGTGGTGTGTGCCTATAGTCTTAACTACTCAGGAGCCAAGAGGATTACTTGAGCCCAGGAGTTGGATGTTGCAGTAAACTATGATTGTGCCATTGTATTCCAGCTTGGGCAGTGGAGCAAGACCTTAAAAATAAATTATTATAAATTTGTAATTTATAAATTATTATATTATCAGAAATGCATGTATTTGGATCAAAGAATTATAGTATATGAACAAATATATATGAAATGCCTTTTAAATAAAATTTATTTATATTTTGGTTGAAATAATTCCTCTTGGAACCCATCCACCGTGCTCTGAGAAGCTCCAGACACCTGCAGAGGCCTTGTCGGGCCGCAGACAAACTTCCAGCTGAAACCTGTATCACCTGCCAGCCACATTTGTAACCCATTTTGGATGTTCATCCCAAACAAGCTTCCACAGGAGAGCACCGTCCGCCCAGTCGCCTCTGACACAATTCTGAGGGACACTGGGCATTTCTTGACTCAACATGGGCAACGAGAACAGCACCTTGGACAACCAGTCCATAGGCACGAGGACTTAAAGAGCAAGAGGAAGTGAAAGGAAAATTAGGGCAAGGAAACAGATAAAAGAAATCACTCATGAGGAAGAATCAGCAGAAAAATCCAGGCAACATGAAGAACCAGTCCAGAACAACTCCGCCAAGGGACCATGAGGTAGCTACTGCAGAGGATTCCACCTATAAAGAAATGTTAGGAATGACAGAAAGGGAATTTAGAATACACATGATGAAAACAATGAAAGAAATGATGGAAACAATGAAGGAAACTGCTAATAAAGTGGAAAATAACCAAAAGGAAATCCAAAAACAGAATCAAATAAGAGATGAACCATACGAAGAATATAAAAAGAATATAGCAGAGCTGAAGGAACTGAAACAGTCGATTAGGGAACTTAAAGATGCAATGGAAAGTATCAGCAACAGGTTAGACCATGCAGAAGAAAGAATTTCAGAGGTAGAAGACAAAGTTCTTGAGATAACTCAGATAGTAAAAGAGGCAGAAAAGAAGAGAGAGAAAGCAGAACGTTCACTGTCAGAATTATGGGACTTTATGAAGCGTTCCAACATACGAGTTATAGGAATCCCAGAAGGGGAAGAAGAATGCCCCAGAGGAATGGAAGCCATACTAGAGAATATTATAAAAGAAAATTTCCCAAATATCACCAAAGATTCTGACACACTGCTTTCAGAGGGATATCGGACCCCAGGTCGCCTCAACTCTAACTGAGCTTCTCCAAGACACATTGTGATGAACCTGTCCAAAGTCAAGACAAAAGAAAAGATTCTGCAAGCTGCCAGGAGTAAGCGCCAGTTGACCTACAGGGGCAAATCCATCAGAGTGACCGCAGACTTCTCTAATGAAACTTTCCAAGCAAGAAGACAATGGTCATCTACCTTTAATCTACTTAAACAGAACAATTTCCTGCCCAGAATTCTGTACCCTGCTAAGCTAAGCTTTAAAATTGACGGAGAAATCAAATCATTTACGGATATACAAACATTGAGGAAATTCGCCACAACAAGACCAGCTCTACAGGAAATACTTCAACCTGTTCTGCACACTGACCACCACAGTGGATCAGCAGCAAAGTGAGAACTCAGAAATTAAAGGACAGAACCTAACCTCCACACTGATGCAAAAGATAAAACTAAGCAATGGACTCTCACAAAATAAGATGAATAGAATACTACCACACTTATCAATTATCTCAATAAATGTTAATGGCTTGAATTCCCCACTGAAGAGACATAGATAGGCTGACTGGATTAAAAAACACAAGCCATCCATTTGCTGTCTACAAGAAGCACATCTGGCTTCAAAAGACAAATTAAAGCTCCGAGTCAAGGGTTGGAAGACAATTTTCAGGCAAATGGAATTCAGAAGAAAAGAGGAGTTGCGATCTTATTTTCAGATTCATGTGGATTTAAAGCAACTAAAGTCAAAAAAGACAAAGATGGTCACTTTATATTGGTCAAGGAAAAAATACAACAAGAAGATGTTTCAATTCTAAATATCTATGCACCCAATTTAAATGCTCCCAGATTCTTGAAACAGACCTTACTCAGTCTGAGCAATATGATATCTGATAATACCATCGTAACAGGGGACTTTAACACTCCTCTTACAGAGCTGGACAGATCCTCTAAACAGAAGTTAAACAAAGATATAAGAGATTTAAATCACCCCATGGAACACTCTCCAAAATTGATCATATCCTGGGACACAAAACAAATGTCAACAGAATCAAAAGAATTGAAATTTTACCTTGTATCTTCTCAGACCATAAGGCACTAAAGTGGAACTCAACTCTAACAAAAACGCTCAACCCCACACAAAGGCATGGAAAGTAAACAATCTTCTGTTGAATAACAGATGGGTGCAGGAAGAAATAAAACAGGAAATCATTAACTTCCTTGAGCATAACAACAATGAAGACACAAGCTACCAAAACCTGTGGGATACTGCAGAAGCAGTTTTGAGAGGAAAATTCATCGCTTTAGATGCCTACATTCAAAAAACAGAAAGAGAGCGCATCAACATTCTCACAAGCCATCTTATGAAATTGGAAAAAGAAGAACAATCTAAGCCTAAACTCAGTAGAAGAAAAGAAATATCCAAAATCAAATCAGAGATCAATGAAATTGAAAACAAAAGAATCATTCAGAAAATTAATGAAACAAGGAGTTGGTTTTTTGAAAAAATAAATAAAATAGATAAACCATTGGCCAGACTAACGAGGAATAGAAAAGTAAAATCTCTAGTAACCTCAATCAGAAATAATAAAGGGGAAATAACTGATCCCACAGAGATAACAAGATCATCTCTGAATACTACCAGAAACTCTATGCCCAGAAATTTGACAATGTGAAGGAAATGGATCAATATTTGGAATCACACCCTCTCCCTAGACTTAGCCAGGAAGAAATAGAGCTCCTGAACAGACCAATTTCAAGCACTGAGATTAAAGAAACAATAAAAAATCTTCCACCCAAAAAATGCCCTGGTCCAGATGGCTTCACACCAGAATTCTATCAAACCTTCAAGGAAGAGCTTATTCCTGTATTGCAGAAATTATTCCAAAAAATTGAGGAAGAAGGAAACTTCCCCAACACATTCTATGAAGCAAACATCACCCTGATACCAAAACCCAAACAAAAAGGAGAATTTCAGACCAATCTCACTCATGAATATAGCTGCAAAAATTCTCAACAAAATCCTAGCCAATAGATTACAGATTATCATCAAAAAAAGTCATTCATCATGATCAAGTAGGCTTCATCCCAGGGATGCAAGGCTGGTTTAACATACGCAAGTCCATGAACATTATCCACCATATGAACAGCGGCAAAAATAAAGATCACATGATCCTCTCAATAGATGCAGAAAAAGCATTTGATAAAATCCAGCATCCTTTTCTAATTAGAACACTGAAGAGTATAGGCATAGGTGGCACATTTCTAAAACTGATTGAAGCTATCTATGACAAACCCACAGCCAATATTTTACTGAATGGAGTAAAACTGAAAGCTTTTCCTCTTAGAACTGGAACCAGACAAGGTTGTCCTCTGTCACCTTTACTATTCAACATAGTGCTGGAAATTCTAGCCAATACAATTAGGCAAGACAAGGAAATAAAGGGAATCCAAATGGGAGCAGAGGAGGTCAAACTCTCCCTCTTTGCTGACGACATGATCTTATACTTAGAGAACCCCAAAGACTCAACCACAAGACTCCTAGAAGTCATCAAAAAATACAGTAATGTTTCAGGATATAAAATCAATGTCCACAAGTCAGTAGCCTTTGTATACACCAATAACAGTGAAGATGAGAAGCTAATTAAGGACACAACTCCCTTCACCATAGTTTCAAAGAAAATGAAATACCTAGGAATATACCTAACGAAGGAGATGAAGGACCTCTACAAAGAAAATTATGAAATCCTCAGAAAGGAAATAGCAGAGGATATTAACAAATGGAAGAACATACCATGCTCATGGATGGGAAGAATCAACATTGTTAAAATGTCTATACTTCCCAAAGCAGTCTACCTATTCAGTGCCATTCCTATCAAAATACCAACATCATACTTTCAAGATTTGAAAAATTTGATTCTGCATTTTGTATGGAACCAGAAAAAACCCCATATGGCTAAGGCAGTTCTTAGTAATAAAAATAAAGCTGGGGGCATCAGCATACCAGATTTTAGTCTGTACTACAAAGCCATAGTGGTCAAGACAGCATGGTACTGGCACAAAAACAGAGACATAGACACTTGGAGTCAAATTGAAAACCAAGAAATGAAACTAACATCCTACAACCACCTAATCTTCGATAAACCAAACAAGAACATACCTTGGGGGAAAGACTCCCTATTCAATAAATGGTGTTGGGAGAACTGGATGTCTACATGTAAAAGACTGAAACTGGACCCACACCTTTCCCCACTCACAAAAATTGATTCAAGATGGATAAAGGACTTAAATTTAAGGCATGAAACAATAAAAATCCTCCAAGAAAGCATAGGAAAAACACTGGAAGATATTGGCCTGGGGAAGACTTTATGAAGAAGACTGCCATGGTAATTGCAACAACAAAAATAAACAAATGGGACTTCATTAAAATGAAAAGCTTCTGTACAGCTAAGGAGACAATAACCAAAGCAAAGAGGCAACCTACACAATGGGAAAGGATATTTGCATATTTTCAATCAGACAAAAGCTTGATTACTAGGATCTATAGAGAACTCAATCCACATGAAAAAAGCCAACAATCCCATGTATCAATGGGCAAGAGACATGAATAGAACCTTCTCTAAAAATGACAGACGAATGGCTAACAAACACATGAAAAAATGTTCATCATCTCTATATATTAGAGAAATGCAAATCTAAACAATCCGGAGATATCATCTAACCCCAGTGAGAATGATCCACATCACAAAATCTCAAAACTACAGATGCTGGCTTGGATGTGGAGAGAAGGGAACACTTTTACACTGCTGGTGGGACTGCAAACTAGTCCCCTTTCTGGATGGAAGTATGGAGAAACCTCAAAGCACTCAAGCTAGACCTCCCATTTGATCCTGCAATCCCATTACTGGGCATCTACCCAGAAGGAAAAAAGTCCTTTTATCATAAGGACACTTGTACTAGACTGTTTATTGCAGCTCAATTTACAATCGCCAAAATGTGGAAACAGCCTAAATGCCCACCAACCCAGGAATGGATTAACAAGCTGTGGTATATGTATACCATGGAATACTAATCAGCTATTAAAAAAAAATGGAGACTTTACATCCTTCATATTAACCTGGATGGAAGTGGAAGACATTATTCTTAGTAAAGCATCACAAGAATGGAGAAGCATGAATCCTATGTACTCAATTTTGATATGAGGACAATTAATGAGAATTAAGGTTATTGGGGGGAGGGAAAGCAGAAAGAGGGACGGAGGGAGGGGGGTAGGGCCTTGGTGTGTGTCACACTTTATGGGGGCAAGACATGATTGCAAGAGGGAGTTTACCTAATAATTGTAATCAGTATAACCTGGCTTATTGTACCCTCAACGAATCCCCAACAATAAAAAAAAAAAAAACTTAAAAAAAAATTTATTTATGTTTTATAATATAATGAAGTCATCTTAATATGCATAAGTAAAGTCCTTATATCTACAGGCAGTCTCTGAGTTACAAACATCCAACTTACATATAACTCACACTTAACAAACCGAGAGGTTATTACAGGTAACAAGGAAACGGCTGCTATTCCAACTTACATACAAATTCAACTTAGGGACAAACCTATAGAACCTATCTTGTTTGTAACCAGGAGACTGCCTGTATTTTTTGTTCATTTAAGTTGTAATTACCATAGGTTGAATTTCCCTGATATAAGAATCTAAAATTTGAAATATTCCAAAATCCAAAATTTTTTAGTGTTAACATGACACTCAGAGAAAATGCTTATTAGAGCATGTTAGGTTCAGATTTTTGGATTAGGGATGCTCAGCCAGTAAGTCTGTAATGCAGTTATTCCAAAATCAGAACCAATACAAAATTTAAGACTTCAGTCCCCAAGCTTTTGGAGTAAGGGAGATTCAACCTGTGCTAAAATAGTAACGCGTGTATTTCTTATTTGGGAAAATTATCTGGTATTTCCTACTGTGGTATAGTAATTAAGGCATTATATTTCACATAATGGGGAAAAAAGGTTTCAAAAAAAGAAAAAAGTATTCTAGTTATGCTTACAACTCACGAAGCTATTTTAGGCATTAGATTTTTCAAGGTACAAATTTATAGCATTATGGTGTTATGTGTACTTATTTTTTATTTAAATTACATCTTTTATTATATTTTTAATCTCATTTGTGAAATGCTTAGAAATTAAGGTAGAGAATATAAAGAGAAAAGTTAAAGAGAGTCTTAAGCCTATTTTTTAAAGTGGTGGTTCAGTTTTTATCTTTGAGTCATATTAATACAGCTCTTCACACATACCAAATATTTACGGTTGTTCCAAGAAAATATCTTCCTAGGGGGAAGAATGATTTAAATAATTTGTAAAGTATGTTTAAAATATGAGCAGAATATTTCTCATTATAATAAGGCACAAATTATGTGTATGTAATTCTTGTCACACCCTGTACTTCTCAGATCAGTGCCATATACAGTATACACTAAATACATGCTTATTGATAATACTTAAATAATACATTAAATCTCTGCAATAATATAAATTTGTTTTAGAACAAATGTAGCAGCATAATATTTTAGCAAAGTAGATGACATTACTGCAGTGCAGCTATCATCGGTCTCCACAATAGCATTCATACACAGTTCATTGGTTTTTCATAGATTTCTATTTAATACACTCCAAAATTCCTCTTTCATTGAGCTGCTTCTTTAGTTCTTTCCTTTCTGTCTTTTTGATGGTATAATTGTTATCATTAGCCATTTTCTGTATGTCTGTTGATTCTTTCAAGTACTTTGAAGGAGGTCATCTTTCTCTTGACTACCATTCCTTTCCTTTCTTGCTTGGTTTTAAATCTGTGGCTCGTGTCAGAATATAATTTATATGCTTTTGGCTTGAAAAGCTGCTGTAAGCTCTGACAAAAGTGACAGTATTAACTTAACAGAAAAGCAGAAGATTTAAGAGGCAGGGTCAGTATACTGAGGCTAAATTTATGCTTTTATTTAAGATTTGAGAAAGGAAGAAAAAACTGCATCCTCTTAACTTTCTCCATTAGAATATATGTTATTTTGGTTGTGTAGTTGACTAAGGTATTAATAGGAAGGAAATTTGTTTATTCACACTAATGATTAAGAAATACACTATAGCAGTGTTTCTCAACCTTCCTAATGCCACGGCCCTTTAATACAGTTCCTGTGAGTCACGACCCACAGGTTGAGAACCCATAGGTTGAGAAACGCTGCACTATAGGCTCGGTGCCCGTAGCACAGTGGTTACAACGCTAGCCACATACACCAGGGCTGGCAGGTTCCAACCTGGCCCCAGCCAGCTAAACAACAATGATAACTACAACAAAAAAATAGCCAGGCGTTGTGGTGGGCGCCACAGCTTCTTGGGAGGCTGAGGCAAGAGAATCGCTTAAGCCCAAGAGTTTGAGGTTGCTATGAGCTGTGACGCCACAGCAGTCTACCGAGGGTGACATAGTAAAACTCTGTCTCAAAAAAAAAAGAAAAGAAAAGAAATACACTGTACACTTATGCTCATTTGCATTAATGCAGACAATGCCACTTAAAAATCAAACTATGGTTATACTTTACACTAGAAATTCATATTTAATACAAAATCAGAAGAGAGTGATAGTAGTTTAAATCTTACAAGCTTTGGCAAGTTTATTTTTTTTTCACTGTAGTAAAATAAACATAAAATTTACCATTTTACCCATTTTTAAGTGTACGATTTTGTGGCACTCTGATAGGACAAGGCAAGAGGATCCTTTGGGCTCAGGAGTTCGAGACCAATTTGAGCAAACGTGGTGAGACTCTGTCTCTACTAAAAATAGAAAAATTAAGGCCGGGCGTGGTGGTTCATGCCTATAATCCCAGCACTCTGGCTGGCCAACATGGGCAGATAACGAGTTCAAGACCAGCCTGAGCTAGAGTAAGACCTCATCTCTAAAAATACCCGGGTATTGTGACGGGCGTGTATAGTCCCAGCTACTCGAGAGGCTGAAGCAAGAGAACCACTTAGTTTGAGGGTGCTGTGAGCTATGATGTCACCACACTTTTTGGGAGGTGAGGGTAACAAAGTGAGACTCTGTCTCAAAAAAAAAAAAAAAAAAGAGAGAAAGGACATTGCTAACACCCCAGAAAGTTCTTTTATGTTTCTTCCCAACCAATCTTTTCTCTTAACCACCAAAAGATAACCACTGTTCTGATAATTCTTTTTTTTTTTTTTTGAGGCAGAGTCTTATTTTGTTGTCCTTGATAAGAGTGCCGTGGCATCATTGCTCACAGCAACCTCAAACTCTTGGGCTTAAGCGATTCTCTTGCCTCAGCCTCCCAAGTAGCTGGGACTATAAGCGCCTGCCACAATGCCCAGCTATTTTTTCGTTGCAGTTGTCATTGTTGGTTAGCTGGCCCGGGCCAGGATCAAACCCGCCAGCCTCAGTGCATGTGGCTGGTGCCATAACCACTGTGCTACGGGCGCCAAGCCTCCACCGTTTTGATATTTATTACCACAGATTAGTCTTGATTCTAATTAGTCTTGTTCTAGGGCAGTGGTTCTCAACCTTCCTAATGCCTCAACCCTTTAATACAGTTCCTGTGGGCCTCGACCCACAAGTTGAAAACTGCTGTTCTAGAACTTTATATAAATGGAATTATACCTCTATTCTCCTCTACGTAAGACTTAATTCATTGAGCATGTTTCTGAGATTCATCCATATTGTTATATATAGTTCAGTGTTTCCATTTATATTGCTGAGTAATGTTTTATCGTGTGAATATACCATGTATCCCTGGGCTGTTTTCTCAGCAACTTCCTAATATTGCTGTTATTACCTGTTTTATAGAGGATGAAATAACATCTCCCTCATTTATTCTTTTATCCTTAAGTCACTAACATTACGGCTCAGGAAATGTTTGTGGACTTTTTTTTTCTTAAAATAGTGTATTTTATTTAAATCTTTTTCATTTCCCTAAAAACTTAGGAACACCAGCTCTCCCTACCCTAGATCTTAATCAGCAAGAGGATCAAATAGTTACCAGTTTTAAGTGTGTATTATGTGTATCATGCATATTAGTGTGTGGTTTTCTTTTTGATACTGGTAAATAAATTATCTCTCCAGGTGCTACTGCTTCCATGCTAGGTGTATCTTGAGATCTTAAACTCTTTCCCTGTCTTACTCCTGTCTGAGTTTTTGAAACAGCATTGTCATTTCATTATGGTGGGGTGAGTAGGAGCTATTGTGTCATTTCTGGCATTTGCAGGTAGAGGAGTTCACACTGTGGCCATCTGCCACAGAAGATGCTGCAAAGGGGATAAGATAGGGATAGGATAAAAGAGATGGACATTACAGGTTGTTCGTAGTTAATCCCTACTACAATTATAAATTGAAACCCAAATTTTTTGCAGAGAGAAATTCAGATCCACCTAGTGTTTCATTTGCAAATTAGACAGTACTATGACCATGCATATTTGATAGAATGGCAAAGTGACAACTCTTACAAACTTAAATATACTAAATTTTCCATGTTTTTATTTGCTGTATATATGATATACATACTTTGATCTCAAAGTACTGTGAGAACATCAACTCATTTTATAATAGAACTGCTTTTCATTTAATTTTGTGATGGCCAGAAGAAAAATCTAATTAAAAAACATTCAACATGGTTTAAGGACAAGTAACTACTGATAATCAAAGAAGCATGTAAAATATTAAGACCTGCTCTCTGTATTTTCCAGAAGGTATAAAAGCAATACCACTTAATAGGTTAACTGCTACCCTGTACTTTCAAAGCACTTTAGAGTCATTTGTCTGTCTGAAGTAGGACAGTATTAGCACCTTTGGTTAATAGATGAGAACACTTTTTTCCTCACTGTGTTTTATTGTATTTGATTTGCAGAATTTATCCAGAGCTTTCTAAACAGTACTTGTGGTCTTCTGATGGCCTAACAAAGATTCCTTCTTGTAATGATGCCCACCCCTAATCCCCACCACCAGCAATCTCCTAAATACTTCTGTGATTTTTTTTTTCAGAAGAGTTTTAAAAACTAGAAACAAAGAAAGAATTGTCACTTTTTGAGGTAACTATGATAGTAAATTTAACTTTAACATTTATAAGAGATTATATCACTCATGGAAAAAGGTAAGACAGCTACCTGTACAAATAGGTAAAAGATTTAATAAATTTGGATAAAGTCTTTAAGCAAATATTGCTATATAACTTTAGTGCATACTTATTGGTTTTATTTCTGGAGAATAGATTATGGTATCCTTTATCTAAATAATTTAATAGTGCTCAGTTCAGCAGCACATGCACTAAAATTGGAACAATACAGAGAAGATTAGCATGGCCCCTGTGCAAGGATGACACATGAATTCGTGAAACAGTCTCTGTACAATTTTCAGTACAAACTGTATGATTCTATTTATATAATATGAAAGTCCAAAACATGCAGACTAATCTGTAGTAACAGAGAGCAGTCAGTGGTTGCTTGAGGGTGAGAGGGAGGTGTTACAAAGGGGTGTGGGGAAACTTTTAGAAACAATGGATAATATGTTCACTACCTTGATTGTAGTAGATGGCTTCACAATCCTGTGGCTAAACTTAGTGAATTGGACACTTGAAATATGTATAAGTTATTATATATCAATTATACCTCAATAAAGCTGTTAAAAATAAAATAATTTAACAATTAGCCTAGCTATGTTTGTGATTAACAAAGGAAGTAAAGAAAGTATAGGTGTTTATTTCTTGATTTTGTCATAATTAGTTATAAGGATAGCATCTCTGCAAATTACTGGTTACATTACATGAATAATAATCTTAAATTAGAACATGTTACAGGAACTTTATGAATTCAAAAAGTAATAGATATTACACTTAGACTCCTTGGCATGGTCTTTGTTCATTTAAATATAGAGCATCTTGTAGGTAAAAATTTCAAAGTCTGATTTGTTTAATATATTTATAAGTATGTTTAATTCTCTTGTTTATGAGTACTGTAGTACTGCAGAAAATATTAGTCATTAGATGGTCTTAATGTAGATGTCTTTAGCACTGCTACAGAAAGTCATTGTCAGAATTCATTCTAATTCAAGGTTAATTAGTGTACCATTAAAATAATGTGTTACAAAAATTAATTGCACTGCAGGTCAAAAAACGTGTTAAAAAGCATAGTGTAAATGTCTGAGAGCACATCATCCTTCTTAAAACGTTGCTATATGTGTGCCACCCTTCTAGAAAATATATCCAAAGTGAAAATCACTACCGAGGTCCAGTCATAGGTGTTTCCTCTAAAGTAAATTTTTGGCACCACATAAGGGAAATTTAAAATATAACTCCCATTAACAGTAAAATGTGTTGCTTGTCTGCTTTGCCATTGAAACAGCTAAGGGTTTATGTTTTAGCATTAGTTGATATAACCATATTGGGTCAAATCTAAGGAGAAATCAAGAACCTGGTTGAGAGGTAGAAATTACCTGTACATCTTTTTTTTTTTTTTTCTGAAACAGAGTCTCATTATGTTGCCCTTGGTAGAGTGCCATGGCGTCACAGCTCACAGCAACCTCAAACTCTTGGGCTTAAGCGATTTTCTTGCCTCAGCCTCCCAAGTAGCTGGGACTACAGGTGCCTGCCACAATGCCTGGCTATTTTTTGTTGCAGTTGTCTTTGTTGTTTAGCTGGCTTTGGCCGGGTTCGAACCCACCAGCCTGGGTGTATGTGGCTGGTGCCCTACTCACTGAGCCAGGGACACTGCCTGTGCATTAATTCTTGTTAATAGTTTATAAAATGTACACTTACAATTAGAACTAAAAGTAATAGGAACTTTGAACTTTTATCTGATTCTTTTAATGTAAAAGCTGTGAAACAGTTACATTGAACTATATTATTTTATTTTATTCTGGCTCAGCACCTGTAGCACAGTGGTTACGGCTGGCACCAGCCTCATGCACCAAGGGTGGCGGGTTCGAACCGGCCTGGGCCAGATAAACAACGACAACGGCAACAAAAAATAAAGAAAAAAAATAGCTGGGCATTGTGGTGAGCACCTGTAGTCCCTGCTACTTGGGAGGCTGAGGCAAGAGAATCATTTAAGCCCAAGAATTTGAGGTTGCTGTGAGCTATGATGTTACCGTACTCTACAGAGGGCAACATAGTGAGACTCTGTCTCAAAAAAAAAAAAAAAAAAAAAAACAAAAACACAGCATTTTATTCTTTGGTGTTTATTCAGAGAGTTTCATTAAAATGTCTCATTGTTCATATGGAGAATGTTAGAATTATTACACTAGTAACAGTAGTTCACATTAGAGCTACAAAAATTTTAACACGGGAAACTCTGTTTTGGTCCTCAACAGTATGTTTTTTACTAGACTTTTAGAGTTGTCTCCATTTTTAAAAACTCTTAGTGAGCTCTGAATAAGGTAAAATAGTTTTGCTACTACAACAAATGGGAGTAATTTGCCCACGTTTTCGAATTTTCTGTTTGCCATTTTAGGATTTTGTATAAGCCTATCGGAAAACAGATATTCACAGGTAAATAAAAATAAATCAAGCAAAAGAAGAGAACAATTTGTAGGGAAGAAGTTTTCCTATTCTGTTGTTGTTATTTAAAGAATAGATCCCAGTTTAATTAGTTAAACTAATACGTATGCAAAGAGAATCTGAATGGTAAAAAAGAATATAGGCAGGTTTAGAAAAGCTTTCTTGAAAGGTGCTTTTTACTTTAGAGTCATCTTGTCCCAGCCTGTGTCTGTTTAAATCTTATCTAAAATGACATAAAGCAGGGATTTCAACTTAATGTGGGAAAACATTCCATTCTTTTTAAAAGACAACATCATTACCACCCTCAAAAAGCAGTGTTAAGCCAGACATCATTCATTCCTTAAGAAAAGCCCTTAGGTTTTAGGGGTTTATTTATTCCTTTACCAGCTAGGCTGCTTTCACTAACTAGACCAAGTTTTTCTGACAGTAGAATAGAAATAGCATGTGTAGTAGTAACTGTGAGTCTGGTAGACAAGGGTTAAAACTGATATTTCATATTTAATACTTTATCTCTTAATAATCATTCTATCTTACAAGTGGCTTTCACAGTCAACTATTTGATAATAGACCCTAGTAAATTGTACTGGTGTTTCTGAGATATTTCAGAATGCAATATTAAGGAGAATGCTGTTTTCAAATTAGTTAAATATTCTTTTTAAAGAATAAACTTGAAAAAATCAGATATAATACATTTCGAGTAGATTCCTACCTAGGTTTTAAGTGCTCTTTTTTTTATTCATAAGATTTCTTTCTTCTTCCAGAAAAAGTGAACAGAATTTAAGAAGACTGTATTTTATTATAAAATACAATTTACAGAGCATTTTCTTATAGTCTGTTTATTCAGTACATATTATTGATACTGTCTTTGTTATTACCATCATCTCCACTCTGTACAGGAAGAAGCTGATTTGGCTGAAAGAAGTCATTGGGCTAGTACATAGTGTATCCAGAAGTAGAACTCAGGGCTTGCAGTTGATTACCTGTTGCTTTTCCCATAGCACACTTGTATAATCAATCATTCTTAGAGAAATTTTATATATTTGTTTCTCCTAAAACATATTTTAAAAATTCCTTTTTAGTTTTAATAGATTTAGGGGATACAAGTTGAATTCCATTTTATATTTATTGTGTAGTAGTGAAATACAAGCTCTTAGTGTACCCATCACCTGAATAGTACACATTGTACCTTATAGGTCATTTTTCATGCCTCCTCATGAATGTTTTTCTGTGTTTTTAGGGCAGAGCCCTACTCCACTGGGCATGTGATCGAGGACATAAGGAACTAGTCACAGTCTTACTACAATGTAGAGCTGACATTAACTGTCAGGTAAGAGGGGTGAAGAGGTGCTTTTTTTTGTTTTGTTTTGTTTTTATTTTCTATTGAAGTAAAATTCATATGGCATAAAATTTCCCTAATTAACCTTTTTGAAGTGTACAACTCAGTGGCATTTGGTACATTACGTAACCATCACTGTTGTATAGTTCTGTAACCTTGCTGTCACCCCAAAAGGAAACCCTATATCTGTCAAGGAGTCACTTTATTTCCTCCCTCACCCCAGATCTTGTCAACTGCTAATCTGTTCTCTGTTTCAATGGATTTGCCTATTGTAGATATTTTATATAAATGGAATTATGAAATATATAGTCATTTGTGTCTAGTTTCTTTCACTTAGCATGTTTCAAAAGTGTATTCATGTTGTAGCATGTAACAGTATTTCATTCCTTTTTATGATTGAATTGTATGTATATCTCATGTATTTATTTATTTTATTTTTTTGAGACAGAGTCTCACTATGTCACCCTCAGGAAAGTGCTGCAGCATCATAGCTCACAGCAACCTCCAACTCTTGGGCTTAAGCAATTCTTTTGCCTCAGCCTCCCAAGTAGCTGGGACAAGCACCCACCACAATGCCCGGCTGTTTTATGTTGCAGTTGTCATTGTTGTTTAGCTGGACTGCGCTGCGTTCAAACCCACCAGCCTCAGTGTATGTGGTTGATGCCGTAACCACTGTACTATGGGCACTGAGCCAGTATGTCCT
This sequence comes from Nycticebus coucang, assembly GCF_027406575.1. Classification (NCBI taxonomy): domain Eukaryota; kingdom Metazoa; phylum Chordata; class Mammalia; order Primates; family Lorisidae; genus Nycticebus; species Nycticebus coucang. The sequence continues at coordinate 81,732,879 of NC_069789.1, forward strand.
ATATTTTGTTTAATCGTTTATCAGTTGATGGATACTTGCACTGCTTTTACCTTTTGTTAATTCTGAATAATGCTGCTATGAACATATGTGTACATGTCTTTTATTTAAACATCTGTTTTTAGTTCTTTTGGTTATATACATAAGAGTAAAATTGCTTGGTCATATATGGTAATTTGATATTTAACTTTTTGAGGAACCTCTAGGAACTCACCAACTATGCCACACTTCTAATTTTACCACACCTTCCCCAATGCTTATTATTTTCCCTTTTTTTAGTATCCATCTTAGTATGAAATGCAAATTATGACTTTGATTTGCATTTTCCTAATGACTAAGGATACTGAGTATTTTTTTTAAATACTTGTTGACTGTATGTCTTTTTTGGAGAAATGTCCAATCAAGTCTTTTGCCCATTTTAAAGTGAGTCATTTGTCTTTCTGTTTTGAGTTGTTAGAGATCTTTTTTTTTTCTTTTTTTTTTTTTGCAGGTTTTGGCCAGGGCTGGGCTTGAACCTGCCACCTCCAGTATATCAGGCCAGCACCCTACTCCATTGAGCCACTGGCGCCACCCAGTAATTTTTTTTTTTTTTTTTTTGAGACAGAGTCTTACTATGTTGTCCTTGGTAGAGGTAGTGTGCTGTGACATCACAGCTCATAGCAACCTCAAACTCTTGGGCTTAAGGAGTTTTCTTGTCTTAGTCTCCCACGTAGCTGGGACTATAGGCACCCACCACAATGCCTGGCTATTTTTTGGTTGTAGTTATTGTTTGGCAGGCCAGGGCTGGGTTCAAACCCGCCAGCTCTGGTATATGCCGCTGGTGCCCTAGCCACTGACTTACAGGCACCAAGCCTAGAGAGTTTTTGATATATTTCTAAATACTAGACCCTATCAGATAATGTGATTTGTAGATATTTTCTCCCTCTTTGAGTTTTCTGTTCGATTTCTTGATATTATCCTTTGATGCACAAGTTTTTAATTTTGGTGAAATCTGATTTATCCTTTTTTTTCTTATGTTTGTGGTGTCCTACCTTAGAATCCATTACCAAATACAAGTTGATTAACATTTAGTCCTATTTTTTTTCCTTTTTTTTTGTTGTAAAGTATCTATAACATAATATTTATCATTTCATCCATTTCTAAATGTATAGTTCTGTAGCGTTAACTATGTTCACACTGTGTGCAACCACTATCCATCTCCAGAACTTTTTCTTCCTTCCCACCTGAAAGTTCATACCCCACAAATTCTCCATGTCTCCCTTTCCCCACCCCCTGGAAACCACCATTCTTCTTTCTTTTTTCTTTTTTTTTTTTTTTTTTCTTTTATTGTTGGGGATTCATTGAGGGTACAATAAGCCAGTTACACTGATTGCAATTGTTAGGTAAAGTCCCTCTTGCAATCATATCTTGCCCCCATAAAGTGTGACACACACTAAGGCCCCACCCCCCTCCCTCCATCTCTCTTTCTGCTTCCTCCCCCCATAACCTTAATTGTCATTAATTGTCCTCATATTAAGATTGAGTACATAGGATTCATGCTTCTCCATTCTTGTGATGCTTTACTAAGAATAATGTCTTCCACTTCCATCCAGGTTAATACGAAGGATGTAAAGTCTCCATTTTTTTAATGGCTGAATAGTATTCCATGGTATACATATACCACAGTTTGTTAATCCATTCCTGGGTTGGTGGGCATTTAGGCTGTTTCCACATTTTGGCGATTGTAAATTGAGCTGCAATAAACAGTCTAGTACAAGTGTCCTTATGATAAAAGGATTTTTTTCCTTCTGGGTAGATGCCCAGTAATGGGATTGCAGGATCAAATGGGAGGTCTAGCTTGAGTGCTTTGAGGTTTCTCCATACTTCCTTCCAGAAAGGTTGTACTAGTTTGCAGTCCCACCAGCAGTGTAAAAGTGTTCCCTTCTCTCCACATCCACGCCAGCATCTGCAGTTTTGAGATTTTGTGATGTGGGCCATTCTCACTGGGGTTAGATGATATCTCAGGGATGTTTTGATTTGCATTTCTCTAATATATAGAGATGATGAACATTTTTTCATGTGTTTGTTAGCCATTCGTCTGTCGTCTTTAGAGAAAGTTCTATTCATGTCTCTTGCCCATTGATATAAGGGATTGTTGGCTTTTTTCATGTGGATTAATTTGAGTTCTCTATAGATCCTGGTTATCAAGCTTTTGTCTGATTGAAAATATGCAAATATCCTTTCCCATTGTGTGGGTTGCCTCTTTGCTTTGGTTATTGTCTCCTTAGCTGTACAGAAGCTTTTCAGTTTAATGAAGTCCCATTTGTTTATTTTCGTTGTTGTTGCAATTGCTGTGGCAGTCTTCTTCATGAAGTCTTCCCCCAGGGCAATATCTTCCAGTGTTTTTCCTATGCTTTCTTTGAGGATTTTTATGGTTTCATGCCTTAAATTTAAGTCCTTTATCCATCTTGAATCAATTTTTGTGAGTAGGGAAAGGTGTGGGTCCAGTTTCAGTCTTTTACATGTAGACATCCAATTCTCCCAACACCATTTATTGAATAGGGAGTCTTTCCCCCAAGGTAAGTTCTTGTTTGGTTTATCGAAGATTAGGTGGTTGTAAGATGTTAGTTTCATTTCTTGGTGTTCAATTCGATTCCAAGTATCTATGTCTCTGTTTTTGTGCCAGTACCATGCTGTCTTGACCACTATGGCTTTGTAGTACAGACTAAAATCTGGTATGCTGATGCCCCCCAGCTTTATTTTTGTTACTAAGAACTGCCTTAGCTATACGGGGTTTTTTCCGGTTCCATACAAAACGCAGAATCATTTTGCGTTTCAAATCTTGAAGGTACGATGTAGGTACTTTGATAGGAATGGCATTGAATAGGTAGATTGCTTTGGGAAGTATAGACATTTTAACAATGTTGATTCTTCCCATCCATGAGCATGGTATGTTTTTCCATTTGTTAATATCCTCTGCTATTTCCTTTCTGAGGAGTTCATAGTTTTCTTTATAGAGGTCCTTCACCTCCTTCGTTAGGTATATTCCTAGGTATTTCATTTTCTTTGAAACTATGGTGAAGGGAGTTGTGTCCTTAATTAGCTTCTCATCTTCACTGTTACTGGTGTATACAAAGGCTACTGACTTGTGGACATTGATTTTATATCCTGAAACATTACTGTATTTTTTGATGACTTCTAGGAGTCTTGTGGTTGAGTCTTTGGAGTTCTCTAAGTATAAGATCATGTCGTCAGCAAAGAGGGAGAGTTTGACCTCCTCTGCTCCCATTTGGATTCCCTTTATTTCCTTGTCTTGCCTAATTGTATTGGCTAGAACTTCCAGCACTATGTTAAATAGTAAAGGTGACAGAGGACAACCTTGTCTGGTTCCAGTTCTAAGAGGAAAAGCTTTCAGTTTTACTCCCTTCAGTAAAATATTGGCTGTGGGTTTGTCATAGATAGCTTCAATCAGTTTTAGAAATGTGCCACCTATGCCTATGCTCTTCAGAGTTCTAATTAGAAAAGGATGCTGGATTTTATCAAATGCTTTTTCTGCATCTATTGAGAGGATCATGTGATCTTTATTTTTGCCTCTGTTAATATGGTGGATAACGTTTATGGACTTGCGTATGTTAAACCAGCCTTGCATCCCTGGGATGAAGCCTACTTGATCATGATGAATGACTTTTTTGATGATAAGCTTTAATCTATTGGCTAGGATTTTGTTGAGAATTTTTGCATCTATATTCATGAGTGAGATTGGTCTGAAATTCTCCTTTTTGTTTGGGTCTTTGCCTGGTTTTGGTATCAGGGTGATGTTTGCTTCATAGAATGTGTTGGGGAAGATTCCTTCTTCCTCAGTTTTTTGGAATAATTTCTGCAGTACAGGAATAAGCTCTTCCTTGAAGGTTTGATAGAATTCTGGAGTGAAGCCATCTGGACCAGGGCATTTTTTAGTTGGAAGCTTTTTTATTGTTTCTTTGATCTCAGTGCTTGAAATTGGTCTGTTCAGGAGGTCTGTTTCTTCCTGGCTAAGTCTAGGGAGAGGGTGTGATTCCAAATATTGATCCATTTCCTTCACATTGTCAAATTTCTGGGCATAGAGTTTCTGGTAGTATTCAGAGATGATCTCTTGTATCTCTGTGGGATCAGTTGTTATATCCCCTTTATCGTTTCTGATTGAGGTTACTAGAGATTTTACTTTTCTATTTCTAGTTAGTCTGGCCAATGGTTTATCTATTTTATTTTTTCAAAAAACCAACTCCTTGTTTCATTAATTTTCTGAATGATTCTTTTGTTTTCAATTTCATTGATCTCTGATTTGATTTTGGATATTTCTTTTCTTCTACTGAGTTTAGGCTTAGATTGTTCTTCTTTTTCCAATTCCATAAGATCTCTTGTGAGATTGTTGATGTGCTCTCTTTCTGTTTTTCGAATGTAGGCATCTAAAGCGATGAATTTTCCTCTCAAAACTGCTTCTGCAGTATCCCACAGGTTTTGGTAGCTTGTGTCTTCATTGTTGTTATGCTCAAGGAAGTTAATGATTTCCTGTTTTATTTCTTCCTTCACCCATCTGTTATTCAACAGAAGATTGTTTAATTTCCATGCCTTTGGGTGGGGTCGAGCATTTTTGTTAGAGTTGAGTTCCACCTTTAGTGCCTCATGGTCCGAAAAGATACAAGGTAAAATTTCAATTCTTTTGATTCTTTTGATATTTGTTTTGTGTCCCAAGATATGATCAATTTTGGAGAATGTTCCATGGGGTGATGAGAAGAATGTGTATTCTTTATCTTTGGGGTGGAGTGTTCTATATGCGTCTATCAAGCATAGTTGTTCTAGGGTCTCATTTAAATCTCTTATATCTTTGTTTAATTTCTGTATAGAGGATCTGTCCAGCTCTGTAAGAGGTGTGTTCAAGTCCCCTGTTATGATGGTATTATCAGATATCATATTGCGCAGACTGAGTAAGGTCTGCTTCAAGAATCTGGGAGCATTTAAATTGGGTGCATAAATATTTAGAATTGAAATGTCTTCTTGTTGTAGTTTTCCCTTGACCAATATAAAGTGACCATCTTTGTCTTTTTTGACTTTAGTTGCTTTAAATCCACATGTATCTGAAAATAAGATTGCAACTCCTCTTTTCTTCTGAATTCCATTTGCCTGAAAAATTGTCTTCCAACCCTTGACTCGGAGCTTTAATTTCTCTTTTGAAGCCAGGTGTGTTTCTTGCAGACAGCAAATGGATGGCTTGTGTTTTTTAATCCAGTCAGCCAATCTATGTCTCTTCAGTGGGGAATTCAAGCCATTAACATTTATGGAGATAATTGATAAGTGTGGTAGTATTCTATTCATCTTATTTGGTGAGAGTCCATTGCTTAGTTTTATCTTTTGCATCAGTGTGGAGGTTAGGTTCTGTCCTTTAATTTCTGAGTTCTCACTTTACTGCTGATCCACTGTGGTGGTCAGTGTGCAGAACAGGTTGAAGTATTTCCTGTAGAGCTGGTCTTGTTGTGGCGAATTTCCTCAATGTTTGTATATCCGTAAATGATTTGATTTCTCCGTCAATTTTGAAGCTTAGCTTAGCAGGGTACAGAATTCTGGGCTGGAAATTGTTCTGTTTAAGTAGATTAAAGGTAGATGACCATTGTCTTCTTGCTTGGAAAGTTTCATTAGAGAAGTCTGCGGTCACTCTGATGGATTTGCCCCTGTAGGTCAACTGGCGCTTACTCCTGGCAGCTTGCAGAATCTTTTCTTTTGTCTTGACTTTGGACAGGTTCATCACAATGTGTCTGGGAGAAGCTTGGTTAGAGTTGAGGCGACCTGGGGTCCGATATCCCTCTGAAAGCAGTGTGTCAGAATCTTTGGTGATGTTTGGGAAATTTTCTTTTATAATAATCTCTAGTATGGCTTCCATTCCTCTGGGGCATTCTTCTTCCCCTTCTGGAATTCCTATAACTCGTATGTTGGAACGCTTCATAAAGTCCCATAATTCTAACAGTGAACGTTCTGCTTTCTCTCTCTTCTTTTCTGCCTCTTTTACTATCTGAGTTATCTCAAAAACTTTGTCTTCTACCTCTGAAGTTCTTTCTTCTGCATGGTCTAACCTGTTGCTGATACTTTCCATTGCATCTTTAAGTTCCCTGATTGACTGTTTCATTTCCTTCAGCTCTGCTATATCCTTTTTATATTCTTCATATCGTTCATCTCTGATTTGATTCTGTTTTTGGATTTCCTTTTGGTTATTTTCCACTTTATTAGCAGTTTCCTTCATTGTTTCCATCATTTCTTCATTGTTTTCAACATGTGTATTCTACATTCCCTTTCTGTCATTCCTAACATTTCTGTATAGGTGGAATCCTCTGCAGTAGCTACCTCATGGTCCCTTGGCGGGGTTGTTCTGGACTGGTTCTTCATGTTGCCTGGATTTTTCTGCTGATTCTTCCTCATGAGTGATTTCTTTTATCTGTTTCCTTGCCCTAATTTTCCTTTCACTTCCCCTTGCTCTTTAAGTTCTTGTGCCTGTGGACTAAGGGTTACAGGACCAGAAGGGTGAGAAGGTTGAAGAGCAAAAAAGGGATGAAAGAAAGGAGGATTGAGTGATAAGAAAAAAAAGAAAGATAGAGAAAGGAGAGGGGGTGGGGATAAGGAATATTGACAAAAAGAAGAGAGGCACAGAAAGAGGGAGACAGGGCAATATAGGTGTACAGTAGGGTACTTTCACACAACCTTAAAAAACCCCACCTTCTGGGGGTGTCCAGTTGGGTGGTTCCCTTGAGGTCAGCAGCTCTTTGCTAACCTGATCAGACACAGTACCCCACCTCCACCAAGTAGAGAGGAAAGACAAAAATGCTATAAATCAAACCAAAACAAGCAAACAGAAAACTTTACGGGGATAAAATTGGGTGAAAAACCAAATGATAGCGGTAGAAACACTAGCAAAAATGAAGTTGTAGTTATTAAAAAAGGCAGCAATGGGAAATTATAATTAAACTAGAAAAATTGAGAAAGAAAAAGGCATCTGTATGGAAAAGATTGAAATTAAAAAAGAAAAGAACATCAACAATGTCAAAATAAACAAACAAAAAAAAAACAACCAAACAAAAAAAAAAAGAAAAAAATACACAACCAAAAACAAAGCAGTTTGTATATGTTATTGAATATTGTCTGGGGCACACGTGGTCTTCTGGGGTATGAGATGTTAGTCACAGTTCTGATACGACTGGAGGCTGCTGATTTCTCAAACCCCAGCAGGTAGACACCCTAAATCTCTCTTCAGCCCACTTGAAAGGCACTTTGAACTTGTAAACTTGCTGAGCAGAAGCTTTCCCAGCTTTCTCGCTGGAATCACTGCTGAAGTGGCTATCCACTTACCCAGTGTGCCAAAACCGGTCTCACTCTGCCCCTGAGGGTTAGGGCTGCAAGGCGGCTGAGACCCCACCCTTAGGCTACTTGGTTGCTGGGTTACCAACTCCCACCTGTTTCTAGTTCTGCGACCCTGAGGGCGGAGCTTGCCGGGGCAGATCACTGACAATGGTTCCATGTGACCCACCGCCAAACACTATTAGCTCCGTCTGACTCAGCGGCTCAGACTGGGGCCCTAGACAACGGCCAAAGTTCTCCGCACTCCCGCTCAGGCCTTCCCCAAGGCAGTTCAACTCAGTGCCAAGTCCAAGGACATCAAAACAGTTCACAGGTAAGGCCTTTCTGGTTTGCAGTCTCGCTGCTACTGAACTTACAGTTGTGGGCGGGTTTAGATGGATTGAACACACGCGACCACTTGCCGGTTTTCCACTGTTTTAGTCCTCCCCTGGGGTCCAGAAGTCTCTCGCTGACTCCTTGTATCCTCATAGGAGTGATGATAGGCAGTTCCCACCAGCCAGAGATGCCTGGAGCCCTATCTCCCCAGACTCACGGTGCCCAGATGCAAGGAAGCTGTTACTCGGCTGCCATCTTGCTCCGCCTCCCCCATTCTTCTTTCTATTGCAATGAGTTTGGCTACTTTAGGCATCTCATGAAAGTGGAATTATATAATATTTGTCCCTTTTTCATTGATTATTTCACTTAGCATAAAATCTTAGAAATTGATCCATATTGTAGCACGTGTCAGAATGTCCTTCCCTTTTACAGCTGAATAATACTCCATTGTGTGCATTTGCCATGTTTTCTTTATTCAGATACATATTGATGGAGACTTTGTTTATTTTCACCTTTTGGCTATCATGAATAATGATGCTGTGAATATGGGAATACAAATGTCTGTTCAAGTCCCTGCTTTTACTTCTTTTTGAGTGTATACCCAGAAGTAGAATCGCTGAATCATGTAGTTTTGTGTTTCGTTTTTTGAAGAATTATCATACCATTTCCCACAGCAACTGTACCATAAATGTTCCAATTTCTCTTCATCCTTCTTCTTACCTGTTATTTTCTGTATTTTCGATAATAGCCATACGAATGACTGATTTGGGTGCCTTTTATTTCATTTTCTTGCCTAATTTCTCTGGCTAAGCCTTCCAGGACTGTGTTGAATAAAGTCTCAAAAGTAGGCATTCTTGTCTTGTTCCAAGAGTTTGTTTTTTAATTCATTATCTTAGATATAAAATGCTTTCTCTTTATACAATCTTTGTTGCCATATACATCCATTCCACGTCAGTCCCCCAGGCCTCATAGGTCCACCCTGGATCTTTCTGTCAAGTCTGAAATTTTCAGTTCTAATTACACCCTCGAGTTTATTCCACTCTACTTCTCTTATTTGACCTTGTAGATATCTCCTGTCCCTTGACTGGTCTACCTTCTTCCATTTCTGTTCAACTTTATGTACTTTTATGCTGTTCTCCTCATTCCTATTTCCTGTTCTTCAACTGTTGCAGCCGCCTGGCAGATCTCTATCTAATTCTGAGTTATCCAATTGTCTGCTTTCTACACATCTGCACCTGGGTTCTGGGAAAAGATTAAAAAAAAAAATCCACACCATTCTGATGTTACCATAAATCTTGGTAATACCATCATTAAGTTTTGACTACTACATTTTTTAGTCTTCTTCATTTCTAGACCATCTCCTGTTTCAGAGAAAGTAGAAGAAATCTTAATCACAACCCAGATCTGAGTAACTTCAAACACATATATCTCTTCTTTGATGTCCCTCAAATACTTCAAACTCACAAAATTTAACACTGAACCTACCATTTGAACTGCCTGCCCTTTTTGCCCCCCACTCATAATGGTGCATGATTCTTCTCTCATCTTCATGCCTATTCAAGCCCTGCAGGTTCTGCCTTCTAAGTAATTCAGGGTCTGGCAATTAAGTTCATGAACTCATCCTAGAAAAAGTGCTGTATGCCTCATTGCTGAACATCACTATGGTCACCTTTGAAGTACTCCCTTTGGAGCTACTCTCATGACACACAAAAACTCACAATAGCAATAACAAAAGCCACTCAGCAAGACACCACCATGTCAACCTGACACAGCTGTGAGACAGATACGCCAAGATAAGCTGTCAAGATAAGCTCACAGTTGCAAGTTCACAAACTTAATTGTCAGACCTTGTATGATGACAACTCTGATGGTCATTCCAGAAAAGAGTTCCAAAGTGCTTTGAAGGGTGGACTAGGTGCTGACATCAGTGCACAGCTTCCCAAGAGGAGTACTTCAAAAGTGACCCTAGTGCTGTTCAACAGTGAGGTATGTAGTACTTTTTCTAGGATGAGTTTGGGAACTTAATTGTCAGACCTTATAGAAGTCTGTCAAGACTACTCACTTCTCTGTTTAAACATTGATAGGTGCTAATTCAAGCTTCCTAGATTCGGCATTTTGGAACTACTGATATATCCCTACTTCTAATCTTGATATCCTAAAATACATTCCCCATGTTTCACTTAGAAAGGCTTTCTAAAATACAAATTTTCAAATGTTCTCATTTACTTTTATTCTAAGAAAAGATTTAAATATAATTTGCCCTGTAAAGCCCTTCACGGTGTGGGCTTTGCTTAGCTCTCCACTTATTTCTCAGCACAGTCCTGTTTATGTACTATCCCTGGTATGCTAAGCTCTGCTCATTCTGAAGAAACTAACAAGCTGCTCACTTTTTGGCCTTTATGTGTACTATTTTCTCTCCACTTTGCCTCCTAGGCCTCAGCTTACCCATCTTGTCCTTTAGGAAGCCTTCCTTTACTGTAATTAGACACTCCCACTATGTCTTATAGCTCCCTATTTTTAAGCCTATCAAAGAGTTACCATGGTGCAATCACTTTGTATTATAATTGGCTGTTTACATATCTGTATCTTCAATACCACCATATACAGGTACCAGTGCCTAGCATAATATCTGACATATAATAGATGCTCAGAAATTAGATGTTGAATAATTACAAAATCACCTCATAAGGAAGGTGACAAAATGTTAGAAAAACAGAACATGAGAACCAGCAGGAAACTAACATCTATCAGAACCCTTGGGATATCGTTGTTGTTTTATTAGAAGAAATGTTTATTTTTCCATTAGACATCCATGTTTCCTTCTTGGGCCAATTCCTTAGTTTCTAATCATAGGGCAAATCAGAGCTTTAAGCTATAAACTTACTTTAAAGTATATATAGTTCACTGATGTTTTCTGAGGCAGAGTTTCACACCTGGGCTAGAGTGCCATGGCTTCAGCCTCCCAACAGGCACATACCATAAACACTGGCTAATTTTTCTATTTTTAGTAAAGATAGGTCTTACTTTGCTTAGGTGGGTCTTAAACATCTAAGTTCAAAGGCTCCTCCCACCTTGGGCCTCCCAGAGTGCTAGGATTACATGTGTGAGCCATTGCACCAGGCCTAGTTCACTGATTTTTAAAAATAAGTATTAAGTACACAAGAAAAAAAATCTCAAAAAGTACAAAAGGTGTAATTTTTTTTATAAAATCTCTTTTCTTCCGATGTTACTTCCCAGATACCCCAGTTGTCTTCTCTCTCTCTTTTTTTTTTTTTACGAATTGTTTATTTTTGGAATTTTCCATGTAATATTTTTAAACAATTGACCTCAGATATCTGAAACTGCAGGTAACAGGGAACTAACATAGGTTCATCAGCTGTAGCAAATGTCCCCACCTGACAAGCATGTTGACAAGGCAGAAGGCTGTGGGGGCCCAGGGTTATGGAAAAATCTCTGTACCTTCTTCTCAATGTCCCCGTGAACCTAAAACTGCTCCAAAAAATAGAGTCCTTTGGGGCGGTGCCTGTGTCTCAACAGAGTAGGGTGCTGGCCCCGTATGGCAGAGGTGGCGGGTTCAAATCCAGCCCTGGCCAAAAAAAAAACCCTGCGAAGTAAAAAATAAAAAAAAACCAGTCCTTTGTCTTTTAAATTGCCTTTCTATCCTTCAACCAGTAAAATATCAGGTCTGGGGCCCAGCACAGGGCTCACACCCCTAATGCTAGCAGCACTTTGGTAGGCTGAGGGCAGAAGATCACCTGAGCTCAGGAGTTCAAGACCAGCCTGAGCCAGAGCAAGACTATGTCTCTAAAAAAATTTCCGGGCATTGTGGCAGATACCTGTAAGGAGGCAACGGGATGGCTTGAGCACAAGAGTTTGAGGTTGCTGTGAACTATGATGCCATAGGACTCTACCAAGGGTAAGCAAGTGACATTTTGACTCAAAAAAGAAAAAAAATTATACCACTACACACATAGTGTGAATCTTGTTCTATGAAGCTCATGGTTCATGGATGTATGTATGTAGTTACCTGCATTTTTTTTATTATTAAATCATAGCTGTGTACATTAATGCGATCATGGGGCACCATACACTGGTTTTATAGACTGTTTGACACATTTTCATCACACTGGTTAACATAGCCTTCCTGGCATTTTCTTAGTTATTGTGTTAAGAAATGTACATTCTACATTTACTAAGTTTCACATATACCCTTGTAAGATGCACCGCAGGTATAATCCTACCAATTACCCTCCCTCCACCCACCTCCCACCTCCCTCTCCCCCTTCTTCAGTTATAACTGGGTTATAGCTTTCATGTGAAAGCCATAAATTAGTTTCATAGTAGGGCTGAGTACATTGGATACTTTTTCTTCCATTCTTGAGATACTTTACTAAGAAGAATATGTTCCAGCTCCATCCATGTAAATATGAAAGAGGTAAAGTCTCCATCTTTCTTTAAGGCTGCATAATATTCCATGGTGTACATATACCACAATTTATTAATCCATTCGTGGATCGATGGGCACTTGGGCTTTTTTTATGACTTAGCAATTATGAACTGGACTGCAATAAACATTCTGGTACAAATACCTTTGTTATGATGTGACTTTTGGTTTTTTGGGTATATGCCTGGTAGAGGAATTATAGGATTGAATGGCAGATCTATTTTTAGATCTCTAAGTGTTCTCCAGACATCTTTACAAAAGGAATATATTAATTTGCATTCCCACCAGCACTGTAGAAGTGTTCCCTTTTCTCCACATCCACGCCAACATCTCTGGTCTTGGGATTTTGTGATATGGGCTAATCTTACTGGAGTTAGATGATATCACAAAGTAGTTTTGATTTGCATTTCTCTGATGATTAAAGATGATGAGCATTTTTTCATATGTCTGTAGGCCATGCGCCTGTCTTCTTCAGAGAAGTTTCTCTTCAAGTCCCTTGCCCAGCCTGCGATGGGATCACTTGTTCTTGTTTATGTTTGAGTTCTCTGTGGATTCTGGTTATTAAACCTTTGTTGGAGACATAACCTGCAAATATCTTCTCCCATTCTGAGGGCTGTTTGCTTGCTTTACTTACTGTGTTCTTGGCTGTGCAGAAGCTTTTTAGTTTGATCAGGTCCCAGTAGTGTATTTTTGAAGCTGCTTCAATTGCCGGGGGGAGGGGGGTGTCCTCCTCATAAAATACTAGCCCAGACCGATTTCTTCAAGGGTTTTCCCTGCACTCTCTTCTAGTATTTTTATAGTTTCATGTCTTACGTTTAAATCTTTAATCCAGTGAGAGTCTATCTTAGTTAATGGTGAAAGGTGTGGGTCCAGTTTCAGTCTTCTACAGGTTGCCAGCCAGTTCACCCAGCACCATTTGTTAAATAGGGAATCTTTTCCCCATGGAATGTTTTTAATTGGCTTGTCAAAGATTAAATAATGGTAAGTAGCTGGATTCATCTCTTGGTTCTCTGTTCTGTTCCAGACATCTACTTCTCTGTTTTTGTGCCAGTACCATGCTGTTTTGATCACTATCGATTTATAGTATAGTCTGAGGTCTGGTAGCGTGATGCCTCCTGCTTTGTTTTTATTTCTGAGTAATGTCTTGGCTATTTGAGGTTTTTTCTGATTGCATATAAAACGAAGAATTATTTTTTCAAGATCTTTAAAGTATGACAGTTAAGCTTTAATAAGGATTGCATTAAAATTATATATTGCTTTGGGTAGTATAGACATTTTAACAATGTTGATTCTTCCCAGCCATGAGCATGGTATGTTTTTCCATTTGTTAACATTTTCAGCTATTTCTTTTCTTAAGAGTTTCATAGTTCTCTTTGTAGAGATCTTTCATATCCTTTGTTAGATAAACTCCCAAATATTTCATCTTCTTTGGCACTACTGTGAATGGAATAGAGTCCTTAACTGTTCTTACAGCTTGACTGTTGTTGGTATATATAAAGGCTACAGATTTATGAATGTTGATTTTGTAACCTGAGATGCTGCTGTATTCCTTGATCACTTCTAAGAGTTTTGTATTTTTATCCCTGGTGTTTTCCAGATATACAATCATATCATCTGCAAAGAGCGAAAGTTTGATCTCTTCTGACCCTATGTGGATAGCCTTGATCGCCTTTCCTTCCCTAATTGCAGTGGCTAAAACTTCCATTACAATGTTAAAGAGCAGTGGAGACAATGGGCAGCCTTGTCTGGTTCCTGATCTGAGTGGAAATGATTTCAATTTAACTCCATTCAATACGATACTGGCTGTGGGTTTGCTGTAGATGGCCCCTATCAGTTTAAGAAATGTCCCTTCTATACCAATTTTCTTAAGTGTTCTGATCATGAAGGGATGCTGGATATTATCAAAAGCTTTTTCTGCATCAACTGAGAGAATCATACGGTCTTTGTTTTTTAATTTGTTTATGTGCTGAATTATACTTATAGATTTACGTATATTGAACCAGCCTTAAGACCCTGGTATGAAACTGACTTGGTCATGGTATATAATTTGTTTGATGTGTTGCTGGATTCTGTTTGTTAGGATCTTCTGGAATATTTTTGCATCTATATTCATTAGTGATATTGGTCTATAATTTTCTTTTCTTGTTGGGTCTTTTCCTGGTTTGGGGATCAGGGTGATGTTTGCTTTGTAGAACGTGTTGGGTAGTCTTCCTTCTTTTTCTACATTTTGGAACAGGTTGGGTAATATAGTACTATAGTACCTATAGTGCCTCTTTAAAGGTTTGATAGAATTCTGACGTGAAGCTGTCTGGTCCCGGGCTTTTTTTTTTTAGGGAGATTTTTGTATAGTTGATGGTATTTCAGAACTTGATATTGGCCTGTTCAACATTTCCACTTGATTCTGGCTAAGTCTTGGAAGGTGATGTGCTTCCAAGTATTGGTCAATTTCCTTCAGATTGTCATATTTCTGAGAATAAAGTTTCTTGTAATATTCTTTAAGGATTTTTTTAATTTCTGAGGAGTCTGTTGTTATTTCGTCTTTGTTGTTTCTGATTGATGAGATTAGAGACTTTCTCTTTTTTTCCTGGTTAGGTTAGCCAAAGGTTTATCTATTTTATTGACCTTTTCAAAAAACCAACTTTTTAATTTATTGATCTGTTGTATAATTCTTTTGTTTTCAATTTCATTTAATTCTGCTCTAATTTTGGTTATTTCTTTCCTTCTACTGGGTTTGGGGTTGGAATGTTCTTCCTTTTCCAGTTGCTTGAGATGTCCCATTAAGTTATTAACTCCCTCTCTTTCCGTTCTCTGGAGGAAGGCTTGCAGTGGTATAAATTTCTCTCTTAGGACTGCCTTTGCGGTATCCCAAAGGTTCTGATAATTCGTGTCTTCGTTGTCATTTTGTTCCAAAAATTTGACAATTTCCTTCTTAATCTCATCTCTGACCCAGCTATCATTCAGCATAAGGTTATTAACCTCAATGTTTTTGTATGAGTATGCAGATTCCTGTTGTTACTGAGTTCAACTTTTATTCCATGGTGGTCCGAAAAGATGCAAGGAATAATTTCTATTCCTTTAAATTTACTGAGGTTAGACTTGTGACCTAAGATGTGATCGATTTTGGAGTATGTTCCCTGGGCTGATGAGAAGTATGTGTATTCAGTTTTTTTGGGATGAAATGTTCTGTAGATGTCTGCTAAATCCAAATGTTGGATGATTAGGTTTAAATCTAAAATTTCTTTGCTCAGCTTTTTATTGGAGGATCGATCCAGCACTACCAAAGGAGTGTTGAAATCTCCAAGGATTATGGAGCTGGAGGAAATCAAGTTGCTCATTTCTCTTATAAATTGCTAGAATTCTCTTATAAATTGAGGATGGGTGCATAGATATTAATAATTGAAATCTCGTCATATTGAGTATTACCCTTAACAAATATGAAGTGACCATTCTTATCCTTCCTTACTTTTGTTGGTTTAAAGCCTACTGTGTCTGCAAATAGAATTGCAACACCTGCTTTTTTCTGATTACCATTTGCCTGAAATATGGATGACCATCCTTTCACCCTGAGTCTATATTTATCTTTTAAGGTAAGATATGACTCTTGTATGCAGCAAATATCTGGCCTGAGTTTTTGTATCCAGTGAGCTAACCTGTGCCTCTTTAGAGCGTTTCACATTAATGGAGAATAATGATAAGTCTGGTAAAATTTTGGGTATCGAGTTTTTTGAAAGTGCAGTGGACATTTTTAATCCTTTCGCCACTGTGGAAGTTGGAGTTTGATCAAAAGTTTCTGAATTGAGTTTATTTTTGTGGTAGAGGATTGGGCTGGTCATTATGGAGGATAGGTCTGAGAATATCCGGAAGAGCTGGTTTGGTTATGGCAAATTTCTTCAACATATGAATGTCATTAAAGTATTTAATTTCTCCATTATAAATGCTGCTCTGCGCCTTGGGGCACTGCCGCTCTGGTGTGGTTCCCTCTCAGCCCATAGTCCTCTTCTCACTCCCATGCCGCAGAGTCAGCACTGACCAGCTGCAGTTTAGGCCCTGTCCACACCCCTCGAGAAATCACCCAAGCATCTGGACTCCTGGGGGATAGGCCTCCAGACCTCAGAGTGAGAGTGGAGGGGAGTGCTGGGAGCTCAGAGTTGCAGGTAGAGAATATATACAGTTTTATACAGTTTTATGCCTGGCAGAATACCGTGGCACCCTAGTAGGTGGGGGTAGATCCAGTTTTTAGAGGGTCTCACCCGTGGAGTGGAGTGGGAGGACCTTTGAACTCTGCTCGTTTGTGGGGCGCTCCGAGCCATTCTCATGGGGGAGGGGACTCTTGTCTGCTTGGTGATGGATTTTGTACCTTTTGTTTGTATCCTTGGGGTCACAGCTCACCTCAGCGCAGTTGATGTGCGTTCTTCAACCTTCTCTCTTGGTGCAGCTCTAATCCACCAGGTTACTTGCTAAATTTCTGTCCTTTAACTCTCCTTCTGGATGGGAGCCTCTGTGGAAAGCTGGCTTTAGTATGCCATCTTATCTCCACCCCTCCAGTTCTCTTCTCTATAGGCAGTAACTATTACTAATTTTGTATGTTTCCTTGCAGGATATGTTATATACGCAACCTTATACACTAGCAATATGATAACAAACTGTACACATTCTTCTCTATCTGGCTTTGTTTATTTAACAGTTTATCTTAGAAATTGTTCTATATTGGTGCATATAGGTACTACGTTCCCTTTAAAGGCTGTATAACATTGCTTTATGAAGATTTATCACAATTTTGTTAACAGTACCATATAAATGGACTGTAACAATTTACATTTCTATCTGTAATGTAGGAGAGAATTGCTATTTCTCCATCCTTACCAAATAGTTTTTGTAACACTTTATTCTCTGCCTGTTTGATGAATAATGAATGGTATATCATATTTTTAATTTGCATTTATCGTATTAAGAGAGATACTGAGTATCTCTTTATATATTTAAGAACAAAGTACAATTTATTTTCTGTGAATCATCTGCTTGTGTCTTTTTCCCAGTTTCCCATTGGATTGATGGTATTTTTCTTAATTTGTAGGAATCTTTTATATATGAAGGAAAATTAACACTTTCTTTTTTATATAATTGTTAAAACTTTCCCCCATGTTTTCTTCTAGTATTTTCATCACTTTATGGGTTTTTGACCCATCTAGAATTACTTTGTGTCTTGTGTATGTAGTAGGAATGTTAGATTTGTCCAAATGCTATCAACTTTGTTTTTATCCAGATAACTACCAGTTGTTCCAATAATGTTTACTGAATAATTGCTGTCTGTTCTCTAGCAATTTGAAGTCGTGTGTTCATCATATTCTCAAGTCCTCTATTTCAGTCTATTTCTGAATTTATTCTTCCATTTCATTGCTGTGTTTCTCTGTTCATGTATTTGTGCTATACTGTTTTAAATATTGTACCTTTAGGCTGGGAACCTGTAGCTCAGTGGTAAGGGCACTGGCCACGTGCTCCAGGGATGCGGGGTTTGAACCTGGCCCAGGCCTGCTATACAACAACATCAAAAGAATAAGTAAAATAGCCAGGCATTGTGGTGGGCACCTGTAGTCCCAGCTACTAGGGAGATGAGGCAAGAGAATGGCTTGTTTCCAAGAGTTTGAGGTTGCTGTGAGATATGATGCCATGGCACTCTACCAAGGGTGACAAAGTTGAGACTCTGTCTCAAAAAAAAAAAAAAAATCTATATCTATCTATCTATCTATCTATCTATCTATCTATATATATATATAAAACTTACAAGATATATCTTAATATCTGGATGAACAGATTCCTTTGGTACTCATTCAGAATCTTCCTTGCTCTTTTTGCTTATTTATTCTTCTGTATCAACTTTGAGGTTATGTTTTCAACCTCCATTTTCCCCAACTGCTGCCACCACTAAGTTACAGCCAAAAAATAAAAATGAAAACTATTGGTGCAGTCATGTCTTATTTGCTTTAAATTGTTTGAGGACATTTTATCTTATTTTTTTATTTTTGAGTAAAAGTCATGCTCTGTTACCCAGGCTGAAGTGCAGTGGCACGATCATAGCTCACTACAGCCTCGAGTCCCTGGGCTCAAGAAATCCTCCTGTCTCAGCCTCCCAAGTAGCTGAGACTACAGGTGCATGTCATCATTCCTGGCTAATATATTTATTTTTTATAGAGAGAATGGGTCTCACTGTGTTATCCATTCTGGTCAAACTCCTGGCCTCAAGCTATACTATTGCTTCAGCCTCCGAAAATGTTGGGATTGTAGGTATGTGCCACTGCACCTGGCCTGTTAGCGGGTATTTTGGGGGGAAATGTCTCCAAGTTAGGCATTGTCTGGAGTTTTTGCCTTTTGTCTTCCTTGTGTTCTGTTTGTTTGAGAGGTGTAAGACAGATAATCCCCATACTACCTTACATGGCTTTATAGAACATTCTTACCAAACACCGGTTATAATCAAAGTAAAAGTTCCATGCAAATTTTCAGGATAGATCAGTTGGGACAGTGCACAGTGCACTGGCACAGTGTTTTCATTGCCCTCTTTGTATTTATAAATCATTGTATGTAGCCACCAGCCTTGGTTTTCCTTTGTTAATGACAATCATAATATATACTGTCTACCTTCAATTAATGTATTAGTTTGGCTTTTTCAGTTTGAGTTGCTAACATACTTCAGCGTCTGACGCTTCTGGAGATTAGTTCTCAGAACAGCTCTTTCTCTTGCAATTTCTTCTGTGGTTACATTATTGAAAACTCTTTTCAAATATAGACAATACAAATATAATAAATGGAAGGAAAGCTTCATCTCCCTCATGGCTCAATCTTTCTTAAACAGCATTATCATTGACTGGCCTATTGGTTGCCAAAAAGGAAAATCAATTTTATTAGAAGTATTTGCTTGGCCACAGATCTTGGTACTAACCCAGCACAGACAGGCTGATGTTATCAACTATCTGAAGACTTAATTTTTACCATTAGTCTGAAACGAAGTAGTAATTAGAGATATGTCAAAGTCTACTCTGTGTTTTTCTATCATTTTTATCCTTCAGTATATTTCATATATTCTTTTATTGCACTGAGGTTTCTGTGTTCTGTGACTGTGATGTATTTGGAACTTGTAATTTTATTTCTAAGAAAGATCCTTTATAGATTGCATTTGTTATCTGGCAGTATTATAGAAACAGTTTTGTCTCTTCCACTGCTTGGTATTTTTAGTTCAACTCTGGAAGTTAGATTTTTACCACGTTTGGAATTAGAATATGACTCAAGCAGAGAGAAACACACACACACCCTTCTCTGACTTCTTGAGTAACTGACATTTTAAGCTCTGAGAAAAGATTAAAACTACTTCCAAAGCACATTAAAAGATATTTGAGTGCTGAAGATTTATTGGTAGGTTTTCACAGATTTATTGTAAAGTAACATTAAAGGAAAAAAGATGAAGGGGAAGGGAGGGGGGAGGTTTTGGTGGAGGGAGGGTAATGGGTGGGGCCACATCTATGGTGCATCTTAGAATGGGTACAGGCAATTGCACTAATGTACACAGCTATGATTTAACAATTAAAAAAAAAAGATAAACAAATAAAAAATATAGGGCAGCACCTATGGCTCAGTCGGTAAGGCGCCGGCCCCATATACCGAGGGTGGCGGGTTCAAACCCAGCCCTGGCCAAACTGCAACCAAAAAATAGCCGGGCGTTGTGGCGGGCGCCTGTAGTCCCAGCTGCTCGGGAGGCTGAGGCAAGAGAATCGCTTAAGCCCAGGAGTTGGAGGTTGCTGTGAGCTGTGTGAGGCCATGGCACTCTACAGAGGGCCATAAAGTGAGACTCTGTCTCTACAAGAAAAAAAAATAAATAAAAAATATAAAAAAAAATAAAGGAAAAAAGATGGGAAGGAAGAGGAGGAGGAGCATCTGTGGTGCAGGTGTCTGCATTGTGTGCTGCAAGTTACCCAATTTAAAAGGAAAATATTTGTTTGAGTAGTGGGGAATTGTTTAAGTACTTCATGATTTATAAATTATATGTGCTTATAATTTATAGAACACTGTAGGGCACTGATTTTCAACTGGTGTGCCGCAGCACACTGCTGTGCCATGGGAGGATCTTAGGTGTGCCGCTTAAGTTTTTAAAGATCATTAATTAAATTATTTTTGAAAGAAATTCAAAGCATAATTAAGTGTATTCTTTTTTTTACTTTTTTGATCAACATAATGTAAGTGTGCTACAGAAGTTTAACCACAGGTTCAAGTGTGCCATGAAATTAAAAAGGTTGAAAATATTGCTAGAGAGCAACCCCTCTCAGTGAATATCTTGGTGGGTATCTGTGTGTTGTAAAGATTTAAAAGTATAAAACAGTAAATAAAACCATCTGTAACCCCATTACGTGGAATTATGGCAGGGGTGAGGAGGAATAGGATGTAAGTCAGGTTTTTAGGCTTTGCTGTATGCCAAGCATTTTATTGTCTCGTTTAGTCAATTCCATTAATCCCATAATGTAGGTATATCACTATTTGCATTTTACTGATGAAGAAACAGGAGCTTAAAGAAGTCATAGAGTAGCTAGGCACAGTGGCTCATGCTTGTAATCCTAGCACTTTGGAAGGCTGAGGTAAGAGGATTTCTTTAGGCCAGTTTGAGACCCATATGGGCAACATAGTAAGACCCTGTTACCACAAAAACATCTTTTTTTTTTTTTTTAGATCCCTACTTTTATTGGCTATGTGCAACATCTCTCTCTCTCTCTCTCTTTTTTTTTTTTTTTTTTTGCAGTTTTTGGCCAGGGCTGGGTTTGAACCCACCACCTCTGGCATATGGGGCTGGCGCCCTACTCCTTTGAGCCACAGGCACTGCTCACCACAAAAATATCTTAAAATTAGCTGGGTGTGTTAGCATACACCTATAGTCCTAATTGCTCAGAAGGCTGAGATAAGAGGATCCCTTGAGCCCAGGAGTTCCATTCTGGGTGACAAAGTGAGAGACTCTGACTATATTTTTTTTTAAAAAGTAGAGCTAGTAAGTGACAAAGCCTAGATTTGAACATGCCATTGTGACTCCAAACCTCAAGCTTTTAACCTCTTCACTATGAAATTTGAATATATTTCATTTTCATCTTTATTTTTCTTGCAGACAGCAAATGGATGGCTTGTGTTTTTTAATCCAGTCAGCCAATCTATGTCTCTTCAGTGGGGAATTCAAGCCATTAACATTCATTGAGATAATTGATAAGTGTGGTAGTATTCTATTCGTCTTATTTTGCGAGAGTCCATTGCTTGGTTTTATCTTTTGCATCAGTGTGGAGGTTAGGTTCTGTCCTTTAATTTCTGAGTTCTCACTTTGCTGCTGATCCATTGTGATGGTCAGTGTGTAGAACAGGTTGAAGTATTTCCTGTAGAGCTGGTCTTGTTGTGGCGAATTTCCTCAATGTTTGTATATCCGTAAATGATTTGATTTCTCCGTCAATTTTAAAGCTTAGCTTAGCAGGGTACAGAAGTCTGGGCTGGAAATTGTTCTGTTTAAGTAGATTAAAGGTAGATGACCATTGTCTTCTTGCTTGGAAAGTTTCATTAGAGAAGTTTGCGGTCACTCCCATGGATTTGCCCCTGTAGGTCAACTGGCGCTTACTCCTGGCAGTTTGCAGAATCTTTTCTTTTGTCTTGACTTTGGACAGGTTCATCACAATGTGTCTTGGAGAAGCTCAGTTAGAGTTGAGGCGACCTGGGGTCCGATATCCCTCTGAAAGCAGTGTGTCAGAATCTTTGGTGATATTTGGGAAATTTTCTTTTATAATATTCTCTAGTATGGCTTCCATTCCTCTGGGGCATTCTTCTTCCCCTTCTGGGATTCCTATAACTCGTATGTTGGAACGCTTCATAAAGTCCCATAATTCTGACAGTGAACATTCTGCTTTCTCTCTCTTCTTTTCTGCCTCTTTTACTATCTGAGTTATCTCAAGAACTTTGTCTTCTACCTCTGAAATTCTTTCTTCTGCATGGTCTAACCTGTTGCTGATACTTTCCATTGCATCTTTAAGTTCCCTAATCGACTGTTTCAGTTCCTTCAGCGCTGCTATATCCTTTCTATATTCTTCATATCGTTCATCTCTTATTTGATTCTGTTTTTGGATTTCCTTTTGTTTTTTTTCCACTTTATTAGCAGTTTCTTTCATTGTTTCCATCATTTCTTTCATTGTTTTCAACATGTGTATTCTGAATTCCCTTTCTGTCATTCCTAACATTTCTTTATAGGTGGAATCCTCTGCAGTAGCTACCTCATGGTCCCTTGGCGGGGTTGTTCTGGACTGGTTCTTCATGTTGCCTGGATTTTTCTGCTGATTCTTCCTCATGAGTGATTTCTTTTATCTGTTTCCTTGCCCTAATTTTCCTTTCACTTCCTCTTGCTCTTTAAGTTCTTGTGCCTGTGGAAGTTGCCGGCGGGTTTAGATCAATTGTACACACGCAACCACTTGCCGGTTTTCCACTGTTTCAGTCCTTCTCTTGGGGTCCAGAAGTCTCTCACTGACTCCCCGTATCCTCACAGGGATGAGTATAGGCAGATCCCACCAACCAGAGATGCCCGGAGTCCTATCTCCCCAGACTCACCGTGCCCAGATGCAAGGAAGCTGTTACTCGGCCGCCATCTTGCTCTCTCTACTCATCTTTAGTTTTCTATTTATGTATTTATAACATTTTAAAACTATTTGGTACAATATTGTATATAAAGTACAATAGAATTTCCATAGTTGACCTAATTTGCATAGACCAGACATGTACCACATGTACATATCAGTTTAGTAGGCCTAGTTCCTTATATTGACCATCTCCATATGTTGACCAGTTTGTTACAGTTCCCTGGGTAGTCATATTACATTATATTACATTACATTACTTTACAGAAGTTCTATGGTATTTTTGCTTCATTATTTAAAATTACTGAAGTATAAAATAAGTTTAGTGAGGTAGATCGTATACCCATCTACCAGTTGTAAACCTATATATAAAAATATATCAGCCAGGTGCGATGGCTAACGCCTGTAATCCCAACACTTGAGAGGCTGAGACGGGTGGATTGCCTATGATAGTATACAACTCAGTGCATTTTTACATGTACACCTATGTATATACACCTATAATATGTAAAAATATGTGTGTATATGTATACATATACACTCTATTTAACTACCACCCGTGTCTATTTAGAACATGTCCAGAACCCCAAGAAGATTTGTTCCCTTAAAGTACTAACCATCCTTAAGTTCAATAACCATTCTCTACCATGGGGTAACTATTATTCTGAACTTCTGTCACACTGGTTAGTTCTAACTCGTCATAAGATTCAAATATTTGGAATCATATAGTATATATTCTTTTGGATCAGACTTATTATGCTCACCATTCGTGAAGAGTCATCTATGTTGTTACATTGGAAACAAAAAGAAAACCCTGAGAAATCACTAAACTCACTTTTCAAGGTACCTGGTCAGTCTGCCCTCTTCAAACCTTTTAGTCTTTTTATGTTTACTTACTATATGTCCAGGGTTTCTTACTTAGCAGGAAGAACAGGGAGAAATGAATCTTGTCCGGAACTGAAAACCTCAATTGGAGCATTAAAGGAACAGTTAATACTAAACTTAAATGCATTTTTTCAAAGAATAAAAGAATATTTTCCATCTAATCTTATGAAACTAATTTAACTCTGATAGCAAAACCTGATAAAAATACTACAAGAAATCACAAGTGAATATTTTTTAGGAAAACAGATGCAAAAACCCAAATAAGGGCTTGGTGCCCGTAGCACAGTAGTTACAGCACCAGCCACATACACCAAGGGTGACGGGTTCAAACCCGGCCTGGGCCAGCTACACAGCTGCAATCACAACAGAAATAGCCAGGCATTGTGGCGGGTGCCTGTAGTCCCAGCTACTTGGGAGGCTGAGGCAAGAGAATCGCTTAAGCCCAAGAGTTTGAGGTTGCTGTGAACTGTGATGTCACGGCACTCGACCGAGGGCAGCATAATGAGATTCTCTCTCCAAAAATGACCAAATAAGGCATTACCAAACTGAATCCAGCAAGTGAAATTTATTCTAAGAAAACAAGGCTAGTTTAATAACTAAAAATGAGTCAATCTCTACTTTTTTTTTTTTTTTTTTTTGAGACAGAGCCTTAAGCTGTCGCCATGGGTAGAGTGCTATGGCATCACAGCTCACAGCAACCTCCAACTCCTGGGCTCAAGCAGTTCTGCCTCCACCTCCCAAGTAGGTAGGACTACAGGCACCCGCCACAACACCTGGCTATTTTTTGGTTGCAGCCGTCATTGTTGTTTGGCAGGCCCAGGCTGGATTCCAACCCACCAGCTCAGGTGTATGTGGCTGGCACCTTAGCTGCTTGAGCCACCGGCACCGAGCCTCTATGTCATATTTAATGTCGAAAGACTAAATGCTTTCTTCTTAAGATCAGGAACAAGGAGGTCTGCTGTTACTACTCATATGAAGTGTTGTATTAGTGGTTTTAGCTAGTGCATAAACAAGAAAATGAAATAAAAAGGGATCTGAATTAGAAGGAAAAAGTAAAACTATATCTATTTGCAGATGATATATTCTTTTTTTTTTTAACAGTCTCACTTTGTCACCCTCGAACTCCTGGGCTTACAAGATTCTCTTGCCTCAGCCTCCCAAGGAGCTGGGACTACAGGTGCCCACTACAATACCCGGCTAATTTTAGAGACGCAGTCTCACTCTGGCCCAGACTGGTCTTGAACCTGTGAGCTCAGGCATTCTACCCGTCTCAGCCTCCCAAGTGTTGGGATTACATTCATGAGCCACCGTACCCAGCTGATACATTTCTGCGCCTGTGGCTCAGTCGGTAGGGTGCCGGCCCCATATACTGAGGGTGGCGGGTTCAAACCCAGCCCCGGCCAAATTGCAACCAAAAAATAGCCGGGTGTTGTGGCGGGTGCCTGTAGTCCCAGCTACTCGGGAGGCTGAGGCAAGAGAATCGCTTAGGCCCAGGAGCTGGATGTTGCTGTGAGCTGTGTGAGGCCATGGCACTCTACCGAGGGCCATAAAGTGAGACTCTGTTTCTACAAAAAAAAAAAAAAAAATTGTAAGACATGCACTAACAAGTCTTATACTTTGTAATCAATTAGTATTTAGTGGAGACATACTGGAAAATTATGTAAATATTTTATCCTCGTCAAAATCTCAATTTACGTTTTTATTTTCAATTCATGGGTCCTTGTTTTATTCACTGTTATAATCCATTGTTATTTAATTTTACAGTCAAATCGTTTCAGACCCACGTTAAACTGTCTTCTAGAGAGCTCTGGTTTGATTTAGTGGAGAATAGTGTTTAGAAACCATGATCTAGTCCTAGGTATGCTCATTGCTGTCCGCCTATCACTCTTCCCATCCCTCTCAGGTATACACATATATATGCACACCATGCACATTTACATCTGTGTTCATCCCTGTGTGTGTATAGCATAGATTTACACAAATACCTCTAAATCCAGTTTAATTAACCACAAGATTTATTCAGTGTTTTCTTCAGTGTAACTTTGTTCTCTGACAGTAAGAACCTGAATCCAGTTATCATATTTATTTGAGACATACTTATTTGATCAGCCCATCTGTGTGTAAACAGTTTCTCAGTGCTGCACACCCCCTGTCTGCATGGATGCCCTCTTCATACCAAGACTTTTGACAGTTTGCTCAGGCCACTTTTGTAGGGGATGCCTCCCTCATCCCTCTTAGTCTCTGACACTGAGCTAGGTCAGTTGTCCACATGAGTGCCTTCCTTTCTCAGCTTGGCTTTCAACATCCAACACTCAAACTTTTAAGGGAGTATCTTTTCACTTCACTTGGTCTTTGACATTTTGTACTGGGCTTTCTTTCTATGTGGACATCCTCACCCTATGTGAGGTCTGATGCCACACCCTAGGCTGCTACTGAAAGACTTGGGACAAGACCCCCACTCTGTCCTGGGCTAACACGACCCCCAATCAACCGCAAGAGACGACACTTGATGCAATCAGCACGAGGTTTTTTTTTTTTTTTTTTTTATTCCAGCATGCTGGGGCCTAACCCATGACTCTCTCAGGAGCAGAGGAGTTAAGCCCCAAACAGCAGATTTTACAAGCTTATAAAGGCAAAAACCACAAAGTAGGCGGGAGTAGCAGACACAGCAGGGGCTCTAACCATAAAGTAGGAAGGGGGAGCAGACATAGCAGGGGCTTTAACCATAAAGTAAGGAGGGGGAGTAGACATAGCAGGGGCTTTCCAGATAAGAAGAACTCTGGTTCATTATTCAACTGTCTTAAGATAAGATTAACAGTTAAACATTTGCTTAACAGTAAACATTTGCTTCAGCTCGGGGCTATCTCCTGGAACAGTTACAAAAGGTCACATTCTCATGGTAGGGGGTGAGAGGTGGTCACATTCTCATGGTAATATTTTCTTTCATTCCCCCATTTTTTTTTTTTTTTTTGGGAAGTTCTAATCATGGAATTTCTGGCTCTATGTATTCATTCTCATGGCTAGCGTCCCGGTGGAGAGACTGGTAATGCTGTCTGAGCATTAACACTTGTACAGCACTCACTCTCTCCCGGATGAAGGTGACTATACGGTTAAAAATGTAGGGCCCAAAGGTAAGAATTAGAAGCAATATAATAAGAGGGCCTATTAAAATGGAAACGAGAGTGGTGAACCAAGGTGATCGGCTGTACCAACTTTCAAACCACTCTTGATGGGCCTCCTGGTCTCGTTGTCTTTTTTCTAGTCTCTCCCTGAGTTTAGACATGGAGTCTTTTACCATACCAGAGTGATCTACATAGAAACAGCATTCTTCTCTTAGTGCAGCGCATTACCCTCCATCTTTTAGGAACAGGAGATCAAGTCCCCGTCTATTCTGCAATACTACTTCAGATAAGGATGTTAGTGACTCTTCTAATTTTGTGATCGATTGTTCTATGGCTTTTAGGTCCTCATCTACGGCTGCTCTCAGTTCTTCGAAATACTGTGGGGTCTGGACAAGCGCAGCCGTTCCTGTTCCTACTCCGGCCGCCACCCCTATACCTATCAGGACAGCTAGGGTAATAGAGACTGGTTCCCTCTTTTGTCTACGGGGTCTGAGATCGAATTCTGCCTCGAAGGAACTCGCCTCGTGGTAGATAACTCTAGGTATTAATTGTACGAGGATACAGTAGTCTGCAGTGGAGTTAAACACTGATGAGGAAATGCACGGGGTTAGCCCGGTGCTGCAAGCCCACCATCCTCCTTTAGGGGGCACTAGATAATAATTGGTAGTGGTTGACGGGCTTTTAATGGTCTGATTACACAGATTCTGGCGATTTTCGGGGATCGTGCCTAGGCAAATGCCTCGCCCAGAGACTGCTGTAAGGGTGATCTTGGATCCCCAGTCACAGGAATTATGGGAGGTGGTATTTTGGAAGATACTTGAGAAGGCGATTCCTTCATAATAGGGCGGGCCTGAGGCTAGACACAACCAGCAAGATTCGGTAAGATTAGGGTTGGAAGTATTGAGGACATTGAAAGCCCCCTGTATTAAGTTAAGAAGTCTCTGCCCGGTGCTTGGAGTCTCCGGGGATGTTACCTGGGGAGACAGTTTCGCAGGCGATTAGGCTGTGCTGGCCTCAGTTAATTGGGTGCTCCCCGGGGTCTGGAGCATACGGGGGGGAAATAGGTGGCCTGGCTGGTGGCTGCTGTCCTGAGAGTACGATGTTGGGTCCTATCTGGACAGCGACGGGGGTCTTTATTTTTAATTTGATGAAGAAGGTAAATCCTTTATTTTACCCTGATATATAGAAACGGAATTCCCATGTTCTTCCTTTTATTCAATCTCGGGCTTGTTTCCCCCTCTCCGTGAAGGAAATATTTAGGGGGTTTGACCCTGCTCCGGTACTGCTCCTCTTTACGG
This sequence comes from Nycticebus coucang, assembly GCF_027406575.1. Lineage (NCBI taxonomy): Eukaryota > Metazoa > Chordata > Mammalia > Primates > Lorisidae > Nycticebus > Nycticebus coucang. The sequence continues at coordinate 81,760,933 of NC_069789.1, forward strand.
TTATTAAGTCCCAAGAGGAGAAGGGGTGCCAGAAGGCCTGCCCAGTCGTCTCACATCCTTATTGTTTACAATAGAAATTTTCTACCCCCCCACATCTGTTGGCTTGGTTTCTCGTTCTCCCGTCCCAGGGACAAATATAGAACTCCGTTTGTCGCATCCAGCGCTGGGCGGGCAAGTTGCCACAGCCAGGGGCGTCTGCAACGTACTGGCCTTGGGATGTGGAGCCTTGGGTAAGCGAGCGCTTTGCTAAATGGTGATCAAGGCTCGATGGAACCTCCTTAAAGGTCTCATCGGAGATATCCCAATTATGTAGCCCTGCTATTAAGGCGCATATATCTGGGGTGAGGGACGGCCACCAGGTCCAAGGAGGGTCCTCTTTTGTAGTACTCCATACTACATCACCAGTCTGAGAGAGAGCCTGCCAGGTTAACCTCTGGGGGGCATGGGGGTTGGGACCGGAGCTACTTATCACCGGGAGTTGTATCAGCAGGAGCAGGGCTACTGCGGCGAATGCGGAGTTTGAGGGGGTTGTCCGTCTTTTCTACTTCCCACCCGGAGTTTGGCGGCGGTGCTGGTTTGACATGAGACGCGTGGATCCAGGCTGCGATGCCATCAACTTTTACTGCGGTCGGGGTTGTGAGCAGTACTAGGTACGGTCCTTTCCACCGTGGTTCAAGGTTGGCTGTCCGGTGGCGCTGGATGTATACCGAATCTCCAACCTGGAACTGGTGAGGTATTTGCAGATCCCCGGGCTTGTAGGCCTCCATCAGCCGGCTCCACGCCTCCTTTTGCACAGTTTCAAGGGCTTTTAATCTGGTGTATAGAGATTGAGAGCAGTAAGATTCTGGGGAAGGGAAGTGCTGCATGGCAACGAGCAGGGGGTGAGCTCCATATAGGATTTCAAAGGGGGGCAGCTTGAGAGTGCTAGGGGTGTTGCGCACACGGAACAGTGCAAAGGGAAGGAGGACTGTCCAGTCAGTAATGCCAGTCTCTAAGGATAATTTAGTCATGGCCTCTTTTAGGGTTCTATTCATCCTCTCTACCTGCCCTGAGCTTTGGGGCCGATAAGCACAATGTAATTTCCACTCAAGCCCCAGGATTTTGGCTAAACCCTGATTAACCTGGGCAACAAAAGCGGGACCGTTGTCGGATCCGATTACCTTGGGTAGCCCAAATCTTGGAAAAATCTCTTCTAATATTATTTTGGCTACAACTTGAGCAGTCTCCCTTTTTGTAGGAAAAGCTTCGACCTATCCTGAGAAAATGTCTATGAACACTAGCAAGTACTTGTATCCGTACTTAGCCGGTTTAATCTCAGTAAAATCTGTTTCCCAGTAGCTTCCAGGGCGATCTCCTTGGAGTCGTTTTCCCTGAGGTAATGTACTAGGCTGGGTGTTTACTAATTGGCAAGGTCTGCACTCTTTTGCAGCTGCGTCAACGAGTTTACTTAATTCCGTAATATAGTATGGGGAGGACTGAACAATAGTTCTTAGATGCTTGGGGCCCAAATGGGTTAATTTATGAAGTTGTCTGAGAAAGGTGATCGCCTGCTTCTCAGGGAGGATGATTTTTCCTTCCGGGGTTTCTCGGATCCCCTCTGGGGATTCTAAGTGGAGGCCTAATCTGTCCATTCTCTCGAGATCCCGCTCCGAATATTTAAAGTGTTTGACAAGGGGGGGTGCTATTTCTTTAAGGCTAGGCCTTAACGTGTTTTCATATAGCGGCAGGATGTTGAGCCTTTGAGCTGCTTGCTTAGCTTCTCGGTCGGCTCTTCGGTTTCCCTTGGCAACTCTGGACCCCCCTTTCTGATGTCCAGGGCAGTGGATAATGGCCACTTTCTTAGGGAGGTGAATAGCCTCCAGTAGACTTAGGATTTCTTCCTTGTGTTTAATTTCTTTTCCTGCTGAAGTCAGCAGTCCTCGCTGCCTGTAAATGGCCCCATGAACATGGGCTGTAGCAAAAGCATACCTGCTATCGGTGTATATGTTAACCTTTTTTCCTTCTGCCAAACGTAAGGCCTGGGTCAAGGTGACCAGCTCGGCCTTCTGGGCCAACGTTCCTTCAGGCAGACTACTTGCCCAGATGGTCTGCTTATTGTCCACTACCGCCACCCCAGCCACCCTTTTACCTTCTATTATGGAGCTGCTCCCATCAGTGAACCAGGTTATTTGGGCATCCGGCAGGGGCTGATCACAGAGGTCCCTCCGAGTTCCAGTCTCCTCAGCCAGTACTTCTTGGCATGTGTGTAATACATCCTCCTGGACAGAGGTATCAGGTAGTAGGGTAGCCGGGTTGAGGATGACAGGCGGGCCAAACTGGACTCTGTCTCCGTTTAATAGGAGACCCTGGTAATGTGTCATGCGGGCACTGGACAGCCACCGGTCAGGGGGCTGTGTGATGATGCTTTCTAAAGCATGGGGGGCAATGACTGTCAACTTCTGCCCCATAGTCAATTTGTCTGCATCTTTTACCAGTACCGCTACTGCCGCCACAGACCTCAGACAGGCTGGCCAATCATCAGCGACGGGGTCCAATTTCTCGGAGAGGTATGCTACCGGTCTTTTCCATGGCCCTAAAGGCTGCGTCAGCACCCCTCGGGCCACTCCTCTCTTCTCATCTACGTATAGGACAAAGGGCTTTGTTACATCTGGTAGAGCCAGGGCCGGGGCTGATAATAATGCCTTTTTAATGTTGTCAAAGGCCCGCTGTTGGCTGGCACCCCACTCAAAGGGAGTGCCTTCCTTGGTCAAAGGGTAGAGGGGAGCTGCCAGAGTGGCAAACCCCGGTATCCATAAGCGGCAGAACCCCGCAGTCCCTAAGAATTCTCGCACCTGGCAGGGCGAGCGGGGAACTGGAATCTGAGTCACAGTATGCTTCCTGGCTTCTGTTAACCATCTCTGCCCTCCTCTTAGGGTGTAATCCAGGTACGTTACCTCTTTCTGGCAGATCTGGGCTTTCTTGGCGGAGGCTTGATATCCTAAGCAGGCTAGTTCTTCTAGCAACAGTTCTGTGCCCCGATGGCACTCTTTTTTTGTTGTTCCAGCTAGTAGTAAGTCATCTACATATTGTAGGAGCGTTACCTGAGGGTGGCTGGCGCGAAAGTGAGCTAGGTCTTGGTGGAGGGCTTCATCAAAGATGGTTGGGGAGTTCTTAAACCCCTGTGGAAGTCGGGTCCATGTCAGTTGCCCCGTTGTTCCAGAGTCCGGGTCTCTCCATTCAAATGCAAAGATGTTCTGGCTAGAGGAGTATAGTCGGAGGCAGAAGAAGGCATCCTTTAAATCCAGGATGGTGTACCAGATATGGTTCGGAGGGAGAGAGCTTAACAGATTATAAGGGTTAGGCACGGTGGGGTGGATGTCTTGCGCCCGCTTGTTTACTTCTCTCAAGTCCTTCACAGGGCGATAGTCTCCTGTGCCGGGTTTCTTGACGGGTAATAAGGGGGTGTTCCATGGTGACTGGCACTTTACTAGTATGCCCAGCTGTAGGAGACGCTGAATGTGAGGCCTAATTTCTTCCCGAGCTTCCTTAGTCACAGGATACTGGCACACTGCCACAGGAGTGGAAGTAGCTTTGAGTTCTATGACTATAGGCGGCCTTTCTGTGGCCAGTCCCATTCCAGCAGTTTCGGCCCATGCCCCGGGATATTTTTCTAGCCAGTCATTTACGAGACTAGTCCCTTTCTCCCGCTGCTTTTCAAAGAGTCTATGTTCATTCTCTAAACTCATGGTCAGGGCTGTTACTCTCTTATTTTGGGTTACCTCTGGGCCATCAGGAGTGAAAGTGATTTGAGCTTCCATTTTGGTGAGTAAATCTCTCCCGAGGAGGGGCGCAGGGCTCTCAGGGATAATTAAGAACGAGTGGGTTACCTGTCCCACTCCCAGATCTTCTGATCTTCGGGTAGTCCATGAGTACTGCTGATGCCTTGTGGCCCCTACAACCCAGGATTTTTTCTTGGAGACGGGTCCTGATGGTTCGAGTAGGACTGAGTGTTGAGCTCCGGTGTCTACTAGGAACTCAACTGGCTTCCTCTCCACCTTAAGTATTACCCTAGGCTCGGGGAGGGGTTCCAAGCCCCGTCCCCGCTAATCTTCTTCTTCCTCTAAGGCCAGTACTTTCTTGGAGAGTTCTTTCTTCCTTTTTTTAGGACATTCCCTGGCCCAGTGCCCCTTTTCCTTACAGTAGGCACATTGATCTTTATCTAACGGGACGCGGTTGCCCAGGCTACCTGACTTCTTAGTTTTACCTTGGGTCTGTTCCTGGCTCTTCTCCCCTACTACTGCGGCCAAAATCCGTGTTAAGTTTTTCTTCTGTCTTCGGTCTCTCTTATTTTCCCTTTCTTCTCTCTCTTTCTCCTTTCTCTGCTCTTTTTTTTCCTCAGTTTCTCTTTTATGGTATACTTTCTCAGCTTCCTTAACTAAATCCTGCAAGGTACAGTCCTGCAATCCTTCAATTCTCTGCAGCTTTCTTTTAATGTCTACAGCTGACTGCCCTATGAAAGTCATAGCCACGGAAGCTTTCTGTCCTTCAGAGGCAGGGTCAAATGGGGTGTAGCGCCTAAAAGCTTCCATTAGACACTCAAGAAACACTGAGGGGGGTTCCATGGCCCCCTGTATTACTTTTCTTACCTTAGGCAAATTAGTGGGGCATCTTGCCGCCCCACGGAGGCCAGCCACTAGAGCCTGGAGATAGACTGACAGTTGCTCCCTATCTTCTGCCATGTTGAAATCTCAGTCAGGTCTGGAGAGGGGAAAGGCAGCCTCGATGATGTTGGGGAGCTGGGTAGGACGCCCGTCCGCCCTAAGTACATTCTTCCTAGCTTCTAGTAAAATCCTCTCTCTCTCTTCAGTAATGAAGAGAGTCTGTATGAGCTGCTGGCGGTCATCCCATGTGGGCTGATGAGAGAACATCAGGGACTCTACCAGCCCAGTCAGGCGTTGGGGTCTTCTGAAAAAGGGGGGTGATTAGTTTTCCGGTTATACAGGTCTGCGGAAGAAAATGGCCAGTACTGGAGGGGCTGGAGAGGAGGTGGTCCCTCATCTGTTGCCACCGGCGGGGGGCCGTATGCCCTCAGGGGTAGGGCAACAGTAGTGTTGGGAGACATTCCTCCCCGGCGGTGACTCCTGGTACCTTGTGCGGGCCCCAGTGAAGGTTCCCCCGGGGGTGTAGAGGGGGCAATCGCCGGATCCGGCGATGCTGGTCCTTCCTGCCCCTCGACAGGAGCCAAGGCGGGAGGGTATGGGGGAGGAGGGGGCGAAGGGTCGAGGAGAAGATGATCAGTCTGGGTTTCCGGGTAGATTTTCTTAGGGGGGTCCGAGCTGTCGCCCCCTTTTCTGGTACCGGAAGATTGGACAGCGAGCACCTGAGGATTAGACGGGGGCCTGGATGTGGCAGTCCACGGCCGAACCCAGGGGGGCGGATTCTGCACCAGGTCCTGCCAGACTATGATGTAAGGTTGTTGATCCAGATGGGCTCCCGGTCCTCTCTGAAAAACAATCTCTTTAATAGCAAAAATAAGAGATAAGTTAAAGGTTTCTCCTGAGGGCCAGCTGACGTTAAAAGTAGGCCACTCCGAGGAGCAGAAAGTCTGCCATGGACCTTTTTTAACCTCTACTGACAGATCACGACCTCTTCTCTTTACTTCAGTCCAGTGATCTAGAGTTAAACTCAGAGGGGTTGTCACAGTCTGTCCCATCGTCAGTGGATATGTCAGAAACACAAATAAATAACAGGAATAACAGAAATATTACAGATACAAGGACCCACCTACCACACTTGGTCCTTCACAAGCCTGTAACAGAATCAGACGGGCGCGTTTCCCGTAATTTTTGATTGAACAACCGGACTCGACCAGCGCCCTTACAGCAGGAGACAACCAGACGTCCCTGGTTCTCCTTAATTCCTGGGGCGTCCCCCAGGGTTTCAGCCTGTGGTGCTCCGGGCATGTCTACCGACCACTGCCCGGCCACTCTCACGAGGTGCCGAACGGCTGCGAAATCGAAAGCGCGCACACAAAGTCAAACAAAAGGACTGAAGACACAGACTAGACATTTTTCGGGGTACCCCTTTCTTACCTCCAAGGTCGACTCTGCAGGTGAGGGGTGGTCGTTATATCCCGGACGAGCCCCCAAGTGAAAGACTTGGGACAAGACCCCCACTCTGTCCTGGGCTAACACAACCCCCAATCAACCGCAAGAGACGACGCTTGATGCAATCAGCACGAGGTTTTTTTGTTGTTTTTTTTTTATTCCAGCATGCTGGGGCCTAACCCATGACTCTCTCAGGAGCAGAGGAGTTAAGCCCTGAACAGCAGATTTTACAAGCTTATAAAGGCAAAAACCACAAAGTAGGCGGGAGTAGCAGACATAGCAGGGGCTCTAACCATAAAGTAGAAAGGGGGAGCAGACATAGCAGGGGCTTTAACCATAAAGTAAGGAGGGGGAGTAGACATAGCAGGGACTTTCCAGATAAGAAGAACTCTGGTTCATTATTCAACTGTCTTAAGACAAGATTAACAGTTAAACATTTGCTTAACAGTAAACATTTGCTTCAGCTCGGGGCTATCTCCTGGAACAGTTACAAAAGGTCACATTCTCATGGTAGGGGGTGAGAGGTGGTCACATTCCTATGGTAAGAGGTGAGAGGTGGTCACATTCTCATGGTAATATTTTCTTTCACTACCACTATTCTCCACCCTTCCACTCCCACGGAGACTTCTGTCTCACTCAGTCTTACTTTGTGGCTTTAAAATTAGATTTTTTCGGGAAGGGAAGCAAAAGAGCTGTATATTATAATTTTCTATTATGTGTATATGCTGAACGTTGTATACAAAGGACCACAGGGGCTGAAGTTACTGTGTTATTTTTCCCCAAGAGAAGGCAGCCCTTGTCCTCTATCATATCTGTAGGTTGAGGGGCTGATCACCTCAGTTCAGTAGGAACTGAGGTAGGTTGAGGCTGGGTTATAGCTTTAATTGGACCTAGTCCATCTATGCTTGCATTGTGATTTATTTTTCTGCCTTAAGCTTGTTTTTAGCTTCCTGCCTCACACTGTTTCCAAATTTTGGCATGCATGTTGAGGCTGAGGTTTGTTGTTTGAGGCAGGTCTCCTTCTTCAAGCAGGAAATATTGCAAACACTACACAAGATTTTTACGTGCTTTTTGGAAGCGCTAGCTTGACACAGAGCTTCTGGGTTTAGAAAGTAAACCATGTGGGAGAACAGCTACTTTGCACTTAGGAAATAGGAAATTTTCAGATTGTCGAGTTAATGCCATACAATCTCCAAAAGTTTTGCTGATTTTACCTCCCACAAAAGCTATCATTCTATTTAAGCCTCACTCAATTCTCAGTCCCTGTAGTTGAGCCTCACTCAATCCTCAGCCTTTGCAGATAAAATTAGCAAATGCCCCAAGGTAAGAAAGTAGCAAGAAAGAGCCTGCTGTCTTCTGAATAGCTCTCTGCTTTAGTTCACTTAGTACTTTTTCCTTCCATGATGCTCAAATATCTTTATAAATGTTTTCAATTCAATTTTTTTTTTTTCGCAGTTTCTGGCCGAGGCTGGGCTTGATTGAACCCACCACCTTCAGCATATGGGGCTGGCGCCCTACTCCTTTGAGCCACAGGTGCCGCCCTCAATTCAATTTAAAAAAAAAAGTTATCACAATGGGAAAGCTACTCTATTATCTCTTTTTTCATCTTACTAGGATTCAGAAACCAACCACACAGTTTATATACTGCTTTTCCACTTAATATTGGGTAGTGACCAGTTTTCCATGACACTCCATTACTTTTTAAAATTTTTTAATATTTTTGGTTTATTTTTTTAATAGCTTCTCCAGCTGAGAGCCTTTAAACCTATGACAAGAGTGGAATGTATGGTATAGGCAAGAATGTGAGAAACTACAAGATAAATGTGGTGCATCTTCTCTGAGAATCCGTTTTATGCATAAATTAACAGACATACCATTGTGGAATAGGATGTCAGATGTACATGAATTGCTTAGATGAAATAAGACTCCAAGGAAATGTCATGTTTTCAGTAGGGCCAATACAGAAAAGTTTGAACAGTATAAATCCTTAGTTTTTTTTAGTTTTTCTCATTTTCAATAGATTTTTCCCAAGACGTAATAGTTTTTAGTTTAGATTTATCTTCCTGTTTTTTATTCTTCAAATACAAAGGTATCACCAAGTATCTCATTTTCTAATTTTAGAAGATACGTATTCTTTCTTTTTTTCTTTATTATTTTATTTATTTATTTTTTTTTGGTCTGACTTAAAACAAAATCCTTCCTAGACTTGCCTTCCTCCTGTTACTACCTTTCCTCTACTGTATAAACATTCATTATTCCTATACATGTAATATTGAAGCAAGTATTTAAATTAAACTAAAAAGGTTAGATATTTACTTTTTTCAAATCTTACATTTATAAAACCACATAAAAAAATATATATATATATACTTAGCCTGCATCTAATGAAGTTATAAATTATAAAAGCGAAAATTTTTGTCTCAGAATTATTATGGTGACGGCATACCTTGAGGCCATGGCATTCTTGTTGTAATGACATTAAACTAATTATGTCACATTTAATCAATTCTAAGATCATCTTTTTTTTGCATTTTAACGTCTTGAAATTGAGAAGCCTCTTACAATCATAATCACTGTTAACCAAGTAATGTAGTTGTGGCCTTTTTTTTTTTTTTAATGACTAGAACAAAATACACACATCTTGGATGAACCACTTGTTCTTATTCTCTCTTGTACCTTTCTTCCAACTTGACCTTGGTCTCCTGTTGGGGCTTGTGTTTAAAAGGAACGTCTCTGAGACATCCTGTTGACTACAGTTTTGTGCAAGGGAACATTCACAGGGTACCTTGTGGGCTTGAGGAGATTGTAGTTATAAACTTTCACAAAAAAACTTGATCTTTGATCTCTAGATGGTCTTTTGGGCCATGGCAGACACTTCTTGGGACTTTGGTCAGTTCCAGCCACTAGAGCATGGCTGCAGGGGCAGTCAGAGGTGCTTCACAGTGACAGCTTTGCAACTGGAGTAGCTTCTGGCCAGGACCTGCACCACTTCCCCAGTTTTCATGAACTTGCCCATTTTGACATCAACCACCCACACTTACTTCCTGGACTGAGTGAACTTAGTCTTTAGTTGTTACTATTCACACTTTAGTTAGGTATGTTTGTTATTTTGCTGTTTTTAATTGCCATTTAAAACATTTTCAAAAATATGACTAAAATTGTATATTGAAATTAAAAATTATAAAGAGTCACAAAAAGGAATAAATTGGTATTAATAGAAAAAGTATTCAACAGAAGAATGACTATATTCCATACTTGTGCGCCTGTGTGTGTGTGAGAGAGACAGAGAAAGAGAAAGAAAGAACCTCTTCAGGGAAAGGTTACTTTCTGGTTTGAATCCAACATTAGTAATTTATGCTGGATTGGGGAAAAAAGGCCTGGTGTGACAGCTTTCACCTATAATCCTAGCAGTTTGGGGAACTGAAGCAGGGAGGATTGCTTATGGCCAAGAGTTCCAGGTTACGATGATCATGACACTACACGTCAGTCCAGGCAACAGTGAGACCCTGTCTCAAAAAAAAAAAAAATTTTCTATTTGGAAATAATTTTAGACTCTACAGAAGAGTAGCAAAAACAATGTAGAGTTCCTGTATACTCTTCACTTAGCTTTCCCTAATGTTAACTTGTTTATAACCATAATACGATTGTCAAAATTAGGAAATTAACATTAGTGTATAGTATTATTTAAACTGTAGGCCTTATTTAAATTTCAACAGTTTTTCTGCTAATGTTGAAATGTCTTCTGTTCCAGGATCCTATCCAGTATTCCACCCAATTTGAATTTGGTTATTAATATTTCTTCTCAGTCTCCTCCAGTCTGTAACAGTGCCTCAGTCCTTTCTTGTCTTTCATGATCTTGACACTTTTAAAAAGAACTGAGCAGTTATTTTTTAAAATGCTTCTCACTTTGGGTTTATCTAATGTTTTTCCTTGACTGATTAGGTTATACGTTTTTGGCAAGAATATCACAAAAGTGGCTGGGTGCAGTGGCTCATGCCTGTAATCCTAGCACTCTGGGAGTCCGAGGCAGGTAGATTGCTTGAGCTCACGAGTTCAAGACCAGCCTGAGCAAAAAGTGAGACCCATCTCTACTAAAAATAGAAAAACTGAGGCAAGAGGATCACTTGAGCCCGAGTTGGAGTTTGCCGTGAGCTGTGACGCCATGGTACTCTACCCAGGGCAACAGCTTGAGACTCTGTCTCAAAAAAAGAATATCACAAAACTGATTTGCCAGCTGTAGTGACTCACGCCTATAATCCTAGCATTTTGGGAGGCCAAGGCAGGTGGATTGCTTGAGTTCAGGAGCTTGAGACCAGCCTGAGCAAGAGTGAGACCCCCATCTCTAAAAATAGCTGGGCCTTGTGGCGAATAGCTATAGTTTCAGCTACTTGGGAGGCTGAGGCAAGAGGATTGCTTGAGCCCAGGAGTTAAAGGTTGCTGAGAGCTATGATGCCACGGCACTCTACCAAGGGCAACAAAGTGAGACTCTGTCTTAGAAAAAAAGAAAGAAAAGTGATGTGCCCTTCTTGACATCATATTAAGGACCAATAATGATGATGTTCATACTCATAGGTTATATTACTGATAATGTTAACCTTGATTCTTTGTTATGGTAGTGTCCATCTGTTTTCTTTATTGTGAAGTTATAGTCTTTCCTTTGCAATTTATAAGGCAGGCGGGGGAGGGGGTCAGATACTTCGAGACTATGCAAATCCTAAAACTCCACTAATTTTAGCATCCATCAGAATAAGTTTTGTCTCCAAAAATTATTATTGTAGTATTTGCCTAATGGTGATTTTCAATTTTCTGTTTTTCTTTTACATTCACTAATTTGAATTGTATTATGAGGAAGAACTGGTCATTTCTCCCTCATTCCAGGATTATCTTATATTTTTCCTATCCCAGCCTTGGATCACTCATTCTTTTTATTGGAAAATATGTTTAGAAATCAAGATCTAGGCACTTGGTGTGCTCATTCTATAGACATTGTTTCTTGGTTCTGTCAGCAGTCAGGGCTAGGAAATATATACAATGGCTGTCTGGAAATATCTAGCCATGGAGTATAAAAAATAAGAGACACGCATGGCTGGATACTTTCCGGAAAGTCCTCGTATATATGTAGGAAATATACATATGTATATACAGACACTGTATTTCTTTATCTATCTGTATATATATTTAAGACCATGTGTTCATACTAACATCTTTGATTATAATCCAGCATCACAGAGTTCAGTTTAGTCTTTCCTGTTTGTAACTTTTTTCTCCAATAATAAGAAACTCAACTCTCATTATTTATAACACTCTGTTCAATGTTAGTATACAATAAAGGAATTTCAGAATTTCTAACCCATACATCTGTACAAAACACATTTACTAACTAGATTAAAACACTTAAAATGTATACTTTGGTCATGTAAGAAGGAAAGAGATACCCAAAAATGTACACATACCTATTCATTAGGGCAAAAGAAATATAGAAAGGATGAATCAGAAACAAAAGAGTACCTAGAGGGAATGGGTGAGAATGGAGTGGAACAAGGGGGAAGGCGAGTGACAGAATGGGATTGAGGTAGCAGAGATGGAAAAGATAATTCTCTGGGTATGTCTTTTTACACAGCTCTGATGCTTAGATCCATAGTAATGTTTCACACATTACTGAATTAAAAAATTAAAACCAATCACATATGTGGATCGAACCTAAAATGACACACAGACACCAACAAATGAACCTGACCTGAAAACATCATATACTGAAGGGGGAGGAGGAAGAGAAAAGTTAAGTTACTTTGGAAAATAGTTTCTTGACTGGATACTGTGAAGCTAATAGCAAGTCTACTTTTGCATCTTTCAGGAGTATTTAACATTTTTCCTTACATAGGTTTTCCGCTTTTCTTGTTAAATTTTTTAAATATTTAATATTTGTTGCCAGAAAGTGTTTACTATTTATACACTTTTCACAAATAATGTTCAAGATTTTTATATCTCTGATTTCTATACTTATAATGTAATTTCTATGCGATTTATGTGATGTTAAGTCATTGTCTATTTCAGATATTTTATCTGTAAATGAAGGGGTAAATATATTGACTCTTCCTGTTTTCCCTCACATAGTGTACTTGCCATCCTAATTAGTTGTTTGAAAAGCCTGGGCTAATTTGCTAAATTACCTGTATGATTTGCTAAAGAATTGCTTTAATTCCACTTAAGAATATACAAGTCAATGAAAGTCAGGTGAGAAAACAGCCCTCTTTGCCAAGAACACAATACATTTTGTCATTTGATCTTTTCCTGCTGAGTGGATCCTTGTGAAAACGGAGGTAGCCTTTAAATTATTTTCTTAATCCTTGATTCTCTCACACAGTGTAAGGATTCTAGTCTCAAAATAGTTTTACTTTCTTCCTAGGTTACTAACATATTTTGGGTGCTTAGGAAGAAGTATTTGCTAGTACTTGAGTTTAGCACCTTTCCATAGGAAAATATAAATATAACCATTGTGGACATACGAATCAAGTTTTATGTACTCTATAGAACCCAAGTGGATGTGGATGTGGTAGTGAGGGAGAGGAGAAGGGAAGATGGATATTCAACCCAATAGCTGTACTTTTAGAAAATATAATTATTTCATTTTTCAGAATAGGAATCATTTTTATGTATGCCAGTTGATAAAATCCTGATTTATTATGTCATGCCATAACCTTTTATGATAAATATGTTCCTTCCAAATACTTGTAATTGGCAATTCGAGGGCAGTTTGTGCTTTAATTTTGCATTGCTTTTAATATGGAAGTACTACGGTATTCTAATTAAATCTTTTCTTTTTGTTCCTTAGCTAATCAAAAATCAGAATTTCAATAAATAAAGAAGTAAAAGAGTTTTTACTACATGAAAAATATCAATTGATAATATGTGTGGTTTTAGGATTCTCTTTATACTTTCTAAAAATTTTACAATTTCATTATTAAATGCCAAAAACTACATCCCAGAATGTGAATGCTCTCGTTAACATATAATAGTCTTTATGTTTTCAAATTTTTTTTTTATGTCTGGGATTAAGTCAGAAAGTTAAAACAATATAGTATACTTAGCAAATCCTGATCCTACTGATCATTGTATCAGCGTGATTTAGAGCCCACTGGCCAATATGTAGTCTGTCATACTGTGTTATGGGTTAAATATAAATATTGTAAATTTACACATTCTTATCTTTGTAAGGTTGCATATTGCATTTACAGTGACACTGTATTTGTCTGCTTTTTATGCATTAACCAGCTATAGGAAAAGTGTATTTAAGTAAAGGCAGGCTACTATTCTTTTCCCTGAATTATGGTACTTTTTTCCTTGAGGCTCTTAGGTCATTAAATGTTTCAAGTTACATTTTTGCAAATGATTGCTTTGATGAGTTAATGTCAAATGAAATCCTGAAATAGCAGCAAAGTGCTAAAGAAATCCACAGAGTACTTGGATTTCTGTATGCAAAGAACACATTTAGAAAGCTGAAATAAGGGGAATTTGCAATGAATGAAAAGAAATCAAAATAAATGAGGTAATCAAAGTCAGAGAAATTGATATTGGCAGGTTCTGAATGATGTTCCTAGATGAGCCATCTTTCAAAATACTTCTTGTACATTGCTGCTATTCCTTTATTTATTATTAAAATAACATGATCCATGAGGAGCTTGGGGTGACTTTCGGCCTAGCTAATTCTAATTAATCCAGTCAGGGAGAGCAGTAGGGTAAGTGGAGCAGTCTATCGGATTGAAATTCATAACTTAATTGAGGTCAAAGTCCCGGTCTGGGAGAACAAAAGTCTTTTGCTAGGACCAGTCAGATCAATAGCAATAAATATCTGGCTTGGATACAAGTAGCTTATAGTGACAGATTATCTGACACTGGCCAGAGGTCCTGGTTCTGTTAAGGGCAAAATCTTGAGCATGCCATAGTTCTTGCTGATGTTCAGTCCATACCCATGACACTTGGAAAGAGTTTGTACTCTCAAAAATGCTGAAAAAAATCTTATGGAGCATTATGTGCGAAATTTCAAATGACTTCTATTTGTTAGTATCAAATGAATATTCTTTAAAGATAACATTTTTTAAATGACAGAGGACTTTCTATCACATTGCCAGTAAAATCCAAAGGATTTGCAAAGTTGGTTAATCTTGAGAACTAATTTTCCCATTAATAATTCAAAAAGAATGTATAGAATTGTTTTAGGGGAGGAACATAATAGGTGCATAGCATCTTGATTTACATGTGTGTAGTAACTTTAAAAGTTAAGAGCACCATATTGCATTAACATCAAGGAGTTAGTGTCAACTCTTTCAGGTGTGATGATGGTATTGTGGTTACATAAGAATGTGTCCTCGTTTATATGTGCATACTGATATAGTTAGAGCAAGATGTCGTGTCTGTAATATACTTCAGCAGAGAGAGATAACATACTTTCATTGGGCAGAATGTTTATTATTTACTCTGTGTAGTAAGTCTCTACTTTCTGTATCTATAAAAACAATAGAACCTCTGTAAGTTGACCACCTAAGGGACCAGTAACAAACCAGTCAGTATACAGAGGTGATCTCAACATAGAGAACTTCCCTTGTGTATGTGTGGTGCATGTCTGGAAACGTTGAAAATTAGGTCAACCTGAGGTGCTCAGTGTTGTGGTGGTCAACTATGGAAGTTCTACTGTATTTACATAATAAAAAGTAACAGCAAAATAACCTTGTGTAATAAAACTATTAGCCTAATATGTTACTAGGAAAGGTTTTCTTCTGTCCCATTTTGTCTATGCTTTTCAGTTTCTACTGAGTTATCAAAATTGTGGTTGTTCTTTTATGTAGTATATTGTTGTTTATCCATCATCATCACCATCATAAATACTGAATTAGTACAGCATTTTGGTATTCTATTCATTGTTTGAAAACATTGTTGCCTCTCAGCATCAACTACCAGGTATGAGAAAAGAATTCTTAAGATTTGTTTGCCTCAGAAGGTCTGAAGAACTTCATAGAATATATTCCATTCCTACTGACACTTCTCTGGTTCAAACTGTCATTTCATCATGCATGTATTACTGTAATTTCTTATGTGACTTTTTTGATCCTAGATAATTATGACAGATTAGTCTTCCTTCAACTTCATTGTCAAGTTCCATTTCAGTATCTAAACAATTCTATGATCAAAAATCTCTATTTGTTTTCTTATCTATGAGTCAGTTTTCAACTTTTACGGTTGACTTTCAAAGCCCCACCTCCTATGACTAAAATTTTTATCCAGTGTTTCTCACTTTAATGAAATTCTGAAGTTCTGAAATTATGAAGTTCTCAAATCTGAGATCTCCAGAATCAACTATAGACCTTTTAAAAAATAGGCCCCAGGGCGGCGCCTGTGGCTCAACGGAGTAGGGCATAAGCCTCATATGCCGGAGATGGCGGGTTCAAACCCAGCCCTGGCCAAAAACTAAAAAAAAAAAAAAAAAAATTTAGGCCCCAAATCTATCTGGGATTTGGTAGGTGGGTTTGGGGGCAAGAACTATAGGAAGGATGAGAATCTCAAAAAAATTAAAAACTTCCACATCTAAGTCTGTAGTTCCAGGTGTATAATTCTAAGCTCTATATCCTCCTGTCAGTCCTTCAGTGCCGCTTAAGTAGGAATTAGGATAAAAACAAACAGGTTAAACTAATTCATTTGTATGGTGACTTTCTAATATTTAGCTAGAATTCTTATATACAGTTGCATTTTTGTTGTTGTTGTTGTTGTTAAGACAGGGTCCCACCCTATGCCCCTGAGCAGAGTGCAGCGGGCGTGGTAGCTCACCACAACCTCAGACTCGGGCTGCGGGCACCCTGCTGCCTCAGCCTCCGGAAGCGGCTGGGATTACAGGCGCTCGCTGTGGCACCCGGCTGGGTTTTTCCATTTTTTTCATGAGTCAGGGTCTCACTGTCGCTCAGGCGAGTCTCGAACTCCTGAGCTCAAGCGATTCTCCCTCCTCAGCTTCCCACAGTGCTGGGATTACAGGCGTGAGCCACCGCGCCCGGCTACAGTCGCATTTTTAAAGAAGGGATGCAAATTTAGATATAATCCTATTGGCTGAGCACTTCCTATTTTTCAAATAATTATGTAAGATATAGCTGCATGCTTGATCTCTTCTTTTTTCTTTATAATAATATTGTAAAATGGATTTTTTCCCTTATAATTAACCAAAGTCACAGAACCACTTAATAGTCAAGTTTCAGATCCGGTTATTTCAATACCAGATGATCTTTGGTAAAATTTTTAGTTTATCAAAATAAAGTAGCTCACACTCTGGGAGCTGAAGCTAGTGGATTGCCTGAACTCAGGAGTTCGAGACCAGCCTGAGCCAGAGTGAGACCCTCATCTGTAAAAATAGCTGGGCTTTGTGATGGGTGCCTGTAGTCCCAGCTACTTGAGAGGCTGAGGCAAGAGGATCATTTGAGCCCAAGAGTGTGAGATTGTTGTGAGCTATGACACATGGCACTCTACTAAGGGTGACAGAGTAAGACTCTGTCTCAAAAAAAAAAATAAATAAATAAAGTAAGAAAAAGGTAAAGTGGAAATACCAAGGCTTTTAAGAGAATATGTTCTTAAGCAGAACAAATAAAGTAGTTCAGTATCAGGTTGTTTTCTAGTGTCTTTTCATTTTAAACAGTTTCCACCTTTTATTCATTGTGGAACCCATATATTTTCTCTTAAGTTCACATATATACCAAAATAATAATAAAGCAACAACTTCTCTCTGATGAGAAATTGAGGAACAATGATGGAGTTTTAAAATAGGTTATTTGGAAGGCAAATGCAGTCAGAGACTATTTACCCTGAGTTTAAGAAAGCATGGTAGAAAAATTTGTAACAAGTAAATTAAAATTAAAGAAGAGCAACCTCAGCTCTCCAGAAGACTCATATATAATATATAATAGTTCTATAAAATAGTACTGATGGAGAATGTTAAATATGTATGTATTTCATATGTATATATTTATAAAATATAAAATATAGATGTAAAATACATAGATTATATATTATTCTTCAGTAGTTTTATTTCACATTGAAACTGTGTTACTTGTATTTACTGTATTGTCCACTTGTGTTGGATTGAGTTCTTTGAATGTAGGGATCATGTTTTCTGTTTCTTTAATATTCTAAGTGATCAGGCGGCACCTGTGGCTCAAAGGAGTAGGGCACCCACCTGATATGCCGGAGGTGGCAGGTTTAAACCCAGCCCCAGCCAAAAACTGAAAAAAACAAAAAAACAAAAAAAAATATGTATATATATTCTAACTGATCTTCTGAATAATGTTTGACATATAGTATACATTCAATAAATATTATAAAAAATGATTATTCCTTTGTAGATAAATATGCCCCCAGCCTGAAACACATACACGTGTGCACAGGCATAGCCACAATCACTAAATGGTTTTCCCTACACCTTCTTTACTAAAATATTACCTTACAGGGAGACTCTGACCTAGCCCCACTCCTTTTGCTCTGTCCACAGTCTCCTTTTAGACTCCCTCTTTTGTGCTACTGCAACATTCTTTCTTTATTTCTTTATTTATTTATTTTTTTTAGACAGAGTCTCATGCTGTCACCCTGGGTAGAGTGCCATAGTGTCACAGCTCACAGCAACCTCAAAGTTTTGGGCTTAAGCGATTCTCTTGCCTCAGTCTCCCAAGTAGGTGGGACTACAGGCATGTACCACAATGTCCAGCTATTTTTTGGTGGTAGTCATCATTGTTGTTTGGCAGGCCTGGGATGAATTCGAACCTGCCAGCTCCAGTGTTATGTGGCTGGCACCCTAGCCACTGAGGTACAGGCACCGAGCTAGAATTTATCATTCTTTATTGTAATTGTCTCCATTCATTAGCCAGGGGTCCTCAAACTACAGCCCACGGGCCACATGAGATGGTGTGATTGTATCTGTTCCCATTTCGTTTTTTTACTTCAAAATAAGATATGTGTAGTGTGCATCAGAATTTGTTCATAGTTTTTTTTTAAACTATAGTCTGGCCCTCTAACGGTCTGAGGGACAGTGAACTGTCCCCCTGTTTAAAAAGTTTGAGGACCCCTGCTAGACTCTAGGCTCTTGGAGAGTAGAGATTTTTGTATTTTTTCTTATTTTTAAATTCTGACACTACATGGCATAAACCAAGAGTAAAGATTAAAATAGAAATAATAATGCCTCAGTGAAACAATGTGTTTTAGAAATTTATGCAAAGGGACTGGGCTCTTTGGTTTACGCCTGTAATCCTAGCACTCTGGGAGGTCGTAGTGGGTGGATTGCCTGAGCTCACAGGTTCTAGACCAGCCTGAGCCAGAGTGAGACCTCGTCTCTAAAAATAGCCAGGTGTTGTGGCAGGTGCCTGTAGTCCCAGCTACTTGGGAGGCTGAGGCAAGAGAATCGCTTACGCCCGAGAGTTGGAGGTTGCTGTCCACGATGCTCTACCAAGGACGACAAAGTAAGACTCTGTCTCAAAAAAAAAAAATAGAAATTTATGGAAAGGAAGAAAAAAAGATGGGATTTAGATTATGAACATTTGATCTTAAAAGGGTTATTTGACTATTTCATGACTTTCTTGACACCTCTATTCAGTATGCTTATTTGTTCTGTGGGAAATTGTGCTTGAGTATAGCACACTAAACAGATAATTCTGTAATGCATATATCAAAGAGACATTTTTGAATGGTGAATGCTAAAGACTTTGTTCTAAAGGTAAATTAGATGTACCATTAAATGAAGGTTACACATTATGAGACCACAGTGCCCATGTTGAAATAACTTAACTGCTTTTGACAAGCATCATGGTGATGGACTGGTTTAGTTTCATGAAGCTGTTACTTGCCTTTTTCTAACAGTTTATTTTTTAGAAATGTAATTTCTTATTTTAACATTTTTTAAATTGTAAATGAATTGAAGGAAGTATGGAGACTCTTAAGACTGGTAGAAGTTACTAGTCTATGACTAAAGTGGAGAGAAAAGAAAGAGCCGAGATATAAGATAATCATGTCTCTCTCTTTTATTTCCTCCTTTCCAAATATTTTTTTTATACACTTTGCGCTTTTTGAATCACATATTCCACCAGTTATGCAATGGACTTTTAAGGAGACCAGTCCAAATGACTGAGCTTACTTCTGGGATCCACCTGGGACAGATATTGCCGTTAGGCCTGAAGGGTGGCCAGAAGGTAAAATGAATGAAACATGAGGGAGTGTATTAAGTTTAGACAGGTGAGCTGAAGTGTCTTCACTCACTTAGGAGAGGTCTTTTGTGATGTGGGATGGAGCCAAGGTAAGTTCCTCCATATTTTTACTCTTGCCCCGGGTACACACAGATGTTGAGGGAGACCTGCCTACCAGTTTGGTGGTTGCAGAGTGCTCTGGAACTCCCACAGAGGAGCCTAAAAGTTTCCTTCCCCACTTCAACTTTGACTTATTTTTAGATTAGGATTCTGAGTAAGATTTAAAAAAAAAAAAAAAAGGTTCCCTAGGATTATAAACACTTTTTTTCTTTTCTTTTTTGAGACAAAGTCTCACTATGTCATGCCCAGCGATTTTTTTGTTGTAGTTGTCATTGTGGTTTAGAAGGCCTGGGCCAGGTTCGAACCTGCCAGCCCCAGTGTATGTGGCTGGAGTCCTAACACTGAGGTATGGCGCCAAGCCTATAAACAGTTTTTTAAAGGATTGAGATTATGAAGATAGAGACTAAGTCTAGTCCTCACTGTGTACAGTCACCACCATGAGCCACAATTTCACTTTCTGCAGCTTCAGTTACCCACAATACAATACAATAAGGTAATTGGAGAGAAAAACAGAAACCATGTTCACATAAGTTTTACTACAGTGTATTATTATAATTCTTTATTGTTGCTTATTTCTTACTGTGCTTAAATTATAAATCAAACTTTATGTATGTATGTATAGGAAAGAACAGTATATACAAGGGTCAGTATTATTGGTAGTTTCAGGTATCTACTGAGAATTATTCCTTTATGCAGAAAAATCTATCCTACATCTGCAAAAACATAAGCAATTTTCTGGGTTAATAAAAAGAGACAAATGCCAATGCAAAAGAAATCTGAAAATTGTGAACAAAGATGATTAAACTAGTATTTAAAAGTCAAGTATTTTTTTAACATTTTTACTATTTTACAAAATCTTGTTTATGTATATTAGCTCATTTTATCCTTTTAGGAGTTCTCTGTACTATTGTCCATATTTTACAGTTGAGGAAACTAAAGTTCAGGTTATCTACATTGCTTGAGGATACCCCAGTATTCTAACTGTATATTCCATGCTTTTTTGGGTACATTACGTTGCCATAATATTCTATCATACTGACTCCATGCTTTTAGAATTCATAGCCATCTTATGCATTTTCTGAGGACATAGTAGTAAGTTCTTCGTGTCTTTTATATTTTCTTATTTATAATGAAATTCGTGTATGTAAACATTTTATTCATCAGGTTTTTTCTTTCAGTGTAACCTTTATTTCATGTTTCTGTTCACAATTTTCGTTAATAAGCTATTTTTTCCTGTCATTTTTATATTGAATAGTCACTTCTTTTGCTAAGTTTATATCTGAAAATGAACAGCTGGCTCACAGTACAGTGTGAATCAAGTTCAAATTACTTTGAGTTCAGAGAACACCCAGTGTCATCTTATTTTTACATCTAACTGAATTATAGGACACTGTCAAAGTGTTATGACCTGGTATAGTAAATTGCTCCTTCTTAATGGTCCCCTGGCTACATTCTCTCTTGCTATTGCTATAAACCAGAAATTGTTGACATCTTACACTATTCTACGCTAGAAAACAAAAGAAGCGTTTTTTATTCCCAGGAAATCTGCCTTCTTTACCATAAACGTTTATGAACATCTTAGCTACCTACATCTAAATCATAACATTTTGTAGTCCTTAACATTGATTGTACCTTTAAAATTGGATTAATTTTATAATTCTGTAACTTTAACAAAGTCAGGCATTTCTTCCTTCTTGAACTCAGGAAATGGGCCAGTTATCTGCCCTAAAGGAATAACTAGTGTGAATGTGGAAATGTGGATTTTCAATGATTTCTGAGATTCATCATTCAGATGTGTGTATGCATATTATGAAATATATTTGGCTGTGCTTAATGGCTGCAGAGTTAAAAATGCTCTTCAAAATGTCACATTATGAGGAGAAATCAAAATTGAAGGAATTATACAGAATAACAAAGTGCTCCCAAATGAAACTAATGCTTTGCTTAGTCACTGAATAAATAGAATAAGTTTTACAAATGGTTGGATTGCTTTTGATCAGGCTATCTCATAGATGCCAGTGTTAAGACTCATACAGAGCACCTGAAGAGTGGAACTAAGAATAATTAAGAAAAAAGTAACGTTTTTATAAAACAATTGCTGTAGAATATTTATGGACTATATTCATGTATACACATATAGAACTTGTGCACAAATATCATCAGTAGAAAATTTGATGGTTTTTATGGACTGTAGGTGAACAGTGACACTGCAACATAGTGTTGATGTTATAAAAGCTAAGGCAAAAGACTACTGTATACATAACATTTACTAGACTGTAATATCATTGATAGAGCTTAGATTTTGTATTTTAGAAAGAATGTTGATAAATTTGAATAATTTACAAAAAGATTTTTGAAAATTAGTGGTTTGGAAATGGAATTTTATTTGCAGTTTTTTGGCGGGGGTTGGGTTTGAACCCGCCACTCCCAATATATGGGGCCAGCGCCCTACTCCTTGAGCCACAGGTGTTGCCCTAGAAATGGAATTTTTGAGGGAAGTCTCATGATGACAAAAAGGCATAGGTCATATGTGGCCCAAAGGTCTATTTTTATTTGTTACCCGTAGTGTGAGACTATAATTTATTTATGATTAACTACCAATTAATTTCCAATGAAAGTACAGATTGTGGGCTTCTCTTAAAAATCTGAAAATATGGCAGTCCTGGGGACATTCTTGCATGGTAACAGTCAGCTAGAGCTGGGTAGCTGCTGCCCTCTGTTGGCAGGCCTTGAGCTCTCCAGTTCCCCACAGTTTCCCTGGCCCAGTTGACCTCAGTCTCTTATAATTTTTGCCTGAACACTTTTGAGGAGTTAATAAACTTGTGTTTAGAAAGAGTAGGTTTGGAGTCAAGTTACCTGGATTCCAGTTTCTATTCTGCCACTACCCATGTGAATAAATCATAATTGTAAAATCCTAAAAGTGGAAAGGAATTTAAAGATCATCTAGTTTAAATCCCGCCCAATGCAGGAATTCTCTATGCTAAATTTCCAAAACTTGGCTAAGCCAGCTAGCCTTTGTTTCAACATTTCTGTTTACTCCACAAAGTAGCCTATTCCATTTTAGAAATCTCAATAACTTCTAGAAATTTCTTCTACATGTTAAGTCTGTCTGCCTACCTATAACTGACTCTGATTTTATTCTGACTCTTAAAACATGTGACAACCATTCTGTTAATTGAAGACAGTAGTCATTTCTTCCTCCTAAGTCTTCTCCAAACTAAACAGTTTCATCTTCCTAGTTACTCACCACTTAATCAATGGCCCTTTTTAAATATGTACTACTAAAACTGTATATTACGTCTTCTCATTCATACAGAACAGAGTAAACTAAATTTAGTAGATGTGACATCAAAGGCAAAGGACCTACTC
This sequence comes from Nycticebus coucang, assembly GCF_027406575.1. Lineage (NCBI taxonomy): Eukaryota > Metazoa > Chordata > Mammalia > Primates > Lorisidae > Nycticebus > Nycticebus coucang. The sequence goes on from NC_069789.1 coordinate 81,783,710, forward strand.
TCACCCTTCCTCTTATTTGAACAAGTAGTTTGTTTATAAAATGTGCTAGGCCCTCAAATGGATAAATGGTTTTATACTAAATCACTATATGGATATAGATAATATAATACACATATTAGTTTGATTTTAGCCAGACCAACTATAGTTTCATTGTGGACTTGTAACCCAGTCTTTATTGTAGCATTATTTTAAATATTTGCCATCTCTTAAAAAAAAAAAAAAGGAAAAAATTTTTAGACACATCTTGTATTCTTGTTGGTATAATAGCATTTGTCATTGTGTTCATACTTTTTAATTTTCCAGTACTTGGCAGACTTAATCCCATGAGCTCACTTCTAATATCAGTAAGGGGTATGAGCTATGTGGTTCAGACTGCCACTTGAGGGTTTCTCCTTTCTGTGGAGCTTTCTAATGGAATTCAAGGTTCTATCTAAGGGTGAGCATTAGGAAGCCTTCCCAGGCTGCTGTGGGAGGAGGAAGTGCACCATAGGTTCAAGGACACATGCAGAGTTTAATGTGCACAAGCATGCTCTCTCTCCTGCTGCTGCTCCTGCTTGCTTTGATTGGCAAGGTTAACTCTAAGAGGCTGCGGCTTCTTAAAGTGATTTGATTAGACCCACCACTTTATTCCTTTCACTTCTCCCCCCCACCCCCTTCAAGCACCAAACCTTCTTTGTCTTTGTAGTTTTTGCTTTGCCAGTTACCTTTTGTCTTTCTCCCTTTTTCCTGTTTTTTTTTTATCAACTTTTTTAACATTTTGTGAAACAGAATTCAAAAGTAAGGTAACTTGCCTTATTGAAAGGTTTGATGTGAAAATTTTCCATACTTAATGTTTTCTACACTTACTTACATTTTATAAACTCCAAATCTCTCACCTTTATTTTGTTTTACCTCATGACATAAAATAGTTATCATTTACATTAACAGTTCATTTAGATAGATAGGTATAATTCTGCAGCCCTCTCTCAAGATTTATTTTGTACATAACGAATTTCTTTCACAGTAGTTTTTGTTTGTTTGTTTGAGACAGAGTCTTACTTTGTCACGTTTGGTAGAGTGTTGTGGTGTCATAGCTCACAGCAACCTCAAACTCGTGGGCTTAAGCGATTCTCTTGCCTCAGCCTCCCAAGTAGCTGGGACTACAGGTGCCTACCACACCGCTCAGCTCTTTTTAGAGACAAATTCTCACCCTGGCTCAGGCTGGTCTCAGACCTGTGAGCTCAGGCAATCCATCTGCCTCGGTCTCCCAAGTGCTGGGATTACAGGCACGAGCCACCATCCCCAGCCTCACAATAGTTTTTTTTTTTTTTTAATAGCTTTTTAAACACAAAAACTTCAACATAGAAAAGCTATGAACACCAGAGGGAGAGGACATTTGTGTTGAATTTTTGCAAATCATTTTAATAGGTTCATATACTTACTGAAGCCCTTCCATGGATGGCCTAGGAATCTTAAGAATCCCTGCTTTCTAAGAAAGAGGCTGTTTAAATATTTTTAAGAGGCTTGGCACTCGTAGCTCAGTGGTTAGGGCACTGGCCACATACACCAGTTTGAACCTGGCCCAGGCCTGCTAGACAACGACAACGACCACAACAACAACAGAAGCCAGGTGTTGTGGCAGGCACCTGTAGTCCCAGCTACTTGGGAGGCTGCGGCAAGAAAATTGCTTAAGCCCAAGAGTTGGAGGTTGCTGTGAGCTGTGACATCATGGCATTCTACTGACAGTGACACAGTGAGACTCTATCTCAAAAAATAAATAAATAAATATTTTTAAGAGACAGGTTCTTGCTCTGACACCCAGGCTGGAGTATAGGAGCACCATCATAGCTCGCTGCAACTTTGAACTCCTGGGCCCTAGTGATTTTCCACCTCAGCCTCCCAGTTAGGTACAAGGTGCACACCACTCTCCCTAAATAATTTTTAAAATGTTTTTATAGAGATGAGATCTTGCTATGTGTTGCCCAGGCGATCTCTCAAACCCCTGGCCTCAAGGAATCCTCTTTCCTCAGTCTCCCAAAGCTAGAATTACAGTCATGAACCAAAAGATACATGGCAGACTTTTTCTCTTTTTTTTTTTTTTTAAGAGACAGAGTCTCACTTTGTGGCCCTCGGTAGACAGATGTGGCATCACAGCTCACAGCAACCTCCAGCTCTTGGGCTTAGGTGATTCTCTTGCCTCAGCCTCCCAAGTAGCTAGGACTACAGGTACCCGCCACAATGCCTGGCTATTTTTTGTTGCAATTTGGCTGGTGTCAGTTTCGAACCCGCCACCCTCGGTATATGGGGCCGGCGCCCACAGCAGATCTTTTAATAACTAAATATTCATTTGTGTGTTTTTTGTTTGTTTGTTTTGTTTTTTTGAGAAGAGGTCTCGGTCAGTCACCCACAGTACAGTGACACAATGGCATCATCATAGCTCACAGCATCCTCAAACTCCTGAGCTCAAGTGATCATTCTGTCCCAGCCTCCCAAGTAGCTGGGACTAGAGGGGTATGCCACAATGCCTAGCTAATTCTTCTGTCATTTGTAGAGACAGAGTCTTACCATGTTGCTTAAGCTGGTCTCAAACTTCTGACCTCAAATGATCCTCTTGCCCTGGCCTCCCAAAGTGCTAGGTAATCTATTAATATACTCCCTTACTACCATGTTTAACTTTCTTTTCCCTTGGATGCTTCTAAGTTCACCTTTTTTTAATTGATAGTATTTTTATCATTATTAATAATTTGGTGGAAGATTTTGAACTTCTCAACTTCTGAGACCTAAACACTCAGAAATAGAGTTTCTGAATCACCATTGCTGACAACTAAGAAAGAAAAACTGCATCATCCACCTATATATTATATAGGATAGAATGATTAATCATGAAGTGTATTAAGTTGTTAGAAGCTTAAGTAATACAGCAGGAGTTTCCATAAAAGAAGATATTAGCATTGGAATAGGAATTCAAATGATTAATTAAATAATATTAATTGAAGGTATAGGGATAGCTGATTGTACATGACAAAATAGTAATTTTTCTTTTTCCCAGTCTGCTTCACTTCCTTGTGATAGTTAAGCCAATGTCAGGATCTTTTTATTTTTTTAATTTATTTTTATTTTTTTAAAATTGTCTAAGAGACAGGATCTCATCTGTTGCCCAGACTGAAGTTCAGTGGCACCATTGTAGCTCACGGCACCTTGAACTCCTGGGCCCAAGTGACTTTCCACCTTAGCCTCCCAAGTAGGTGGGCACACCACTGTGCCCAGCTCATTTTTTAAAAGTTTTTTGTAGAGACAAGATCTTGCTGTTTCCCGGGCTGGTCTTTCAAGCTTCTGCTGGCATTTAAGCTACCTCTGGAATGACTGGAGTCATAGGCTAGACTCAAAACACAGCAGTTAGGAAAGTAGCACTAGCAGCCTGAAAAATATTCCTCTGTAGAACCGTCTCATTGTTGATTGAGGTACCATCTGGCCCTGACGTGAGCTGAAAGTAGTCTGTCTTTATTTATTTATTTATTTATTGTTATTTATTTATTATTTTTTTTTGAGACAGAGTCTCACTGTCACAGCTCACAGCAACCTCAAACTCTTGGGCTTAAGTGATTCTCTTGCCTCAGCCTCCCAAGTAGCTGGGACTACAGGCACCTGCCAGAATGCCCTGCTATTTTTTGTTGCAGTTGTCATTGTTTAGCTGGCCTGGGCCGGGTTCGAACCCGCCACCCTCGGTGTATGTGACTGGTGCCGTAATAACCACTGTGCTACAGGCACCGAGCCATGAAAGTAGTTTTTAAATACAGATAATAAAAGAATAATTGATATAATTTAATTATTGCTTATTCCATTTACAACTACTGGGTTATACTGTCTTTGGTGTAGTGTTCATTTCTGGCAGTTTCTTCTCCCTCTCTTTCCTTTTCTCTGAGGTTGGGGAGCTAGGGAATAGAGTAAGGTACATGTCTCATCTGAGTTTGGTTAAAAATATTCCTATTAAGGTAATGACTCAGGAAAGAAACGACCCATATTTATAGATAGCCAAGTGTGTCTCAGAGTAGATTGTCATTTTGTTATGAGTTCTCCATTCTGATAGTTCCTCTCTAGTATTTTATTTTGTGATCGGAAGTACTTTTAATATTTTATTGAAGGGATAGAGCAACAACAGCAAAAGTCCTAGAATGTTTAATGGTTATATCTGTTCGATAAATATACCTAAATAGTATGCTCAGAGAAGGTAAATGTAGACTACCTTATTATTATGCTTCTAAGCATTTATAGAAGAAACTCGTTGACCATGCAAGGGACCGTAACAAACCCCTCAACATATGGAGGTGGTCAACATAAGGAAGTAGGCCTTCTGTACTGATACGTACATGTGGTGTATGGTCTATGAAAATTAGGTCAACTTAGGGAGGTGTTCAATGTAGAGAGGTGGTCAGCTATGGAGGTTCTACTGTATATCATCCATAAACATATATATCAGCCTGTTTTTATAAAAGATGTTTCTATAGTTTTTGAAAATTATAAAATGTAGAGATTCACCCCCATTGTAGGTATTAATCATATTCTGCTTGGTTGGGAATACATGGTGTCTGTTTTTGCTGGGTGGAATCTCTTACTTTAAGTATGTTGAATGTCTGTTGTCTGTGCTTCTTTGGGATTGGGTTTGTTCAAATCCAGATTCCTTAAAGAAATTGTTCAAGGCTCGGCACCGGTGGCTCAAGCGGCTAAGGCGCCAACCACATACACCTGAGCTAACGGGTTCGAATCCAGCCTAGGCCCGCCAAACAACAATGATGGCTGCAACCAAAAAATAGCCTGGTGTTGTGGCGGATGCCTGTAATCCCAGCTACTTGGGAGGCGGAGGCAGGAGAATCACTTGAACCCAGGAGTTGGAGGTTGCTGTAAGCTGTGATGCCACAGCACTTCTACCCAGGGCGATAGTTTGACGCTCATCTCAAAAAAGAAAGAAAGAAAGAAAGAAATTGCTCAAGAAGCTTAGGATAGAATCATCACTTATAAAAAAATTATCACTTTCAATACATTTTAAAATTTGTCCATAAAATTTGTTTTAGATATTTTACAGTGGAATTCCATGCTTCATTTGTTATTTGGACTAAAGTTGAGCTCTCTGATGTTTGAGATAGTGTCTTGACCTTTCAATATTGAGAAGTCTAAGCATAGCTAAGCACCTGTTTTAAAAAAAAAAAAACAGAAGTTGCTTGTAACGAAAACTATCTCCACCTACAATTTATTAAACCTTGACATACTGCATTACTTAAGAGTTCTCAGAGAAAATTAAAACCCTTTTGACTGGGTTTTGCAATGCAGGGAAATTTTTAGTGACATTTAAAAGGTTTCTCTTGTGTTCCTCTAATGGGATAAATAAAAAAGGCTTGTTTTAGCCCAGCAAATGGGGGGACAATCCAATTTCCTTGATTCCATCAAGACACTCTTAAAGCATTAGCCTGTGCAGTAAAAAAAAATTCAACTGACCCCCTTTGCCTGATGGCTTTGAAAAGTGTCCTGATGTGTAGGTATTTGCCCGACACAGCATACTTGGTTATTGCCCTTCCAACACATCCGTTGATGGAAAAATCTTATGTGAAGCTCCAATAAATGTCAGTATATGTTATAGAACTATAAAAACGGTATACCAGACTATAATGCTTTCCCTGATGGGTAGTCTTTCACTTGAAGATGAAAAATTCTGTCGAGTGTGTTTAAATTTAAAAATTAAGGAATAAGATAACATCATCTCACATAATAGTAACTTTTTGTCACATTTAGTTACTTCCCTGGGGTTGCTATTTACTTCTGTTTGTCCAAAAGATGGTGCTCATTTGCAGAGAATTTACTCTCATACAGCAGTGGTTCTCTGATGTTAGCTTACATTAGAATTGCCCAGAGCTTGTTAAAACAAAGTGCTTCCCCACCACCACCAGAATTTCTGATTCAGTAGTGTTTGGTGTAGCTGAGAACTTCCATTTCTAACCACTTCCCAAGGGAACCGATACTGCTAGTCTGGGGCCCACAGCTGGAGAACCATTGGCCTAAGAAGGGATATGTGAAAAGAGATACTTAACTCCGGATCAGTGGTTCAAAATTTGAATTAAATCATTTAGTCTGAAAGTCATTAACATCTGAGAGCACTCTGATGTGAAATAGATGCTGATGGATAGCATGAAGATAGAACTTTCATTTTAGTGAAAGTGCAAAAAAGAAAACGTGGGACCCTGTGTACTATTTAAAAGAAGAGAAACTGCACGTGTTTTCTATGACCAACTGCAGAATAGAATGAAGCTGTTTAGAGTATCCTGATATCAAAAAGTTCTTTTTAACAAGAACTTCTGCCCTTATGTATGTAAAAACCAAAGCTCCTCATTATCCAATACAAATTTTAAAGTATTTCGATATTCTGATTCTTTGAAAATGAATCATTTTTCTGTAGGAAATATGGTACTCGTATTATCCAGAATATTTAACTCTGTAGCTATACCAGCAGTATTTACTTTAAAATACTTAGAATTTATGTAATGGTCTATTTTTACTCTTACAGAGTCTAGAGAGTTACACAGATTCTATTTATTCATCTGTTTTTAAAACACACTTATGAAATAAATAGGAAACAACAACAACAAAAAAAATCTCAATTTTCCGAAAAGAAGAAATTCTAGCAGAGAGATGTTGAGTTATCCAAAAGTCTTGGCAGCAAAACCAGAATGAAAGAGGCTCAGGACCCTCAGGGTAGACCTTACTGAAATAAGTTAGTCCAGCAACCGGTCTCATTTTCTTCTGGTGGAAAAATACTACAATAAGAGCTTGTATATCAATTCTTACAATGTCTAAGTGCTTTGTGGTGATTCATAGTGTTCCTCTATTTGATACTTCTGTTTTGTCCCATCAGTCTAAGTAAATTCCATCCTAACAAATCCCTTTCAAAAAGATAAGATAGGCCTAACACTTTATAGTTTTAGAAAGAGTTTTACATACATTGATTTTGTGTCATCCTCAAAGCTGTTTTTTTAATGGTTTCCTTTGAAAGTCATGGGAATACTGTATAATAGAGATACAGAGGGGCCAAAAAATCTATCCCACTGAAAATAATTGTGTATTATAAATATTTTTGTTTTCTTCATTGTACTTTCACCTTTTAAAAATATTTACTGAATTTGTGGCTAGCTTTGATGCAAAATAAATGTTTTTTTAAAAGATTTATCAGTTGCTTTGTGCTTCCTTTGGGAGCAAGGGTACTATCTGCGTTACTTAAAACTCAGTTTGAAAATAATTAAAGGTGACTTTGAAATTGCCGGGGTTAAATGAATGAAATCGGGTAATCAGCACTTTTACTGAAGCCCTTTTGCATTTCCCTAGAGTCCTGAGAGCCCTACATTTTGTGATTCCCTTCCAGCGCCAACTTTCTTGTTTGTTCCTTTTTTCCTCAGCTTAGCATAGGTAAATCAAGTCAAATGATAATCTTTTATATTGTACTAGGTATTATTAAGCTAACCTTTACTTCTGGTGCAGTGAGAACAGAAGATGGAGTCCAGAGAAGGCTGCATAGAGGAGGTCAGTGCAGAAGTGGTAGCAGTTAATCTCTCTGCTGCTCTGATATCCGACAGCTGGTCTGACATAGGCCTGGTGCCAGCAGTGTCTTTACAGGCTTTGTGGCAGAGATTATTTAAAGGAGATTAATCCCTCTAAACCCCTTATATTTTAATTATTTCTGTATGTATTTATAAAACCTGCAGTCTGCTAGTTTCAGGGCACAACTGTACAAGCCCTTATCTTTTAACCTGGTTTCCACAATCAGACAAGTATATTTCTGTTACCATGAAGGATCTACTATTGATTTGATTTTCTTTGTTAATAAAATTGTTTTTATTTTGAGTTTTTTGTCTTATTTTGCTTTGGTTTTTGGTTTCTGCATAATATTGCTGACATTACTGTTTTTTAAAAGGATAACCAAAGTTAATGTGACTTATTTTAGAATATCTTGTAAAATACTGGTTTGGTTTTTTTTTTTTTTGCCCTCAGTAGAGTGCGATGGCATCATATCCCTCAGCAACCTCACTTGAGCTCAAGTGATCCTCTTTTCTCAGCCTCCCGATTAGCTGGGACTACAGGCACCTGCCACAACACTTAGCTGTTTTTTAAAGACGGGGTCTCGCTCTTGCTCCGGCTGGTCTTGAACCTGTGAGCTCAGGCAATCCACCCTCCTGGACGTCCCAGCGTGCTAGGTTTACAGGCATGCACCACTGTGCTGGGCCCAAAATACTGGTTTTTTATTATGTGGTAGGAGTCTAAAGTTACAGACCTGTAATGTGAAAATCTCTGGATTAAAGTCAATATGCCTTTTAAAGTATTGTTTTTTAAAGATGGGTTAGTCAGCATGGCTACTATATTTTCCAGCATTATCAGGTAAACTTTATGCCTGACCAAGACATCCAGAGCAATGAGTTCTGTATGCCCAACCTAGCTTGAGTTAATGAGGGCTATAAAATTTTACCCCAAATTTAAGAGTTCACACTACATGGCGGGTCAAAGAATTCTGTGAGCTTATGAAATACCCTCTTCGGGTGTTAGAGCACCAAATCTTGAGCCACTGTGAAAGTGCTACCATGTTTTTAGCATTTAGTGAAGCAGTCATGCTTCTTCGTTCATTCTGTCACCTCTTCTTTCAGATACTGAGAAAAGGAAGACTTTGGAGATCACCATCCCTAAGATCTCCCAGCTTCTAGGGAACCTCTTAGTAGGACCTATCTTGAGTCAGAATGTGAATGTGAATGTCAAATGTTTATGACATTTGTGTCTTCTAAACGCTTGCTTTAGACCATTTTATCTCAGCGTTTGTCTAAGTCTGACCTCTTTTAGTTGGATTTCTTCATGCTTAACCAAATGAACAACGAAACATATATGAGGTGGGAATTTAGAGAAATCTTGGTTAGCCAAAATGTCAGTAGCTAATATTTTATTATCCAAATTCAACAATAACTTTTGCTGATGCTCTAGAAATGGAAATTAGACATTAATATCTCAAAACTTGCCATTTATTTTCTTACTCCATTTTTGTAGAAGTTTAAGTCCTAACTCTGCTCTTTGACTTGCTATATCATTTAGGGCAAATCATTTAATGTTGCTGACTTTGAGTTTCCTTAAAAATTGGAGCTACTAATAACCACCTTACTTATTTAAGGATATTAGTTTCAGATAATTTGGTATATATAAAAATGTTCTGTAAAATGATGTACAAATGTGAGTTTTTATTGTCTTAGAGAATTGTATGTCTAAATTAAGAAAGGTCTGCTGGAGACTTAGTAGTGTACTTCTTTTATGCCATCCATATCTTGTGAGTGGTTTTTTAATTGGTGTTAGTCAAGCTTTTTTCTTGTCCTTTTCCAGACATCATAATCATCTCTTCTCTGTAATTGCTAGTTTTCAAAAATGTCTTTGAATGTAGTGGCTATTACAGAAATACAACCATAAGAGATTAAATTATAATCTAATATAATATATTTAATATAAACAATTCTATTTTCATTGTATAACATATTCTCATATTTGAACTGATATAAATTTTCTCAGTGTTAATTTTAAATCATAACAATATGTCAAATTCTATGTAAAGCTGGGGAAATTTCATAGTTAGCAATTTGTATCTGACTTAAAGACAATTGGTATATACTTCAAAGTTTTGACAGAAGAATGCCACGCTTACAACAGTCCTTTCAAAAGGGATAAGAGAATGGATAAATTATTGGCGAGTCCTTGTAGCAGTTAGTGGATTAAGAGGTTTGGGTCTGGGTAGAGTTTATTACTGTGAATGAAGAAAGAATCAGAGATACAGTTCAGGAGAATTCAGTCAGTGTCTCTTGATTGAAAGAATATAAGAAATAAAAAAAAGGGGGAAAGTTGAATATGACTTCAAAGCCATGGGCAAAAAAAACAAAAAAAAAAAATGAGTTCTGTTTTTGACATGGCTAATTTTAGGAGACTATATCATGACATCCTTGATGAAGTGACCTAAAGAAAAAGAAAAGTCATTACAGGACATTCATGTACAATACATATGTTTTCCCAAAAGAACAATAACACACTCACAGAGAAGACTGAATCTCAAGGTAAGGATACCGAAAAATCTCCATATAAATATGAAGATATACAGAGAAACCTGTGAAATCCCAGTAGTATTGAAGAGCATCTGCCTAGGAGCTAGCAGCTTTTAATTTAAGTTCTGACTCTGCCACTAACAAATCATATACCTTGGACAAGTTATTTAACCTAAGTTTCAGTCTCTCCATTTGTGAGATGGTGTTAACTTAATACGGTTAAGTTCGCTTCATACGATTGTTGGGTAGATTAAGTAAAAGAATGCCTTTAGTTTGCCTAGTGCAATAAACAGCATTAGCGACTACCATCATTGCTTTTATTCATTACTGACAAAAATCTGCCTTTTTGTGTTACACTGACCAGTAGTATACACTATGCAGAAAGGTTGCAAAATACGACAAGGTATTAAAGCTGCCTGGAAAACTGCATCTTTGTTTATTTTACTGTTCAGAGATGTTGCGTATAACTTTACTTTAAAATTCTGATTCGTAGGTAATTGGAGGTGTTTTGCTCTTAATTTTAAAAGTTATATCACAAATAAGATCTTTTTATTCGACTCTTCATTTTACAGCTATACAAAAAAAGGTTATTAAATTAAGGAAGGGCTGAGAGGTAGAGGTGAATTAGGGGATAAACTGAAGCTAATATTTATTGAGAATCTGTTCTCCTTATTGCAGTTATTCATTCTTCTTACTAAAATCAGTCACTTATGCAGAAAAATAGCTCAAAATAGTTTTATATTTGATTGCATGGATTTCGTTTCTTTCCATAGACTGCCATGCTTTATTGAGGCCCCAGAGAAAGCATCTTACTTAACATTTCTTTAGGAAACGAAGGAAAAAACTTAGGCAGCAAGACAATGTGTACAGTAAAAATTGAAGTAAAAATCTTTCCATGTCTTCAAACATTTTAAAAAATTACCCAAAAGGAAGATGATGAAGGCTTATGGGTGATAATAAAATCAAATTTGATAATATTTATAACCAAAATTTGAATATTACAGTATTCAAAACTGAATGCTGTAATATTTTAGGTTCAGGGTAAATAGAGGGTTAAATCTCTGAGCTGTAGAAGCAGATTGTGTTTTCCTTTTGTGATCTGGGCTGACAAGACATCAGTATTCTATTCATCTGTTGGGAATTAGGCTGTTAATCCAATCAATGACTCTTGAGTGAGCTGTGGCCTACCTCCCCCACTGGGGAACAATCGGATCAAACTGCAGATTGTTTAAGAGCACAGTGCTGTCCTCATGTCAGGTGGAATTCTCGAACGTTCCCTGGTGAATTGGGGATAGGAAAAGCTGTCTTGGCCCATTTATCCTGCTCCTTAAATAACCAGGTATCTGCCTCATCCATATGAAAGCATTTGGCAGTAGTGACAACAGGAATGCAATAGAAATCCATTAACTTTAACTCACAAAAGTGTGGGTGAAAGGAAGGAATGTTTTCAAACACCACAAAGCAACTTATATAAAAGTTTTTTTATTTTATTCATATTTTTTCCTACTCCTTAAACCTAAAATCATTTCCTTTGCTGTTTATTTTTTACTGTTTTACGTCATTGAATCTTTTTAACTACTACAGGTTCTTGTTCTATATTTACCCTGCCCTGCATGTATTTTTGTAAGTCAGCAGGGTACAAATAAATTTTTAATATATATTATGGGAACACTAATTAAATAAAATTTTAATTTAAAATATCTTTCTCTGAGGAATGCTAATTAAATAAAATTTTAATTTTAAAATATCTTAGTCTGGAGCATACATAATTTTGACATCTTTTGCAGCCTGGCAAAATATGATTTCTAATTGCTGATTTAATAGTCCATTAAGTACATTTAGAAATTATTATTGAACTGATTGGATAGATGTTCAGAGTTGTAGTTGTTTTCTATGAAATGCTGCTGCCCGCAGTTTTTTCTGTTTATCAGTAAGGTGACCTGGGTTATCTATCCGAGAGTAAAATATCCAAAGTAAGAAAGAGAAATTCTTAAGAAGGGTACTTACTATCTAGTCTTAGTGAAAACAAGCTTAAAGAATAATTTTATTATTTTCTATCAATATAATTACATAGAGTATTTCAAAGAAAATTTCTTAAAGGTGCCAAATTTATCCATTCATTATGTGAATATTTAGTGTCTACGTTTTATGTACCCACGTCTCTTTTAGGCTTTGGAATTACCACAGTGAGCAAGATAGACAAGGTCCATTTTCTCATATACATTCTAGTGTGGAAAACATGCCCAAAACTAGTAAATAAATAAGATAGTATCAGGTAAGTACTAAGAAATGAAGTGACTGGTTACTTTGAAAAGTGATATGTAAGACTTCACTGAGAAGATAACAATTAAGCTAGTAATTCAGTGAAGAAAAGTTACAGTAACTCATGCTAAAAATCCCTAAAGCAGGAGTGAGCTTGACATACCAAGAACAAGCTACCTGCAATATGTACACTATGTCCAGGCCAATAATTTTCAATAATTTTGGCACAGTATTGAATTTTCTTAAGAACTTCCATCCCTAGAAATGTTGATTCAGCAGAATTAAATGGCTTAGAGCCTATGTATAAAGTGCCATGAACAGAGTTGAAACCTTAACTTTAAAGCAGGTATCTGGTATACTCAATACTAATATGAAACCATTAGAAAAACAACTGCATGCCCACACAAGAGAAAAATACAAGTATGTGCAAGGGGGGCCGGGGGATTGGGGAATGGAGGAGAATTGGTAAGCTCTTATTCAAGAGTATTAATATTAAAAAAAAATTTTTTTAACCTATCTCTAGCTAGTATACTTTCTTCCCTTGAACATATGACATATTCTACCCTTATCCATGCCCTTACTCATGGTCTTTTTGTTTTGTTTTGTTTTTTGGCTTTTTGCCTATATTGTTCACCCTTATCCTTTCACACCTATGTCTACCCATATCCTCTCAAATGCCATTCATTCTTTAAGGTCCCTCCTTGATAGGAAGTATGGAATATACCTGTAAAGTATTTTTACAAAAAATATTGAACCCTTGGGCAGTGCCTGTGGCTGAAGGAGTAGGGCGCCGGCCCCATATACCACAGTATACCAGAGGTGGTGGGTTCAAACCCAGCCCCTGCCAAAAAAAAACAATATACATATATATATATATATATATATATATACACATATCTTCCAAATCTAATACTACCTATAGAAAATAAGTGTGATAATATTGTAAATAACATTTAAAAAAAGTACATCAATAAATCCAGACTCTGGAATGTTCTCCTGAATAACTGACTCTATTTCTATAACAAATCAGTGGGATAAAAAAAAGAGAAAGTGAGACAATTAAGAAAAGATCTGACAACCAAATGCAATGTGTGGCCCTTGTTTGGATCCTCATTGCTAAAAATCAGCTATTAAAAAAAAATTTTTTTTTAAACATAATCAGTAAATCTTGGCATTGTGGTTAGATAGGTAAATTCCCATGTTTTAAGAGTTTAATACTGAGGTATATGAGAGAAATGATACAATATCAGGAATTTGCTTTAAAGCACTTTAGTAAGGAAAAAAAGGAATTAATGAAATAAAGTTTTTATAATTGTTAAATCTGGGAGATGGTTACATGGAAGTTCATATTATCTATTTTTGTGTATATGTGAAATTTTTCATATAAATTGTTTAAAGGGCATGAGATTTTTGTTTAAATGAAGAGAGCATACATATTTAAAGGTTGAGAAACCTAGTGCTGTACTATTTTGCCTTACCAAACTGAAAAAGGATAATTATTCACACTATAAAAAGTATGCTATTTTTTTAAAAAAGGAATTATCAATAAATATTATCATTCTCCAGTGTATTTAAAGTGTTACTTGATATGCACCTAAATCTTCAGGAACAAACCTTTTGCAAAATGAGGCAAACCTCTAATTTTCAAGGACACTATTTCACAATTTCAAATGCTATGCTTCATTGAAGAAAGTTAGCTTAGTCATAAAGGTTTCTTTAGCACATAGAATAATTACATTTTTAGAAAAATACTGATTATCTGACCTCTTAATACAATGAAGCTTAAAGTGACTTTTACCTTAATGTTTAGTAGAACAGAGAAGAGTTATGTTTATGTGTATATATACCTACGTAGGGTAGATATCAATTCAAGTTCTATAAGGAGAAAGTTTAGCCTGCTAGGAAGTTTTGAAACACAATAGCAATATAGTTAACTATAAATAATATTAAGTGGAAATATATGTAGTATTGTGTTTATAATAAAATTATTAGGTCTCAGTAATCGGAGTTTTATTGCCAAATATGTGTGTATTGGTAAATATACATGTATATGTGGAGAAAAAGGGGCATTGTCATTCTACTAGAACTAGTAAGGCTTGTGAATATAATTACTGTCATTGTTGCTAGTAATACTTACTGTTATTGTTACTATTAATATAATGGTTTGTTTCTTGTTAAAGAAGCTTCTCCCCTCCTCACCTTTGGCATCTATTGTTAACCTTGGAATATGTTAGCACTTTTATGTAATTTTCAAAACTATAGGTAAAAACAGAGCAAGCCTGGCTATCAGCGCCAAAGCCATGAATCCAACTAAGCAAAAAAGATTCTGTCACGTAAGTTCCATTCAGGAAGGCTAACAGTAGGGTGTCACATCCGGCAATTTAACCAGTCAGCCAGAGTATTGGCTTAATGTAGGCAAGGATTTTTTGCTTTCTGTCTTGTTTAGTGTACTACCCATTGGATTTAAGTAGCTCTAAGCCCATTCATTCAGTAAGCATTTGACCATTTGGTGTAGCTGGCTAGTGATCTAGACCCACCAGGTAGCAATAATACACAAGACTCAGCCTTTCCCACTTCGTAACTTCACCCCAACCTGGAATGATAGACAAGCGCAGTGGGGATGCAACAGGATGGCTGCTGAACACATGAAGTGATTTGTTTCTGCCTCAGTCTTCACAGGAGGGGATACTTTGGCTTATGTACTTGACTTTTTTATACTACCAGCTACTCATTCCTTGACACACTCTCTCGGCTTCGAGAGTGCCAACTTACTTGGTTCAACTTATTTGTTGGATCATTCTTTATCAGGCTTATTTTCTTCTATCTGCTTCTTATATAACAGGTTTCACCGTCCCCCCACCTCTCACTACATACTCTAAAATCTATAAAATTACCTTACCTCATTAACACTGTTCCCTTTGGCTTGATGTTTTTCAGATCTTTATCTGAGTAGTTCAGACCTTGGTCCTAAACTCTGGATCTCTACTTTTAATGGGCTATTGGATATTTTCACATGGGTTTTTGAGTCAGAAAGATGGAAATTCAGACCTTGGTCCTAAACTCTGAATCTCTACTTTTAATGGGCTATTGGATATTTTCACATGGGTTTTTGAGTCAGAAAGATGGAAATTCAGACCTTGGTCCTAAACTCTGAATCTCTACTTTTAATGGGCTATTGGATATTTTCACATGGGTTTTTGAGTCAGAAAGATGGAAATTCAAATTAGGATTATACTGCTTTCTCATTGTGTGACTTAGACAAATCATATAACCTCTCTGAATCTCATTTCCACTTTTATAAAATTAGGATAATAATACCTACTTTAGATGGGTTTTGTGAGGATTAAATTACATATGTGAAAACCCCTAGTATAATTCTTGGCACATATAAAAAGTATAAAATATGACGCAGCACCCATATTAGCTCAGTGGTTAGGGCTCCAGCCACATACACTGGGGCTGGTGGGTTTGAACCCGGGCCTGGCCTGCTAAACAACAGTCAAAACTACAACAAAAAAATTGGCAGGCACCTGTAGTCCCAGCTACTTGGGAGGCTGAGGCAAGAATCTCTTAAGCCCAAGAGTTTGAGGTTGCTATGAGCTGTGATGCCACAGCACTCTACCAAGGGCAATATAGTGAGACTCTCAAAAATAAATAAATGAATGAATAAATAAATAAATAAAATATAAGGTTTTTCTTCTAAATATTTTATCAGTTTCTCTGTTGATTGTGGATATAAGTAAACAACAACACATACAAATACTGATGATTATTGAATAGAGTAAAAAAAAATTTAAACCCGTTTTACCAAGGCTTTACCATTAGTAATCACATAATTGGACTGAAGGCAAAGATCACTTTAAAGCCAAAACATCACAAAAGTGCTTCCAGTAACTCTAATGGATTTGTAGAATAACTTCACAATAGATGAAAAAGTAAACCTGAAGTCATTACCAAAGTTAGAGTATAGCTTATTTTTACCTACTGTATGGTGAAGAAAGGATGCTAACGTCTCATTCCTGTTGTATTTGTATTAGTATAGACAGATCAGAACTAAGTCACATGTGACTTTTTTTTTTTTTTTTTGTAGAAACAGAGTCTCACTTTTCGCCCTCGGTAGAGTGCCGTGGCATCACACAGCTCACAGCAAACTCCAACTCCTGGGCTTAGGCGATTCTCTTCCTCAGCCTCCCAAGTAGCTGGGACTACAGGTGCCCACCACAACACCCGGCTATTTTGTTTTGTTGTTGGGGTTTGGCCAGGGCCAGGTTTGAACCCGCCACCCTCGGTATATGGGGCTGGCATCCTACCCACTGAGCCACAGGCGCCTCCCATGAAGGAAAGTTTTTAACTCAAACAATGGTTCTTGAAAGTAAATAAAAAAGGAGAAAAAAACAGAGGGAAAAGAATAGAAAGAGTTGTGTTCTTGCAAATTTAATATATCATAAGATCTTTTGGACTTCGTATTTTTTATTGTGATAAAATATGCATAATATAAAATCTCATTTTAGCCATTTTTTAAGTAAACAATTCATTAGCCTTAAGAATATTCAGATTATTGTGCAATCATTACCACCATCCATCTCCAGAATGTTTTTATCTTCCCAAACTGGAACTGTCCATATTAAATAATAACTCCCAGTCATTCCCACACCATCCCAGCCTGTGGGAACTACCATTCTACTTTGTGTCTCCATGTGTTTGACTACTGTATTGTACCTCATATAAGTGGAATCATAATCATATCTGCTCTTTTGTGCCTGGATTTTTTTGATTAAAAGAATGTCTTCAAGGTTCATCCATGTTGTAGCATGTGTCAGAATTTAATTCTTTTTTGAGGCTTAATATAATCCCTGTGTGTATGTATATGCATATACACACCACACTTATGTTATCCATTCATCTGCTAATGAACATTTAGGCTGTTTCCACCTTTTGACTATTATGTGCCATGAGACTGTGAATATGGGTATACAAATGTCTATTCAAGGACAGGTGTGATGATTCAAGCCTATAATCCTAGCACTTTGGGAGGCAGAGGCAGAAAGTTCCCTTGAGTCCAGGAGTTTGAGGCTACAATAAGCTGTGATCATGCCACTGCACTCCAGCCTGGGTGACAGAGGGAGACCTTGTCTCTTAAAACATACATGTGTATGGGCTGGGCATAGTGGCTCATAGCACTGTGGGAGGCCCAGGCCGATGAATTGCTTGAGCTCACAGGTTAGAGACCTACCTGAGGAAGAATGAGACCCTGTCTCTAAAAATAGTCAGCTGTTGTGGCAGATGCCTGTAGGCCCAGCTACTTGGAAGGCTGAGGCAAGAGGATCGCTTGAGCCCAAAGAGTTTGAGGTTACTATGAGCTATGACACCACAGCACTCTACTAAAGGCAACTGACAAGTCCCTGCTTTTGTTTCTTTTGAGTATTTACCCAGAAGTGGAATTGCTGAATCATTTGATAGTTCCATGTTTAATTTTTTGAGACGTTACTGTACCATTTTCATAGCAGATGCAACATTTTATATTCCCACCACCAATGCTTGAGGATTCCACTTTCCCTACATCCTTACCAACATTTTTGTATGTATCAATAATAGCCATCTTAACAGATGTGAAGTGGTATCTCATTACATTATCAGAAAAAATTTCTGGTAGATAGTTGACAGAACATCCACATTAAATGGATCATATAATATAAGCCACTGAGTGACATAAAGATGTATAGATTGTGGGCAGAGAGCTATGGCTCATGCCTATAATCTCAGTGCTTTGGTAGGCTGTAGCAGGAGGATCATATGAGGCCAGAAGTTCAAGACCAGCCTGCGCAACATAGCAAAACCCCATCTCTACAAAGAATAAAAAAACTAGCCAGGTATGGTGGCATGTGTCTGTAGTCCTAACTACTCAGAAAGTTGAAGTGGGAGGATTGCTTGAGACCACAGAAGTTCAAGGTTGCAGTGAGCTGTGATCACACCACTGCACTCCAGCCTGAGCAAACAGAAGGAAACTCTGTCTCTTTAAACAACAACAACAAAAAAGATGTCTAGATTGAGAGTAAACCTTTATATTATTTTCAGTTTTATATGGAAATGGATACCTACAGTTCATCTATATTTTCATGGAATTAATTATCATGATTAAGAGAATAATTATTAGAAATTTGGCACATAGATTACCGTAAGAATAAAGTCTGCAATACAAATACAGGAAAAATAACCCTAAGATTATTAAATTCAACTAAAATATTTTTATTAAATACTCCATGACCTGGATGTGACAATATACTTAGGCAACACAAAAGAAATACAAGCAATACTCTCTGCCCTCAGGTCACTTACTGTTTAAGACAGTAAAAAAACTCACTGAATTATTAACAGTTATGAACCATAAGAGAGACCCTGGAAGTGCTTTGGGAGATGTAATAGGCAAAAAGGCTAATAGAAGCCACAGTGGTTAGAGGCATTGTCAGTAGTGAATTGTGACCCCTCCTAAGCTGTGAAGGCGAGGTGATGTTTAATGGATGCTGAGGCAAGGATAGGTATAGGTAACAGACTGTGGAAGCCATAAACAGATTAAGGATCTCAGATGTGTGTGTGTTTATAAAATGATTAAATAAGGAGTTTTTTAGAGTTAATAATCCAGTAACAATGTACTGTGAGTAGAGAGAAAGGCAATAGGAAGGAGTACCAGTGGAGACACTGGTAGCATTGATAAAGGATTTGTATTTGGGTACAAACAAGGGAAAATATGGATTGATTTCCCAGAATCTTGGACTAGGGCAGCGGTGCTCAACCTGTGAATCGCAACCCTTTTGGGGGTCCAACGACCCTTTCACGGGGGTTGCCTAAGACCATTGGAAAACATATATTTCTGGTGATCTTTAGAACCGAGACACTGCTCCTCTATCCAACTCCAGGTGGGTCGGCCCACATACGAGTACCAGGCGTGATGACATCATTGAGCCAACCCCATCACATACCCTCCGTACAAATACAGGTGTATGTGACAGGGTTGGCGCCATAATGTACTTACACGGACCAGTCACACGTGTGTAGATAGCAGCTACTGTATAGAAAGCAGCTGCTATGTTAAAAGTAGCTACTGTGTTGAAAGCAGCAGTATTGAAGGTAAAATAACACTTAATGAATTATAATTCTGGGTAAATGTAAAATCATGTACTGTAAAATCGTCAACCACTGCAAAAAAAAAAAATCTGTACCATGGGAACTTAATCTGGATGCTAATCATTCTTTTTATATTCAGCTTTGGTTGATGTGAATACTGCCCCCTTGTGATAGTAACAGGTATGTAAAAAAAAAAACAACACAGAATGATAAACCAGCACTCCCCTTCACTCTCACTCTGAGATCTAGAGGCCTGTCCCTCAGGAGTCCAGATTCTTGGGTGATTTCTGGAGGGGTGTGGACAGGGCCTAGACTGCAGCTGGTCAGTGCTGATTCTGCGGCACGGGAGTGAGGAGAGGACAGTCGGCTGAGAGGGAACCACACCAGAACGGCAGTGCCCCGAGGTGCCATTTTTGGCAACAATAGGGCTCACTCCTGGATATTCTGAAGCCACACCCCGTGTCTTCCTGGGCAACCAGAGGAGGCCAGGCATCTTCCCAGGTGGCAAACACCACGGAACAGATCTGGGACAGAAACGCAGCGCCGTGAGTAAAGGGTTTGCCTGAGGCAGTACCAGCCTAGGTGGAGCACAGGAACTAGAAAACACACGCACAGAGCCGGGAAATTCCCAGGGCGGGGCTGACCCAGAGGACTGCTTTACTGAGCCTAAGATGCACCCGGCCCTCAGGGGATCATCAGCCTATAGATAAAGGAAGGCAGGAGGCTAGAACTGACAGCTAACCAAATACAAACCTGCAGGAGCAAAGACAGGGCCTGAGGTTCAGGCTCTGGGAACTCAAAACAGCTTCTCTTCTGCAGGGGAATTTAGCAGGGACAGAAACAAATTCCCGCAAAGTTGTTCTGTTCTGTCAGTAACATCAACCAGGAGCGGGGCTGAAACTGAGTGAACACCCGCCAGCCTCCATCAAGCGCCCGAGGTTGTCAGGCCTCACCTCCCCCTGCTGGATACAGGCAGAGCGCAATGGCTGCCTGAGTAGAAATAGATTTCCTTGTGATTCAGGCAGGTGCAACCCCCTGGAGTATTGTTCACTAGAGGCAACTGGGTCACAGCCCTCCGGGGCTATCAGTGGCTGGATGTGACAGAAGTGCAAGGTGGGGAAGGAGGCGTCAACCTTCCCAGACTAATCTATTTGCTGGGTGGGTCCTCCTGACTTCACGAAGCACCAGAGCAAGTCATATCTGAGTTGTCACCAGATCGCTGCATCCAGTTGCCAGAGATCTTTTAAACTCTCCCACCTGAAACAGGTGCTGACTGAGACAATTGATTTGGACCTTTTGAACTGAGCCAATCGCCCGAGGACTATTCATGTGGTGCCCTGGGTGTGTGGTTGTAGGAAGGTTTGATTTTCCTTTTCCAATTGTTGCCTGTGGGGGCAGGGTGACTTAATTGCTGGTATTTCTCCACAGCTGAGAGTTGGACCCAGAGTAACTGTTTCACTAGGGTCAGACAGATACCAGCAGAAAAAAAGACAGAACCACTTAGCCCCACCACACGAAACAGGTCTCAGGGCATAGCATGTACGGGTCCTCGACAAAGCTCCAGGGGAAAAATCAAACAGTGTAAAACAATCATGGGGCAGAATCAGCGGAAAACCTCTGGTAACATGAATAACCAGAATAGATCAAACTCCCCCTCCCAAGGAAAGATATGGCAGATGTAACTGAAGATCACATTCATAAATAGCTGGCCAAGATGTCAGAGATGGAATTCAGAGTTTGGATTGCAAACAAGATTAATAGAATGGAGGAAAATTTGGAATTAGAAATACGAGGAGCAATTCAAAAGTCGGAATTAGAAATTCGAGGAGAAATTCAAAAGTTGTCTCAAGAATTTAATGAATTTAAAGACAAAACCACCAAAGCTTTTGAGCACTGAAGCAAGAATTTACAGCCCTCAAAGATCTGAAAAATACAGTAGAAGCCCTCAGTAACAGAGTGGAGCAAGCAGAAGAAACGATTTCTGACATGGAAGACAAAGCCTTTGAACGCTCCCAAACTCTCAAAGAGGAAGAGAAATGGAGAGCAAAAACGGATCATTCTCGCTGAGAGCTCTGGGATACTTCGAAGAAGGCTAATATCTGCCTCATTAGAATCCCTGAAAGTGATGAATTGGCCTCGCAAGGCACAGAGACCCTTCTCTATGAAATTATGAAAGAATTTTCCAGACATGCCAAGAGATTCTGAAATTCAGATAGCAAACAGTTTCAGAACCCCTGCACGACTCAATACGAATAAAACAAGTCCCCCAGGCATATCATAATTAACTTCACTAAAGTTAATATGAAGGAGAAAACTCTGAAAGCAGCCAGACGTAAGAAATCCATTACCTACAAAGGAAAGAATATTAGAATGACTGCATATCTCTCTGCTGAAACCTTTCAAGCCAGAAGAGGGTGGTCATCAACTTTTAATCTCCTAAAACAAAATAACTTTCAATCTCAGATCCCGTATCCAGCTAAACTGAGTTTCATTTATGATGGAAAAATTAAATATTTAATGACATTCATATGTTGAAGAAATTTGCCATAACCAAACCAGCTCTTCAGAATATTCTCAGACCTATGCTCCATAATGACCAGCCCAATCCTCTACCACAACAGTAAACTCACTCAGAAACTTTTGATCAAACTCCAACTTCCACAGTGGTGAAAGGATTAAAAATGTCCACTGGACTTTCGAAAAACTGGATACCCAAAATTTTACCAGACTTATCAATATTCTCTATTAATGTGAATGGCTTAAACTGTCCTCTAAAGAGGCACAGGTTAGCTGACTGGATACAAAAACTCAGGCCAGATATTTGCTGCATACAAGAGTCACATCTTACCTTAAAAGACAATATAGACTCAGGGTAAAAGGATGGTCATCCATATTTCAGGCAAATGGTAATCAGAAAAACACAGGTGTTGCAATTCTATTTGCAGACACGATAGGCTTTAAACCAACAAAAGTAAGGAAGGATAAGAATGGTCACTTCATATTTGTTAAGGGTAATACTCAATATGATGAGATTTCGATTATTAATATCTATGCACCCACCCAGAATGCACCTCAATTTATAAAAGAAACTCTAACAGACATGAGCAACTTGATTTCCTCCAGCTCCATAATAGTCGGAGATTTCAACACTCAATTTGGCAGCGTTGGATAGATCCTCCAAGAAGAAGCTGAGCAAAAAAATTTTAGATTTAAACCTAACCATCTAACATTTGGATTTAGCAGACATCTACAGAACATTTCATCCCAACAGAACTGAATACACATACTTCTCATCACCCCATGGAACATACTCCAAAATCAATCACACCTTGGGTCACAAATCTAACCTCAGTAAATTTAAAGGAATAGAAATTATTCCTTGCATGTTCTCGGAACACCATGGAATAAATGTTGAACTCAGTAACAACAGGAATCTGCATACTCATACAAAAACATAGAAGTTAAATAACCTTATGCTGAATGATAGCTGGGTCACAGATGAGATTAAGAAGGAAATTGCCAAATTTTTGGAACAAAACAACAATGAAGACACGATTTATCAGAACCTCTGGGATACTGCAAAGGCAGTCTTAAGAGGGAAATTTATAGCACTGCAAGCCTTCCTCAAGAGAACAGAAAGAGAGGAAGTTAATGGGACATCTCAAGCAACTGGAAAAGGAAGAACATTCCAACTCCAAACCCAGTAGAAAAAGAAATAACCAAAATTAGAGCAGAATCAAATGAAATTGAAAACAAAAGAATTATACAACAGATCAATAAATAAAAAAGTTGGTTTTTTGAAAAGGTCAATAAAATAGATTAACCTTTGGCTAACCTAAACAGGAAAAAAAGAGTAAAATCTCTACCTTATCAATCAGAAACGACAAAGACGAAATAACAACAGACTCCTCAGAAACTCAAAAAATCCTTAATGAATATTACAAGAAACTTTATTCTCAGAAATATGAAAACCTGAAGGAAATTGACCAATACTTGGAAGCACGTCACCTTCCAAGACTTAACCAGAATCAAGTGGAAATGTTGAACAGGCCAATATCAAGTTCTGAAATAACATCAACCATAAAAATCTCCCTAAAATGAAAAGCCCGGGACCAGATGGCTTCACGTCAGAATTCTACCAAACCTTTAAAGAGGCACTAGAACCTATGTTACTCAACCTGTTCCAAAATGTAGAAAAAGAAGGAAGTCTACCCAACACGTTCTACGAAGCAAACATCACCCTGATCCCCAAACCAGGAAAAGACCCAACAAGAAAACAAAATTATAGACCAATATCATTAATGAGTATAGATGCAAAAATATTCCAGAAGATCCTAACAAACAGAATCCAGCAACACATCAAACAAATTATACATCATGACCAAGTCGGTTTTATCCCCGGGTCTCAAGGCTGGTTCAATATACATAAATCTATAAGTATAATTCAGCACATAAACAAATTAAAAAACAAAGACCATATGATTTTCTCAGTTGATACAGAAAAAGCTTTTGATAATATCCAGCATCCTTTCATGATCAGAACACTTAAGAAAATTGGTATAGAAGGGACATTTCTTTTTTTTTTTTTTTTTTTTTTTTTTATTGTTGGGGATTCATTGAGGGTACAATAAGTCAGTTACACTGATTGCAATTGTTAGGTAAAGTCCCTCTTGCAATCATGTCTTGCCCCCATAAAGTGTGACACACACTAAGGCCCCACCCTCCTCCCTCCATCCCTCTTTCTGCTTCCCCCCCCATAAACTTAATTGTCATTAATTGTCCTCATATCAAGATTGAGTACATAGGATTCATGCTTCTCCATTCTTGTGATGCTTTACTAAGAATAATGTCTTCCACTTCCATCCAGGTTAATACGAAGGATGTAAAGTCTCCATTTTTTTTAATAGCTGAATAGTATTCCATGGTATACATATACCCCAGCTTGTTAATCCATTCCTGGGTTGGTGGGCATTTAGGCTGTTTCCACATTTTGGCAATGGTAAATTGAGCTGCCATAAACAGTCTAGTACAAGTGTCCTTATGATAAAAGGATTTTTTTCCTTCTGGGTAGATGCCCAGTAATGGGATTGCAGGATCGAATGGGAGGTCTAGGTTGAGTGCTTTGAGGTTTCTCCATACTTCCTTCCAGAAAGGTTGTACTAGTTTGCAGTCCCACCAGCAGTGTAAAAGTGTTCCCTTCTCTCCACATCCACGCCAGCATCTACAGTTTTGAGATTTTGTGATGTGGGCCATTCTCACTGGGGTTAGATGATATCTGAGGGTTGTTTTGATTTGCATTTCTCTAATATATAGAGATGATGAACATTTTTTCATATGTTTGTTAGCCATTCGTCTGTCATCTTTAGAGAAAGTTCTATTCATGTCTCTTGCCCATTGATATAAGGGATTGTTGGCTTTTTTCATGTGGATTAATTTGAGTTCTCTATAGATCCTGGTTATCAAGCTTTTGTCTGATTGAAAATATGCAAATATCCTTTCCCATTGTGTAGGTTGTCTCTTTGCTTTGGTTATTGTGTCCTTAGCTGTACAGAAGCTTTTCAGTTTAATGAAGTCCCATTTGTTTATTTTTGATGTTGTTGCAATTGCCATGGCAGTCTTCTTCATGAAGTCTTCCCCCAGGCCAATATCTTCCAGTGTTTTTCCTATGCTTTCTTTGAGGATTTTTATTGTTTCATGCCTTAAATTTAAGTCCTTTATCCATCTTGAATCAATTTTTGTGAGTGGGGAAAGGTGTGGGTCCAGTTTCAGTCTTTTACATGTAGACATCCAGTTCTCCCAACACCATTTATTGAATAGGGAGTCTTTCCCCCAAGGTAAGTTCTTGTTTGGTTTATCAAAGATTAGGTGGTTGTAAGATGTTAGTTTCATTTCTTGGTGTTCAATTCGATTCCAAGTGTCTATGTCTCTGTTTTTGTGCCAGTACCATGCTGTCTTGAGCACTATGGCTTTGTAGTACAGACTAAAATCTGGTATGCTGACGCCCCCAGCTTTATTTTTGTTACTAAGAACTGCCTTAGCTATACGGGGTTTTTTCCGGTTCCATACAAAACGCAGAATCATTTTTTCCAAATCTTGAAAGTACGATGTAGGTACTTTGATAGGAATGGCATTGAATAGGTAGATAGCTTTGGGAAGTATAGACATTTTAACAATGTTGATTCTTCCCATCCATGAGCATGGTATGTTCTTCCATTTGTTAATATCCTCTGCTATTTCCTTTCTGAGGATTTCATAGTTTTCTTTATAGAGGTCCTTCACCTCCTTCGTTAGGTATATTCCTAGGTATTTCATTTTCTTTGAAACTATGGTGAAGGGAGTTGTGTCCTTAATTAGCTTCTCATCTTGACTGTTATTGGTGTATACAAAGGCTACTGACTTGTGGACATTGATTTTATATCCTGAAACATTACTGTATTTTTTGATGACTTCTAGGAGTCTTGTGGTTGAGTCTTTGGGGTTCTCTAAGTATAAGATCATGTCGTCAGCAAAGAGGGAGAGTTTGACCTCCTCTGCTCCCATTTGGATTCCCTTTATTTCCTTGTCTTGCCTAATTGTATTGGCTAGAACTTCCAGCACTACGTTGAATAGTAAAGGTGACAGAGGACAACCTTGTCTGGTTCCAGTTCTAAGAGGAAAAGCTTTCAGTTTTACTCCCTTCAGTAAAATATTGGCTGTGGGTTTGTCATAGATAGCTTCAATCAGTTTTAGAAATGTGCCACCTATGCCTATACTCTTCAGAGTTCTAATTAGAAAAGGATGCTGGATTTTATCAAATGCTTTTTCTGCATCTATTGAGAGGATCATGTGATCTTTATTTTTGCCTCTGTTAATATGGTGGATAACGTTTATAGACTTGCGTATGTTAAACCAGCCTTGCATCCCTGGGATGAAGCCTACTTGATCATGATGAATGACTTTTTTGATGATAAGCTGTAATCTATTGGCTAGGATTTTGTTGAGAATTTTTGCGTCTATGTTCATGAGTGAGATTGGTCTGAAATTCTCCTTTTTGTTTGGGTCTTTTCCTGGTTTTGGTATCAGGGTGATGTTTGCTTCATAGAATGTGTTGGGGAAGATTCCTTCTTCCTCAGTTTTTTGGAATAATTTCTGCAGTACAGGAATAAGCTCTTCCTTGAAGGTTTGATAGAATTCTGGAGTGAAGCCATCTGGACCAGGGCATTTTTTAGTTGGAAGCTTTTTTATTGTTTCTTTGATCTCAGTGCTTGAAATTGGTCTGTTCAGGAGGTCTATTTCTTCCTGGCTAAGTCTAGGGAGAGGGTGTGATTCCAGATATTGATCCATTTCCTTCACATTGTCAAATTTCTGGGCATAGAGTTTCTGGTAGTATTCAGAGATGATCTCTTGTATCTCTGTGGGATCAGTTGTTATTTCCCCTTTATCGTTTCTGATTGAGGTTATTAGAGATTTTACTTTTCTATTTCTAGTTAGTCTGGCTAATGGTTTATCTATTTTATTTATTTTTTCAAAAAACCAACTCCTTGTTTCATTAATTTTCTGAATGATTCTTTTGTTTTCAATTTCATTGATCTCTGATTTGATTTTGGATATTTCTTTTCTTCTACTGAGTTTAGGCTTAGATTGTTCTTCTTTTTCCAATTCCATAAGATCTCTTGTGAGATTGTTGATGTGCTCTCTTTCTGTTTTTCGAATGTAGGCATCTAAAGCGATGAATTTTCCTCTCAAAACTGCTTTTGCAGTATCCCACAGGTTTTGGTAGCTTGTGTCTTCATTGTTGTTATGCTCAAGGAAGTTAATGATTTCCTGTTTTATTTCTTCCTTCACCCATCTGTTATTCAACAGAAGATTGTTTAATTTCCATGCCTTTGGGTGGGCTTGAGCATTTTTGTTAGAGTTGAGTTCCACCTTTAGTGCCTTATGGTCTGAAAAGATACAAGGTAAAATTTCAATTCTTCTGATTCTGTTGATATTTGTTTTGTGTCCCAGGATATGATCAATTTTGGAGAATGTTCCATGGGGTGATGAGAAGAATGTATATTCTTTATCTTTGGGGTGGAGTGTTCTATATGCATCTATCAAGCATAGTTGTTCTAGGGTCTCATTTAAATCTCTTACATCTTTGTTTAATTTCTGTTTAGAGGATCTGTCCAGCTCTGTAAGAGGTGTGTTAAAGTCCCCTGTTATGATGGTATTATCAGATATCATATTGCTCAGACTGAGTAAGGTCTGCTTCAGGAATCTGGGAGCATTTAAATTGGGTGCATAAATATTTAGAATTGAAATGTCTTCTTGTTGTAGTTTTCCCTTGACCAATATAAAGTGACCATCTTTGTCTTTTTTGACTTTAGTTGCTTTAAATCCACATGTATCTGAAAATAAGATTGCAACTCCTCTTTTCTTCTGAATTCCGTTTGCCTGAAAAATTGTCTTCCAACCCTTGACTCGGAGCTTTAATTTGTCTTTTGAGGCCAGGTGTGTTTCTTGCAGACAGCAAATGGATGGCTTGTGTTTTTTAATCCAGTCAGCCAATCTATGTCTCTTCAGTGGGGAATTCAAGCCATTAACATTTATGGAGATAATTGATAAGTGTGGTAGTATTCTATTCGTCTTATTTGGTGAGAGTCCATTGCTTAATTTTATCTTTTGCATCAGTGTGGAGGTTAGGTTTTGTCCTTTGATTTCTGAGTTCTTACTTTGCTGCTGATCCATTGTGGTGGTCAGTGTGCAGAACAGGTTGAAGTATTTCCTGTAGAGCTGGTCTTGTTGTGGCGAATTTCCTCAATGTTTGTATATCCGTAAATGATTTGATTTCTCCGTCAATTCTGAAGCTTAGCTTAGCAGGGTACAGAATTCTGGGCTGAAAATTGTTCTGTTTAAGTAGATTAAAGGTAGATGACCATTGTCTTCTTGCTTGGAAAGTTTCATTAGAGAAGTCTGCGGTCACTCTGATGGATTTGCCCCTGTAGGTCAACTGGCGCTTACTCCTGGCAGCTTGCAGAATCTTTTCTTTTGTCTTGACTTTGGACAGGTTCATCACAATGTGTCTTGGAGAAGCTCGGTTAGAGTTGAGGCGACCTGGGGTCCGATATCCCTCTGAAAGCAGTGTGTCAGACTCTTTTGTGATGTTTGGGAAATTTTCTTTTATAATATTCTCTAGTATGGCTTCCATTCCTCTGGGGCATTCTTCTTCCCCTTCTGGAATTCCTATAACTCGTATGTTGGAACGCTTCATAAAGTCCCATAATTCTGACAGTGAACGTTCTGCTTTCTCTCTCTTCTTTTCTGCCTCTTTTACTGTCTGAGTTATCTCAAGAACTTTGTCTTCTACCTCTGAAATTCTTTCTTCTGCATGGTCTAACCTGTTGCTGATACTTTCCATTGTATCTTTAAGTTCCCTAATTGACTGTTTCAGTTCCTTCAGCTCTGCTATATCCTTTTTATATTCTTCATATCGTTCATCTCTTATTTGATTCTGTTTTTGGATTTCCTTTTGGTTATTTTCCACTTTATTAGCAATTTCCTTCATTGTTTCCATCATTTCTTTCATTGTTTTCAACATGTGTATTCTAAATTCCCTTTCTGTCATTCCTAACATTTCTATACTGGTGGAATCATCTGCAGTAGCTACCTCATGGTCCCTTGGTGGGGTTGTTCTGGACTGGTTCTTCATGTTGCCTGGAGTTTTCTGCTGATTCTTCCTCATGAGTGATTTCTTTTATCTGTTTCCTTGCCCTAATTTTCCTTTCACTTCCTCTTGCTCTTTAAGTTCTTATGCCTGTGGACTAAGGGTTATAGGACCAGAAGGGTGAGAAGGTTGAAGAGCAAAAAAAGGGGATGAAAGAAAGGAGGACCGAGTGATAAGAAAAAAAGAAAGATAGAGAAAGGAGAGGGGGTGGGTATAAGGAATATTGACAAAAAGAAGAGAGGCACAGAAAGAGGGAGACAGGGCAATATAGGTGTACAGTAGGGTACTTTGACACAACCTTAAAAAAAACCCACCTTCTGGGGGTGCCCAGTTGCGTGGTTCCCTTGAGGTCAGCAGCTCTTTGCTAACCTGATCAGACACAGTACCCCACCTCCACCAAGTAGAGAGGAAAGACAAAAATGCTATAAATCAAACCAAAAGAAGCAAACAGAAAACTTTACGGGGATAAAATTGGGTGAAAAACCAAATTATATCGGTAGAAACACTAACAAAAATGAAGTTGAAGTTATTAAAAAAGGCAGCAATGGGAAATTATAATTAAACTAGGAAAATTGAGAAAGAAAAAGGGATCTGTGTGGAAAAGATTGAAATTAAAAAAACAAAAGAACATCAGCAACGTCAAAATAAACAAACAAAAAAAACAACCAAACCAAAAAAAAAAAAAAAGAAGAAAAAAATACACAACCAAAAACAAAGCAGTTTGTATATGTTATTGAATATTGTCTGGGCAACACGTGGTCTTCTGGGGTATGAGATGTTAGTCACAGTTCTGATACGACTGGAGGCTGCTGATTTCTCAAACCCCAGCAGGTAGACACCCTAAATCTCTCTTCAGCCTACTTAAAAGGCACTTTGAACTTGTAAACTTGCTGAGCAGAAGCTTTCCCAGCTTTCTCGCTGGAATCGCTGCTGAAGTGGCTATGCACTTACTCAGTGTGCCAAAACCGATCTCACTCTGCCCCTGAGGGTTAGGGCTGCAAGGCGGCTCAGACCCCACCCTTAGGCTACTTGGTTGCTGGGTTACCAGCTCCCACCCGTTTCTAGCTCTGCGACCCTGAGGGCAGAGCTTGCCGGGGCAGATCACTGACAATGGATCCGTGTGACCCACCACCAAACACTATCAGCTCCGTCTGGCTCAGCAGCTCAGACTGGGGCCCTAGACAACGGCCAAAGTTCTCCGCACTCCCGCTCAGGCCTTCCCCAAGGCAGTTCAACTCAGTGCCAAGTCCAAGGACATCAAAACAGTTCACAGGTAAGGCCTTTCTGGTTTGCAGTCTCGCTGCTACTGAACTTACAGTTGTGGGCGGGTTTAGACGGATTGAACACACGCGACCACTTGCCGGCTTTCCACTGTTTTAGTCCTCCTCTTGGGGTCCAGAAGTCTCTCGCTGACTCCCTGTATTTTCATAGGAGTGATGATAGGCAGTTCCCACCAGCCAGAGATGCCTGGAGTCCTATCTCCCCAGACTCACGGTGCCCAGATGCAAGGAAGCTGTTACTCGGCTGCCATCTTGCTCCGCCTCCTTTAGAAGGGACATTTCTTAAACTGATAGAGGCCATCTACAGCAAACCCACAGCCAATATCGTATTGAATGGAGTTAAATTGAAATCATTTCCACTCAAATCAAGAACCAGACAAGGCTGCCCATTGTCTCCACTGCTCTTTAACATTGTAATGGAAGTTTTAGCTACTGCAATTAGGGAAGAAAAGGCGATCAAGGCTATCCACATAGGGTCAGAAGAGATCAAACTTTCGCTCTTTGCAGATGATATGATTGTATATCTGGAAAACACCAGGGATAAAAATACAAAACTCTTGGGGCGGCACCTGTGGCTCAGTCGGTAGGGTGCCGGCCCCATATGCTGAGGGTGAAGGGTTCAAACCCGGCCCCGGCCAAACTACAACCAAAAAATAGCCGGGCGTTGTGGCGGGTGCCTGTGGTCCCAGTTGCTCGCTAGGCTGAGGCAGGAGAATCGCTTAAGCCCAGGAGTTGGAGGTTGCTGTGAGCTGTGTGAGGTCACGGCACTCTACCGAGGGCCATAAAGTGAGACTCTGTCTCTACAAAAAGAAAAAAAAACTACAAAACTCTTAGAAGTGATCAAGGAATACAGCAGTGTCTCAGGTTACAAAATCAACATTCATAAATCGGTAGCCTTTATATATACCAACAATAGTCAAGCTGAAAAACAGTTAAGGACTCTATTCCATTCACAGTAGTGCCAAAGAAGATGAAATATTTGGGAGTTTATCTAACAAAGAACGTGAAAGATCTCTATAAAAAGAACTATGAAACTCTAAGAAAAGAAATAGCTGAAAATGTTAACAAATGGAAAAACATACCATGCTCATGGCTGGGAAGAATCAACATTATTAAAATGTCCATACTACCCAAAGCAATATACAATTTTAATGCAATCCCTATTAAAGCTCCACTGTCATACTTTAAAGATCTTGAAAAAATAATTCTTTGTTTTATATGGAATCAGAAAAAACCTCGAATAGCCAAGACATTACTCAGAAATAAAAATAAAGCAGGAAGAATCACGCTACCAGACCTCAGACTATACTATAAATCGATAGTGATCAAAACAGCATGGTACTGGCACAAAAACAGAGAAGTAAATGTCTGGAACAGAATAAAGAACCAAGAAATGAATCCAGCTACTTACCATTATTTGATCTTTGACAAGCCAATTAAAAACATTCAGTGGGAGGTGGCACCTGTGGCTCAGTGAGTAGGGCGTCGGCCCCATATACTGAGGGTGGCTGGTTCGAACCCGGCCCCCACCAAACTGCAACAAAAATAGCCGGACATTGTGGCAGGTGCCTGTAGTCTCAGCTATTCAGGAGGCTGTGGCAAGAGAACCACCTAAGCCCAAGAGCTGGAGGTTGCTGTGAGCTGTGATGCCACAGCGCTCTACCAGAGGCGACAAAGTGAGACTCTGTCTCTGAAAAAAAAAAAAAACATTCAGTGGGGAAAAGATTCCCTATTTAACAAATGGTGCTGGGTGAACTGGCTGGCAACCTGTAGAAGACTAAAATTGGACCCACACCTTTCACCATTAACTAAGATAGATTCTCACTGGATTAAAGATTTAAACTTAAGACATGAAACTATAAAAATACTAGAAGAGAGTGCAGGGAAAACCCTTGAAGAAATCGGTCTGGGTGAGTATTTTATGAGGAGGACCCCCCAGGCAATTGAAGCATCTTCAAAAATACAGTACTGGGACCTGATCAAACTAAAAAGCTTCTGCACAGGGCGGCGCCTGTGGCTCAGTCAGTAGGGTGCCGGCCCCATATACTGAGGGTGGAGGGTTCAAACCCAGTCCTGGCCAAACTGCAACCAAAAAAAAAAAAAATAGCCAGGTGTTGTGGCGGGCGCCTGTAGTCCCAGCTACTCGGGAGGCTGAGGCAAGAGTATCACTTAAGCTCAGGAGTTGGAGGTTGCTGTGAGTTGTGTGAGGCCATGGCACTCTACAGAGGGCCATAAAGTGAGACTGTCTCTACGAAAAAAAAAAAAAGCTTCTGCACAGTCAAGAACACAGTAAGTAAAGCAAGCAGACAGCCCTCAGAATGGGAGAAGATATTTGCAGGTTATGTCTTTGACAAAGGTTTAATAACCAGAATCCACAGAGAACTCAAACATATAAGCAAGAAAAGAACAAGTGATCCCATCGCAGGCTGGGCAAGGGACTTGAAGAGAAACTTCTCTGAAGAAGACAGGTGCACAGCCTACAGACATATGAAAAAATCCTCATTATCTTTAATCGTCGGAGAAATGCAAATCAA
The DNA here is from genome assembly GCF_027406575.1 of Nycticebus coucang. Lineage (NCBI taxonomy): Eukaryota > Metazoa > Chordata > Mammalia > Primates > Lorisidae > Nycticebus > Nycticebus coucang. The sequence goes on from NC_069789.1 coordinate 81,816,675, forward strand.
AACACTTTGAGATATCATCTAACTTCAGTAAGATTGGCCCATATCACAAAATCCCAAGACCAGAGATGTTGGCGTGGATGTGGAGCTAAGGGAACACTTTTACACTGCTGGTGGGAATGCAAATTAATACATTCCTTTTGGAAAGATGTCCGGAGAACACTTAGAGATCTAAAAATAGATCTGCCATTCAATCCTATAATTCCTCTACCAGGCATATACCCAAAAAACCAAAAGTCACATCATAACAAAGGTATTTGTACCAGAATGTTTATTGCAGTCCAGTTCATAATTGCTAAGTCATAAAAAAAGCCCAAGTGCCCATCAATCCACGAATGGATTAATAAATTGTGGTATATGTACACCATGGAATATTATGCAGCCTTAAAGAAAGATGGAGACTTTACCTCTTTCATGTTTATTTGGATGGAGCTGGAACATATTCTTCTCAGTAAAGTATCTCAAGAATGGAAGAAAAAGTATCCAATGTACTCAGCCCTACTATAAAACTAATTTATGGCTTTCATATGAAAGCTATAACCCAGTTATAACCTAAGAATAGGGGAAAGGGGGAGAGGGAGGGGAAAGAGGGTGGAGGGGGGCAGAGGGAGGGTCATTGGTGGGATTACACCTGCGGTGCATCTTACAGGGGTACATGTGAAACTTAGTAAATGTAGAATATAAATGTCTTAACACAATAACTAAGAAAATGCCAGGAAGGCTATGTTAACCAGTGTGATGAAAATGTGTCAGTCTATAAAACCAGTGTATGGTGCCCCATGATCGCATTAATGTACACAGCTATGATTTAATAATAAAAAAAAATGGTAAATCATAGGAAACTTTAATGAACTGTATTGACTGAACTATGCCATGTATCATCTTTTGTATTATTAAAGCTATTGTTATATATTATTTTCATTAGCAAACCCTCCCATGACAATGGATCGTATAGAGGAGAACGTTAAGAAAATATAGTGAGAATTTTTTACAGTTTGGTTGTACCTCAATAATTACTGCAGGAATCGAGAAACCACAATGTGTTATTTGTTGTGAAGTTCTTTCAACCAAATCTATGCAGCCGAACAAACTAAAATGCCATTTTGATAGTAAGCATCCAAGCTTTGCCAGCAAGGATACAACTACTTTAGAAGCAAAGCTGATGGACACAAGAAAGCCAGCCTTGACACTGGTGGCAAGTACCACAAACAAAACGTAGCAGCGGTTGAAGCTTCATGTTTGGTGGCACTCAGAATCGCTAGAGCTGTGAAACCTCACACCATCGCTGAGGACTTACTGTTGCCAGTGGCCAAAGACATTGTTCAAGTTATGATCGGAGATTAATTTGTTATGAAATTGAGTGCACTTTCCTTATCTAACAACACTGTCTGCAGAAGAACAGATGACATGTCTACTGATAGTCTTGATCAGGTAATCCAGGAAATTAAATCTGCTCCACTTCCAATATTTAGTATCCAGCTTGATGAATCTACAGACGTTGCAAACTGTTCACAGTTACTGGTTTACGTGAGGTATTAATAATGGAGACTTTAAAGATGTTTCTTTTTTGCAAACCTCTTAAAACGACAGCTACTGCACGTGCTGTATTTGACACAGTTGGTTCATTTCTGAAAGAGCCTAAGATCTCTTGGGAAAAGGTTTGTGGTGTTTGCACAGATGGTGCTCCAGCTATGCTAGGATGTCAATCTGGATTTCAACGTTTGGTACTGAATGGTCACCAAAAATCATCAGAATTCACTGTATAATTCATTGGCAAATACTAGCAACGAAGACGCTGCCACAAGAGTTATAAGAAGTAATGAAAAGAGTCATAAGTTCTGTCAATTTTGTAAAGGCGAGCACTTTAAACAGTCGACTGTTTTTGCAACTGTGCAGTGAGTTGAATGTGCCAAACAATACTCTGTTGTTTCACACTGAAGAGATGGTTGTTGAGAAGAAAAGTTTTAAATATGTTTTTGAGCTTCATGATGAACTCAAAATGTTTTTTAATCAGAAAGCAAGACCACAGTTCGAAGCACTTTTCAGCGATAAAAGTGAAGTGCAGAAAATAGCTTACTTGGTTGACATCTTTGCCATCTTGAATGAGTTAAATTTCTCACTGCATGGACCAAAAGCAAAATGCCTCAATTTGTCTGAAAAGATCCGATCATTTCCAATGAAACTTCAGCTTTGGCAAAAAAAAGTTGGATGAAAATAAAATTTACATGTTGCCTACCTATCTACTTTCTTTGAGGAACATGACATTGAACCAGACAAAAGGATTACGATGATAATTTCTGTGAAAGAACACTTGCACATGCTTGCAGACGAAATTTCATCGTACTTTCCAAATATATCTGACACCCCATTTTCACATGCCAGAAGCCCATTCACAGTCCAATTTGAAGATGTTCCTGAGACAGCACAAGAGGAGTTCATTGAACTTACTAACAGCGATGCCATGAGAACTGATTTCTCTACAATGCCAGTTACAAAATTCTGAATCAAGTGTTTGCAGTCATATCCTGTTCTGTCTGAGACAGTGTTGAACCTTCTTCTTCCATTTCCATATCTTTGTGAAAGAGGGTTTTCCAGCTTCTTTGTTATCAAGTCTAAATACAGAAGTAGACTTGTTGTGGAAGATGATCTTCGTTTTGCTCTTGCAAAGACTGCCCCAAGAATTTCTGATCTGGTGAGACAGAAGCAATTTCAACCTTCACACTGACATTGGCTTTTTACAGATACTGTCACAAAGTGTAGCAATGTAGTTTACTGCTGTTACATTAAGACTGTTACCCATGCTACACCATGCTTCAAGACAAAATTTCATTTACTTGTAATTAAAAATAAATATTTCACAATATATAATTACATATTATTTTGTGATTAATCACTATGCTTTAATTATGTTCAATTTGTAACAATGAAAATACATCCTGCATATCAGATATTTACATTACAATTCATAACAGTAGCAAAATTACAGTTATGAAGTAGCAACGAAAATAATTTTATGTTTGGGGAATCACCACAACATGAGGAACTGTATTAAAGGGTTGTGGCATTAGGAAGTTTGAGAACCACTGAACTATGTTGAGTTAAGCAGTACTGGGAAGAAACATTAAAATTATGAGTCTCTGAAGAGGATTGAAATATCTCTGTTGCACTATTGCCAAAAAAGTTGCACTATTATTAATATATAGCATAGTTGATTAAATCAAAATTACACAGTTGAAGGGAGGGAATGAGGAGAATGCAAATAAAAAATTTTCTGTGAAGACTTCAGGACTTTGAAATAAAAATCAGTTTTACAGCGACAGAGGAAAAACTAAAGAGAATTTGAAACATTAATAAAACTTCATGAGGGATAAAAGGAGTGGCTGATATAATAGGAAGTGATTTTATTTCAGGGAAATCAAGATTAAAGAGAAAGGCTCGCTAATAAATGAAAGTATATGAATCTATCAAAGCCTGTCATTAACAGAAAAGTTAAACCCATTTTTTAAAAGCTGACTTCATAAGAAGAAATGAATTAACTAAAATAGATAAAAGATAGAAGTTGCTAAAAAGAAGTGATGTGCTTTTACAGTATCCTAAATCAAGCAGAAAAACTCAGGAAAATTTTTGCTCTCCACCAATAAATGATATAAATATAATCTTAGTGAATACAAGTAAATAATTTTTGATCCCTAATGATATTGTGCTGATAGCTTTTTTTGACTGGATTTTTTAATTAGTAGGAGAGGCAGGCTTACGATTTCTCTCTCCATTTTATCTTACACTATCTTATTTGGCACTTTAACATTCATAGTGACACCTACCACTCTTTGTACAACTCTCAAACCCTGGCTATATTCATTTATGTTCCATTTTAACTTACTTGACACTGATGCCTTGGACCTTGCTTCAAATTCTGAAATTTCTCTAGATTGTTAACTCTTAATATCTCCCATTTCCTCAGTCCTCCTAATCATGCATTTCTTCCCGAGTTAACATACCTCCCAACTCAACCTGAACTCCAGGATTAATCATTTCAGTTCCTTTTTGGCCAGGACACGCACAGTCCAGAGGTCTTTCCATTTTTCTGTTTTGACTTGTTTGCTGGAAAAAGACATATTTCTTTCTCCCAGAGTTATCTGCTGCCTCCTTTATTACCATCATTATTTTTAATTTACCCCCTAGAAAACATTAAAAGATCAGTATACCTTAGCATATTAATATCATCATTCTTTCATTATTTTTTCTTTTGTGCATTTATTCATTCAACAAGTATTTACTGCCTGCCTGTAATACACATAGTTCTACAAATTTTTATATTTGAAAATAGACAGTTCTTCTTTATACATATACAGTATTTAAAGGTACACATGTGTAAGAGAGATAGTCTTAGGTTATTAATCAGGCCATCTATTACAGAAATGCTTAGAAGGCTACTAATAAGTCATCCATCTGAGCTTGAAAACTTTCAGAGATAGGGAATTTAAGGAATATTAAGGTAGGCTCTTTAATATTTGAGAAGATCTTTCTGTTAGAAAATTAAGTATCTAACGCCCTGTAATTTTCTCACCCTCTTCCTGATGCTTAAGTGTATAGCTATATAAAAGCAAACTTAATTCTTCTGTTTTCAGAAGAATTAACATGATGTGATTTAAAGTTACTTTACCAGCTAAAGCCTGTTTGGGGTTCTTTATATACTTTCACAGTATTTTTTCACTCAGAGCTCATTACTGCTGACACTGCAAAAATCATCTGACCCAAGCAAAGAATAGCACTGTATTAGATTTTTATTGATGCATAACAAATTATTACAAATTAAGCAGCTTAAAACAACACACATGTATTTTTTCACAGTCTCCATGGGTCAGAAGTTATGACTCATCTGAGCCCTCTGCTCAAGACCTCCTAAATCTATATTCTCCTCTGGAGTTAGAAGTCCTTTTCTCCTTTTCTAGGCTCATTCTGAGTACTGGCAGAATTGAGTTACTGGTGGTTATAAGACTGAGGCCCTTCCTCCTAGAAACTCATCATCCCTCTCCTTAGACAGTTCACAACACAGCAAACATGCTGTTTGCTTCTTTATAGCCAGCTTGTTCCATTCCATCTCTTCCCTCTGTGGTGGAAGTGGTATCTCATCATATTTGCAGGTCCCACCCACACTCAAGACAAGAGGATTGTACAAGAGCATAGTCATTGTGGGGTGGGGGGGGTCACTTTAGAATTCTCACTACCACAACCACTATCGCTTTCCTAAAATTTAATTTGTTTTTGAGTAGCCACATCAACACTTACTAAGTTCACTCTCTACTAAAGTTCTTGAGTCTTCTACTTATGTTTCTCCTAAGATATGTATTCTACAATGTAGTTTGTGACTATTTGGTCCTTGATACAGAATCCTCTGTTCATCTCTCTAAATTTCGTCTTGTTAGATTCGACTTATCTAGCCTGTCAACACTTGATACCTGTATCTCTCATCCAATATACTTACTGTATCTCTCAGCTTGATTGGATTTCTAAAATTTTAGCTCCAGAATTCCAGATTTCCAGCACATGCTACTAGTTTTCAGGGAGCTGCTATGCACCAGACTGTGCTACATTGTAAATCCATGTAAATTGATTTTTCAAGGTTTTCATTTTTTCTTTATAAAGGTAGTATGTGCTCATAATAGAAAATACTAGAATATACAGAAAAGTAAAAAAACAAAATACTTATACCTACTATTTACATTGTAGTAGATTTTTTTAAAAGTGCCAAGTTATATGTCTCAAAGCCTCAATTTACTCAGCTTGAAAATGGAAATAATGGTATTTAGGTAATAAAGTTGTAAGAATGAAATGTTCATAAAACTTCTACCGTATGACAGGTATTCAGCCAATGTTTGTTCCTTTTTCTTTCCTTTAATACTCAACTGTCTAGCACCCTTTGGGAGGTTAAACATTCTAGATAAATATTTGTTTCAAATAGCTGAACAGTTACTTCTGCCTTTTATTTTTAGCTATTTTTCTATAAAATCATTTTCTAAAATATATTTTATACTTTGTTGCTTCCTTCTTAAATCATTGTGCTCTTCCATGAGTATTTATAGGTGGTGTAAGACACAAGGCTAAAGCTTCTCTTTCTCTCTTGAGATTGCTAAAATCTACTGGTTGGCATGCAGCTCAGTTCTCTTTATAGCTGACCATTCTCTGTGGTCTAAAATGTCTGTAACTTGCCACCTCTGTCACAGCTTCTAATTTCTGCTGGCTGCTACAATAGCTGCCCCCATTCCTTCTAATTACCCTTGGACTCTGCTATCCCGTTTCAGCTCTTACTCATTGCTTTTTTTTTTTAACTTTTCACTGTCTATGCCTTTGCTGCCTCCTGTTGTGTCTCATACTTCATCGACAAAAGTAGGCCTTGTATTGCTTTCTCAAACCCACTAGAAGAATTCTTCTACACAGCGAGCCAACTAGTTACAATGCGTCTATACTCTGGGCTTTATTTCAGGTACCAGAAAATGCTAAATATCAAGAAAATCAGGTACATATAGTTTTCTTGCAAGTAGTTTATTCTTTTTACTCTTATTTAACTTTTACTATATGCAAAGTTTTGTGCTAGATAAAAGGGATAAAAGAAATAAGGTTAAATTATGCTATGATTCTTTACCTTCAGACAGACATATGCATAATACAGTAAGAAATGAAGGAGGTAATAGGAGAGAAAGTTTTATTTGGTGGGGTTTTTTTGTTTGTTTGTTTGTTTTTGAGACAGAGTCTCACTATGTTGCCCTCAGTAGAGTGCTGTGGCATCACAGCTCACAGCAACCTCAGACTCTTGGGCTTAAGTGATTCTTTTGTCTCAACCTTCCCAAGTACCTGGGACTATACCCTCCCGCCACAACACCCAGCTGTGTTGTTGTTGTTGTTGCAATTGTCATTGTTGTTTAGCTGGCCTGGGCTGGGTTTGAACCCACCAGCCTGGGTGTATGTGGCCAGTGCTCTACCCACTGAACTACAGATGCTACCTTAGAGAAAGTCTTGAGTAATGATTGTTAAGTTACAGTAATTATAATTGTTAAGAATCAGTAATGATTCTTAAAGTTACAAAGGAGAGTAGCGTGTTTTGAACCCAATCCTAGAGAAGTGGTTGATAGTTGAGAGTCCTGGAAGAGTCACAACAAATAGCAATAGGCCAAAAGGAAGGGAGCTTCCATGATGCACTACCATTCTAAAGGTTATGGTAAGGAATCATCTGGGAGCATTATGGCTATATTTTTCCTTTTCTTATTTATTTAAGAGTCTGGATCTTTAAACTTTCTATATTATGGCCAGGTGCGGTGGCTCACGTTTGTAATCTGGGAGGCGGGTGGATTGCCTAAGCTCACAGGTTTGAGGCCAACCTGAACCAGAGCGAGACCTCATCCCTAAAAATTGCCGGGCATTGTGGCAGATGCCTGTAGTTCCATCCACATGGGAGGCTGAAACCAGATCACTTGAGCCCAAGAATTTAAGGTTTTTGTGAGCTATGATGCCATGGCACTCTACCAAGGGCAACAAAGTGAGACTCTGTGTCAAAATAATAAATAAATAAACTTTCTATATTATTTTGCATTCGTTTATGTTCCTTATAGGTTTATTATATATTTGGAAACAAAAAGGATAGAGAGGTATAGTGTAAGCATTGCTCATTTTTATGCTTTTGTAGTTTGGATTTTAAGCATGATTGAGTTTTCTTGTATTTTAACTGTTATGTTATTTTGTTTATTTTTAATTCCAACTGGGTATTTTTTGTTTTACCCTAATGTATAATCTATAAAGATTTCAAGCATGTGACCAATTTTAATTTATTAGTTAATTTAATAGTTTTTGCTGCAGTTTGTAACAACTTTGTATTTATTAAATTTGAACATTTCCTTTAAGCTAAAAGACAAAGGAAAAGCATAAATAATCATGACAAATAACCCTCTTCTGGTGTGGTCATTTGAAATGAAACAACCAAAAAATTTAATCAGTTTAAATCTAGAAAAATTAGCTGATATAAGTTGTAAACCAGATGAGTAAAAGCTTTCGCTTATTCATTCTTGACATTCAATTCCATTTATTCTTTGTAATATATTTTAAAACAAAATGTCTGTAAAGACCTAGGGTTTTGGTTCCTATATCTTAGTCTGAGGTTACTCAGAAAATAATGTTTGGAGTCACACTTATGCTTTAATAAGAATTTCATTTTAACACACAAAGAGGAATAACAGAGATAAAGATTTCTTACTGATATGCAAGATGATGTGTTTAATTAAAGCATCATAGTTATAATAGTAAGTATATTACAATGATTAAAAACTGAATAGGCTTTATATTAGTGAGTCATAATCATTCCAAGTAAATATACTCATTGATTGAACTTTTTTTGAGTGCCAAGTACTAGGCATACAAAGATGAATAAGATAGAATAACTTATTTGGGGGTCCCTGAATACTACAGTTGGATTAGAGTAATTTAATAGAGTAAAATAATTGTCTTATTTGTTTGTTTCACTCAGTTCTTTAAACCTATTCTTTACCTGTTCTTTAAACATACCAAAGTACTTAGACAACCAATTCGTAGTTGAAGAAAATTCTTAATGTCTTTTTTAAAGACTATTCTTTTTCCACTACTCTTGGAAGACAGAAAAGATAATAGAATTAGAGGACAGCCTTGTTGGCCTCTTATCTTTCTATTCCCTTCTTACCAATCAATTCTGTGATTGGAGTCATGGTTCTTATGTTCATATTCCTGCTCTAATTGATTACTAGGTGGACATGCCCTAAATTGAAACATCAAAAATCTCAATATTTCAGATTAAACAGTAGAACACTTCAGCCCACTACATCTGAACACAAAAGCCCCAAATTAGACATGGTGATCTAAGGAACACAGCAAACGAGAAATGAATTGGTAGGTGTAGCCTATCATGCTTACAGTTGTAAAGAGCTGTTTATAAATAACCATGATTTTATTTGGTTTCGTGAGTTTTTCTTGGGAACAGCTAAGTAATAATTAAATTACTGATAAGATTATAAGCACATAAATGGTATTCAAATTGAGAGAGCACAAATGAATTTTTTTATTTTTTTGAGACAGAGTCTCAGGCTGTCACCCTCCATAGAGTGCATGGCGTGATAGCTCACAGCAACCTCAAACTCATGGGCTTAAGCGATTCTCTTGCCTCAGCCTCCCAAGAAGCTGGGACTGCAGGCCCCCGCCACAACACCTGGCAATTTTTTTGTTATACTTGTCATTGTTGTTTTTTAGCTGGCCCAGGCTGGGTTCAAACCCGCCAACTTCAGTGTATGTGGCTGGCGCCATAATCACTGTGGTACAGGTGCAAAGCCACACTAATTAAATTTTATAGTAACTTTTTCTTAATATAAAAATAATACCTATATATTTTAGGATTTTTTTATTTTATTTTTTTTTGGCCGGGGCTGGGTTTGAACCCACCACCTTTGGTATATGGGGCCAGCGCCCTATTCCTTGGGCCACAGGAGCTGCCCTATTTTAGGAATTTTTACAAAACAGAAATTAATATAAAGAAAAAACTGTGGCAGTGCCCGTAGCTCAGTGGGTAGGGCACCGGCCACATACACCGAGTCCGGTGGGTTCAAATCCAGCCTGGGCCAGCTCAACAACAATGACAACTGCAGCAACAACAAAAAAAAATAGCCAGGCATTGTGGTGGGCACCTATTGTCCCAGCTACTTGGGAAGTTGAGGCAAGAGAATCGCTTAAGCCCAAGTTGGAGGTTGCTGTGAGCTGTGATGCCACTGCACTCTAACAAGTGTGACATAGTAAGACTGTATCTCAAAAGAAAAGAAAAAACTGTAAGGCATCTGTAATCTTATCCTCAAAATAATCCCTGTTATCATTCTGATGTTTTCCTTATCCATTTTCTATAGACAGGTATGGAGGGAGGGTAATTAGTGGGTCCACACCTATAGTGCATCATAGAAGGGTACAGGTGAAATTTAGTAAATGTAGAATATAAAAGTCTGAACTCAGTAATTAAGAAAATGCCATGAAGGCTGTGTTAACCAGTTCCATGAAAATATTTCAAACTGAATATAAAACCAGCACATTGTACCTCACGATTGCATTATTGTACACAGCTATGATTTAATTAAAAAAAAAAAAAAAGAATACACTTACTGTGCTTTGCACATCTTTTGAAAATAATTTAATTAAAAAAAAAAATTTATGGGGCGGTGCCTGTGGCTCAGTCGGTAGGGTGCCGGCCCCATATACCGAGGGTGGCAGGTTCAAACCCAGCCCCGGCCAAACTGCAACCAAAAAATAGCCGGGCGTTGTGGCGGGCGCCTGTAGTCCCAGCTACTCGGGAGGCTGAGGCAAGAGAATCACTTAAGCCCAGGAGTTGGAGGTTACCGTGAGCTATATGAGGCCACGGCACTCTACCGAGGGCCATAAAGTGAGACTCTGTCTCTACAAAAAAAAAAAAAATATATGGAGCCAGACATGGTGGCCCCCAACTACTCCCATGGAGTAGTTCCAACTACTCAGGAGGTTAGAGTGGGAGGACTACTTGAGCCCAGGAGTTCAAGGCCAGCTTCAGCAATATAACAAAACCTTACCTGTTACAAATAATTTATTTCTTAATTTTTGAAAAACAAAAATGGGATGGTACTATACATAATTTTATAACCTACTTTACCATGAATATCTTCTGGTATCCTTATATACTCTTTTTTAACATAATTTCTGATAGTTACCTAGTATAATGTAATATACATATGGTGTAATATACTTGTAGCCATCCCATGGCTTAGATTTATAAGTTGTTTCTATTTTGTAATGTGTAAGCTGAATTGTGAACTTCATGAAGGCAAAGACTGTAATTTGGCTTATCACTGTGCCCCTGGTATGTCGCGGGCTCTCAGAAAGCAGGTTTTTAAATGAATTCTCCTACTTTGTCATATCTCTGTCCATGCAACTTAAGATGGCTGGAGAAACATACATACCTTAAATTTCTAACTCCTAATCTCAAGTGGGTCCTCAGTGCTGCCCGGCAGTCATGCTACCTTTCCCTACTCTGTTTACTCTCCTGCTCTATTAGAAGATACATGCAGTCTCTTTTCAAAATTCAAACATCTCCTCCTTCCTGATTATTCTTTGCTAATGACTTTCCTTCCCTTTTAACTAAGGAAACAGGAGTCATACCTACCTACCTCTGTCTGTGTTTTTAAGTTCACCTTCCCTCCTATCAGTATGTATGAACTGTCTATGCTCCTAGTTAAAGGAAGCAACTCTGCTATGTACAATATCCCATTCTACTCAAAGGTCTTACCGCATATATCGTCCTTGTTTGGCATTATCAGTTTTCACTCTGGTTTGTATAGGTGCCATGAGAAAATAAATATGCTGTTATCGTCCATGCCACAGTGACTGATTAGTCCTCTCTAACAACTGTGCCTCAGCATCCTCTGCTCTTTCATCAGTTCATCTGGTTATGGTGCTCGCCAAAAGAGGAACACATGCCATGTTTTGAACTGCAGCCTCTCATAAAAGTTCACAGTAAATGTCCTTAGCAGTAAGTAGGATCAACTCTACACCAATAGTGAAGGCCTTATCAGCTTAGCAATGCAGCAAACCACTAAGAATGTGCTCTCATTGGAGTCACATTTGATGAAGTGGTGGCCTTCAGAAATGGCTTCTGTTCTTCATGTTTATGTTTTTTTCTTTTGAAAAACTCCAAAGGCTTTTCTTTTAATGCAAGTGCTTGTTCTTGTGCTAAAGCAGTTTTGAAGGTTTTATGGCTTCACTGGATAGCCAGTAGCTAAAATAATACAAAGTGGGCTTGGAGAATGTGAATCACCTGTTGCAAGAAACCTGTCGTTTAAGTAGGTTCTTGGTATTTTCTTTTAAATACAGCTTTTTTTTTGGCAGTCTTAGAGTCTTCTGCTGTCTCATCATTGGGTCTTTCCCCTTTCCCCTTTTCCACTGGAGCAGCTCTCCAGTAATGTTTGTTTTTTACTCATTTTTGTTACAGCTAGTTTGTGGGCTTACCCAAACTGTGACTGAGACAAGTGCACATACAGAAAAGAGGCAAGGATGGAAGTGATAAATAAAATAATGGGCGGGCCACATGTGGACTAAATAAGTGTTGGATTATGACTTGAGGCCTGCCACCAACCAGGTGCAGCTGTACAATTGAAGTACATCAACTCACTTGCCACTATAAAGCCTACCACCAGAGTCAGCTTAATTGTCACTTGCCACTCACTGGTAAGGTTTTGATATGAGTCTGTAAACACTTGATTTATTATGGTCTCAGTGCAGTCCAACCTCTCTGCTAACGATAATCTGTGTTTGCAGCTGCTCCCCGGTGCTAGCATCGCCACCTCAGCTCCACCTCCCACAGATACCTGGTTATCCTGTGACTCTACTACAGCTGTTACAGTGTACAAGCTATCATTCTAACATTCTTGAAGATAAGCTTGTCAGAATTTACTATGAGGCTCAAGGAACTAATTTCTTCTTCTCTTGGTCTGATAAACCTGTGGAATTTTGGTATATCAGATATATTTTCTATTGTTTTTCAATAGCAAATTTTCATACGTAGATTTCTAAAATGAATTTTTTTTCTTTTGTAGGATAATGAAGGTCAAACAGCTCTACATTATGGTAAGATGTTTCTAAATTATTAAATACAGTGTTTGAATATTTTCTTGATTAGCTTAGATCCGCTTTGTCTGTCCATCCCTCTATAGTGCTTAGAAAAGTACCTGGCAGGGCGGCGCCTGTGGCTCAAAGGGGTAGGGCGCCAGTCCCATATGCCGAAGGTGGTGGGTTCAAACCCAGCCCCGGCCAAAAAAAAAAAAAAAAAAGAAAGAAAAGTACCCGGCAGCTGGCAGACACATGATAACTTCTTGTTTACAAAATAGATTAATTACCTAGAAAGTTGGGAATACATAAAATACTTATGGTCACATTCATAGTAAATTATGCATTTTTATATTATCAACAGAAATGGAGACTTCTCCATCTTCCCCTTGAAAATTCATTATTCCTTCTTGGTATCGTCAGTAACAAGATGCCAATCATTGTTACTATAGAATCAAGCATCTCATCTACAAAACTACTTTCTTGATGTAATTGAAGTAAAGGAAAATAAACTTGATTTTTTTTAATTAAATAATAAAGAGGTAGATCATGTGTACATTAATGCATTTATGGGATACAATGTGCTGATTTCATATACAGTTTAGAATGCTTACATCGTACTGGTTAATATTTCTCTCACCTCATTTACTTACGAATGTTAAGACATTTATACTCTATACTTAATAGATCTGCCATGTACCCTTGCAATATGCACCATAGATGTGATCCCACCATTCACCCTCCCTCCATCTGACTTTTCCCTTTCCCCTTCCCCTCCAAGGCCCCCCTCCTTCATCTTGGGCCATAGTTGTGATCTGTTTTTCATAAGTGTGAGTGATTGTAAATTGTTTTCATAATAGTACTGAGTACATTGGATACTTTTTCTTCCATTCTTGAGATACTTTACTAAGTAGGATATGTTCCAGCTCCATCCATGTAAACATAAAAGAGGTAAAGTCTCCATCTTTTTTAAGGCTGCATAATATTCTATGGTGTACCTATACCACAATTTATAAATCTATTCATGGGTAGATGGGCACTTAGGCTTCTTTCATGACTTAGCTAATATGAATTGAGCTGCAATGAATAATCCGGTGCAAATATCTTTGTCATAAAGTGATTTTTTGGTCTTTTGGATATATACTCCTACTAGAGGAATTGCAGGATGGAACGGCAGGTCTACTACGTTTAGATCCCTGAGTGTTCTCCATAATTCTTTCCAAAAGGGATATATTAGCTTGCATTACCACCAGTAGTACAGACAAACTTGAGTTTTAAACTCACTTTCCCTAGTAAATTATTAGCTTAGGTAATCTTTATTTAAGTAATCTAGAAAATAAGGGAAGATAGGGCAGCGCCTGTGGCTCAGTGAGTAGGGCTCCAGCCCCATATACCGAGAGTGGCAGGTTCGAACCTGGCCCCAGCCAAACTGCAACAAAAACATAGCCAGGCATTCTGGTGGGCACCTGTAGTCCCAGCTACTCGGGAGGCTGAGGCAAGAGAATCGCCTACGCCCAAGAGCTGGAGGTTGCTGTGAGCTGTGATGTCACAGCACTCTACCAAGGGCAACAAAGTGAGACCCTGTCTCTAAAAAAAAAAAGAAAGAAAATAAAGGAAGATAATTTGTAAAACAGAAATAATAATATGGCTCTTAGAGAGCTATATAATAAATTTGGTGAAAGAAAAAGATATTAAAATGTTTTATAAACTCTAAAGTACTAGTAAATAAAATTCAAATTTCCTGTTTTGCCAGTTTGGGCAGTCCTAAACTGCCATTTAGTAACAGGTGGCTCACACTTTTGTCCATTGATTAGTACTTCCTTGGATATTGGGCATCCTGCTGAGTTATCCAGAAGTCTAAACTATTGGACTAGATATTATGCTATCTATATATTATATATTAGCCTAATAATGAAGATTGAAATGTCTGTCACCATATGCCTGCCCCAACTCACAAGTTTAGCTAGTATGACCTGGGTACCAAAATCAGCAGGAAAAAGGAAAATTTTGAGTCAGTCTCACTTTTGAATGTAGATGCAAAAATCCTAAATAAAATATAACCAAATGAAACCTATCAATATTTTTTAAAGAAAGATATCTCATGACCAAGTCAGGTTTATCCTAGGAATACAAGGATGATTTAACATTGAAAATTTTATTATTATAATTTTCCATATTAGCAAATTAAGTGAAAAACCATATGGTTGAATCAAATGCAGAAAAAGCATCTGAGAACATTCATTTAAGAAGCAGTATAGAGATGTGATTAACATCTTGTGCTTTTAAGCCAGACTTCTGGTTCTAGAATTTGGCTTCAAATTCTAATTCTGCTACTAATCTTGAACAAATTATTTAATGTACTCTCCCTCAGTTTACTCATGATAAAATAGTAATAATAACTTCAGAGATTAGGAGAATATAATGAGTTAATCCAAGTAAAGTTCTTAGAACTGTATCAGGTATCTAGTATGTGCTCAGTAAATATTAGTTAACTTTTTTATGATAAAATCTCTTAAACTAGGGATGGAAGGAAACGTCTGTGGCCTGAAAACCCTTTATATATTGAAAACCCAGGGCGGCGCCTGGGTTCAATATGTGCTCAATAAATATTAGTTAACTTTTTTATGATAAAATCTCTTAAACTAGGGATGGAAGGAAACGTTTGTGGCCTGAAAACCCTTTATATATTGAAAACCCAGGGCAGCGCCTGTGGCTCAGTGAGTAGGGCGCCAGCCCCATATACCAAGGGTGGTGGGTTCAAACCTGGCCCCGGCAAAACTGTGGCAAAAAATAGCCGGGCGTTATGGCAGGCACCTGTAGTCCCAGCTACTCGGGAGGCTGAGGCAAGAGAATTGCCTAAGCCTAGGAGTTGGAGGTTGCTGTGAGCTGTGTGAGGCCGTGGCACTCTACCGAGGGCGATAAAGTGAGATTCTGTCTCTACAAAAAAAAAAAAAAGAAAGAAAGAAAACCCAGAACAGATATTATTATGAAAGATGGAATATTTGAAGCATTTCCTTAAAAATCAGAAGCAAAAAAAGATGTATACCATAATATTTCTTATTAATGTTATATTGGAATTCTAGACTACACAAAATGAGAAACAAAAGAAACAAAAGATACATGAGAGAGATGAAAAGCAGCAAAATCATCATCATTCTCAAACAGTATAATTAAGAGACTCTCCAGTCACATTATTAAATCTAATAATACAATTTAGCAAACATGCTGAGTGCATCAGTTTTTAAAATTTCATTCTGAAACATTAATATAAAAAGATAGAAAATAAAAAAAAATTTTAAATAGTATTTGCAAAAATAGCAACTAAATCCTAGGACTCAAACTTATAAAAGGTATTTTAAACTTTCATAGAAATATACTGTTTTTTAAGGACATTTATTAAAGACATAAATAGAAGTGGAAATAGTCCATGTTCATAAATGGGAAAACTTGATACCATAAGGATCATTTCTTCCCAAAATACAAATTCAGAGAATTTTGTTAATCCCAGCAGGGGCTCGGCACCCGTAGCGCAGCCCTCCACATATACTGAGGCTGGAGGGTTCGAACTCAGCCAGGGCCAGCTAAACAACAATGACAGCTGCAACAAAAAATAGCTGGGTGATGTGACAGGCGCCTGTAGTCCCAGCTACTTGGGAGGCTGAGGCAAAAGAATTGCTTAAGCCTAAGAGTTTGAGGTTGCTATGAGCTGTGACACCACAGCACTCTACCAAGGGCAACGAAGTAAGACTCTTGTCTCAAAAAAAAAAGAATCCCAGCAGGTATTTTGTGGAATTTAACAAGGTTGTCCTAAAATTCATATGGAAGAAAAAAGAGCTAAGAATGCCATCCTAAGGCAATTAGAAAAAAAACAAGAGAGACTTTTTTCCCCCAAATATTAAGATATTATTTTAAACCTATAACAATGAATACAGACTAATTTCCAACATGACAGTGTAAGAAACTACACTGATTTGCTCCTCTATGAAACAGATGAAAAAATATTTTTTTAAATATAGACATTTAGGCCAAGTGCAGTGGCTTATGCCTGTAATCCCAGCACTTTCGGAGCCCTTGGGAGTCCAGTTCCCAAAGCAAACTTGTTTTTGAGAACAGGAGGATTACTTGAAGCCAGGAATTTGAGACCAGCCTGGGCAATATACAGTGGGACCTCTGGGTGGTGCCTATGGCTCAGTGGGTAGGGCGCCAGCCCCATATACCACAGGTGGTGGGTTCAAACCCAGCCCCAGCCAAACTGCAACAAAAAAATAGCCAAGTGTTGTGGCAGGCACCTGTAGTCCCACCTACTCGGGAGGCTGAGGCAAGAGAATCACCTAAGCCCAGGAGTTGGAGGCTGCTGTGAGCTGTGTAATGCCATGGCACTCTACCAAGGATGATAAAGTGAGACTCTGTCGCTACAAAAAAAAAAAAAAGAAAGAAAAAAAAGAGTGGGACCTCTGTCTCTACCAAAAAAAATTCACCAGGCATGTTGGTGTGCACCTGTGGCCGGAGGCTGCAGCAGGAGGACTGCTTGAGCCCAGGAGTTTGAGGCTCCAGTGAGCTATGATCATGCCACTGAACTCCAGCCTGGGCAACAGAGCAATACTCTGTCTCTAAAATACAGACATTTAAATCTTCTGAAAAATAATACTGAGGACAAACAGCAAATGAAGAAACATCTATTTAGGAAAATCTATACAAATTTGGTAAGAAGGCAAGTGTTTGTGATATTTAAACCAAGATTACTCCCTTCTTGCCCCAGCCCAGCTCAGTGCTGTGGAGATACCTCTCCAGAATGCTTGCAGTCAAGAACACGGGGTTCCCCTCTACTCCCGTCTCCTACCCAAAGGGTTTTCTTCCTGGGAGTAGCAGGATAAACATTTTTTCATCCTGCCTCTAGCTATCTTTTGCTGAGGCTGTCCTGGGAAAATGCAATCAAGGAATAAGGGCTCCCTTGTTCTGCCCAGCTCCTCATCATGAAATGAAGGCTCTATCTTGGGTGTAGTCCACTGAGAAGGGGGGGGGGCTGATCACCTTTGCACTGGCTTGTGAGGTGATGGTTTCATGCCAGGAGAGGCGAGCTAAGAGGATATCGGACTGCTGCTTTGCCCCCACCAAGCATTCAGTTCCTAGAATATGGGGGTATATCACTCTGAGAGAAGCTTGCTGTTGTCTGTACTCCCAGTTCAGAGATTATGCCTCTGGGGAGAAGCAGGCAAAAGATCAGATAGTTCCTACTCTCTTCCCGAAGGAATTGATTCCATTTGCAATGGAGCCTGGAGAAGTTCAAGACTAAGAGTAAAGAATAAGATAGCCGGGAGAAGTCTTCCTGGGTCGAACAAATATCAAACACTGACCTTAGAAACTGTTCCTTCCAAGAAGGAATAATTTGATTGAATTAGTTTGTAGAGTGATTTGCACCCCCATTGGCAGTTTTTTCTTTGAATACTTTGAATTTGTTATTCTATCTTCTGACCTTGAATATCTCTTAATAGATATAGAAAGAATATTTAGCAAACCTATCATTCAGAAATAAAGGTGAAATAAAGTCTTACACAGACAAGCAAAACTTGGAGAGAATTTGTTGCTGACAGATCTACCTTATAAGAATACTAAAGGGACTTGGCGCCTGTAGCTCAGCAGCTAGGGTGCCAGCCACATACACCAGAGCTAGCGGGTTAGAACCCAGCGCCAGGCCTGCCAAACAACAATGACAACTACAACCAAAAAATAGCCAAGCAGCTCGGTGCCTGTAGCTCAGCGGCTAGGGTGCCAGCCACATACACCAGAGCTGGCAGGTTCGAATCCAGCCCAGGCCTGCCAAACAACAGTGACAACTACGATTAAAAAATAGCCAGGTGTTGTGGCGGGCGCCTGTAGTCCCAGCTACTTGGGAGGCTAAGGCAAGAGAATCCCATAAGCCCAAGAGTTTGAGGTTGCTGTGAACTGTGAAGTCACAGCACTCTACCAAGGGCAACGTAATAAGACTCTGTCTCAAAAAAAAAAAAAGTAGCCAGGCGTTGTGGCAGACACCTGTAGTCCCAGCTACTTGGGAGGCTAAGGCAAGAGAATCCCTTAAGCCCAAGAGTTAGAAGTTGCTGTGAACTATGATTCCATGGTACTCTACTGAGGGTGACATAGTAAGACTGTCTCAAAAAAAAAAAAAAAAGAATACCAAAGGGCTAGGTCCCATGGCTCACCCTGTAATCCTAACACTCTGGGAGGCTGAGGCGGAGGCAGGTGGATAGCTTGAGCTCACAAGTTCGAGACTAGCCTGAGCAAAAGTGCAACCCCGCCTCTACTAAAATAGAAAAAGTGAGGCAAGAGAATTGCTTGAGCCCAAGAGTTGGCGGTTGCTATGTGAGCTATGATGCCATGGCACTCTACCCAGGGCAACAGCTTCAGAATCTGTCTCAAAAAATAAATAAACAACAAATAAATAAAATGTAAAAAAAAAAAAAAAAAAATACTAAAGGATGTTATTTAGACTGAAAACATGTGAACTCAAATGGTAATTTGAATCCACAGAAAAAACAAAGAGCACTAATAAAGATAATTATGTAATTATAGAAGACAGTACAGGCCAAGCATAATGGTTTATGCACATAATCCCAGCCCTTTGAAAGCCAATGCAGGAAAATTGCTTGAGGCTAGGTGTTTGAGATCAGCTTGGGGAACACAGCAAGACCCGGTCTCCACAAAATAAATAAATTTTTTTTTAAAACAGCCGGGTGTGGTGGTGTGTGCCTGTAGTCCTAGCTACTTAGGAAGATTATTTGAGCCCAAGAGGTGGAGGTAAGCTATGATCACACTATTGTACTCCAACCTGGGCGACAGAGTGAGAGCTTGTCTTAAAAAAACAAACAAAAAAAGTATAATGCATTATTTTTCTCTTTTCTTACCTGATTTTAAAAATAATATTCAAAGTGATATGTATAAATTATTGTTAGGACTGAATATGTAGAAGTGAATATATTTGTCAATAACAGCACACAGGAGATGGGTGGGAGCAAAGCTATAGGAAATGACTACTAATGGTGAAGTGATAACAATGATAATCATGTTTTAATGTTATCATTAAAAAAATCAACAAATATCATTATCATCACTACTTCCAAAGGAGGGAAAATGGAAAAGAGCTACAAAAGAGTAATGTTTCTATATGGCAGTGACCTATTTGAAGCTGATTATGATCAAGATAATACATATGATAAACACTAAAGCAACCACTAAAGAAAAAAATGAAAAATCATTAAATAAAATACTTAGCATTCTACATTAGCAATGTCGCATTCTACATTGCTAATGTAGAATGCTACATTTAATGCAAAAGAAAGCAGTAAATGAGAAATAGAAGGATAAAAAACATAATGCATATAGAAAACAAAACAGAAAATGGCAGATATAAATTCAGCTATATCAATAATAACATTAAATGTTAATGGATTAAACAATCCAATCAGAAGGCAAACATAGTTATTATCCTATTACTCTATGCTGTCTCTGAAACCCTTTTAGATTCAAAGATATGAAGAAATTAAAAGGATAGACCAGGCACGGTAGCTCACACCTGTAATCCTAGCACTCTGAGTCTGTCTCCAAACACAGTTGGTGATGATACTGCCAAGGCAGCTGTGACTGGAAGTGTGTGAGGATTACAGTGAAACTGACTATTCAGAACAGATTGAAGTGGTACTATCTGCCTCTGCCCTGATCATCAGAGTCCTCAAGGAACCACCAAGAGAAAGAAAGAAAGAAACAGAAAAACTTTAAACACAATGGAAATATCAAAATATTAAGGTTGTCAACATTGCCAAACAGCACCAATCTTTAGCCAGAGAACTCTCTGGAACCATTAAAGAGATCCTGGGGACTCCCTACTCCATGGGCAGCAATGTTGATGGCCACCACCCTTATGACATTACAGATGACGTGAACACTGGTGCACATTTTACTTTTGTAAAAAGTACAATGGAAAATATTTGGACCAGGCATCAGGGCTCAACGCCTGTAATCCTACGACTCTGGGAGGCTGAGGCAGATGGATTGCTTGAGCTCATGAGTTCGAGACCAACCTAAGCAAAAGCCAGATCTCGTCTCTAATAAAAGTAGAAAAACTGAGGGAAGAGGATTGCTTGAGCCCAAGAGTTGGAGGTTGCTGTGAGCTGTGGCACCATGGCACTCTACCCAGGGTGACAGCTTGAGACTCTGTCTCAAAAAAAAAAAAAAAATTTTTTTTTTTCTATAAAGGATCATTTGACACACACATACAAACAACCAATAATGTTAGTTTCCTTTCTCCTCAGGGAAAGAGGAGCTGTGGGACTTGGATATAGGAATAAGATAAAAACTTTTTTTTGATAAACCCAGTCATAATTTCTTTATTGGGAGCCATATGCATATATTACCTGTTCACAATTAAATTATTTTAAATCTGGATACGTGTATCATATTAGTACTATGAATGTGACTTATCTTCTTAATTATAGTTCATTCATTCAACATTTATTAAATATCTACTATTTGCTGGATAAAATATATCTTTCTTTTTAAGATAAGAGATTTCCCCAGATTCCTTCACTTCTCACTCAGTAAAGAAGGACTGAATAACCATAGCAGTAAGTGTGTGAGCAAACATCATACCTAGGAAAACTCTGGGCTTGGGTTTCAGTGCCAACCCATCTTGAAAATCAACCCCTTGAAACAGAAGTAATAAGGACTCAAAACTGAGATCTTGCATGTAAGCCAGGACCTTCAAAAAGCTATACCCTTAGCTCAGTGCCTGTAGCTCAGCGGCTAAGGCGCCAGCCACATACACTGGAGCTGATGGGTTCGAATCTAGTCCGAGCCTGCCAAACAACAATGACAACTACAACCAAAAAATAGCCGGGCATTGTGGGGGCACCTGTAATCCCAGGTACTTGGGAGGCTGAGGCAAGAGAATCACGTAAGCCCCCTAAGAGTTGGAAGTTGCTGTGAGCTGTGACACCACAGCATTCTACCCAGGGCAACATAGTGAGACTGTATCTCAAAAAAAAAAGCTATACCCTCAATTTAAAAAGCCCCACCTCATACAAGGGGTTTGGGGCTCAAATTTGTACTCCAAATGCTTTCAAGAGTCCTCAAGTCACCAAATCAACAGAATGGGTGTGCTGGGTTACCCCCAGGGGACTTGGCAGAAGTCTATGCTAAATTTTTCTTCAAGGACACGTCTTCAACCTAGGTAGCACAGAATTTCTTCAGAATGAAGCTCTACAGAGAATAATCTCACAATCCAAAATTACAAAATACTCGTGAGTGAATTTCAGCAGCTGTAGTAACCTTCAGTATTAGACTTTGAGGAACTTGAGTAAAACTGTTAAATAAAATTGATGAGAAAATGTCTGTATTAAATCAAGGAATCAAAAACACAAGAATAAGCCATCCCCAAAAAAGAACAGGTATATTTGAAAGAGAATCAAATAGAACTTTAATAAATGAAAAAATGAGAGATATTTCATGATGGATAGGTTAAAGTAAAGAATTGGTACAAAGTAAAAAAAATTGGGAAACTGAAAGACAGTACTAAAGAAATTAACAAAAAGGTAACTCAAAAAAGATTAAAAGATGAGAAATGTGAAAGATATTAAGAATAAGGTGAGAAAGATCAACATTTTAAATTAGAGGAGTTTCAGAAAGAGAGATTAGAGGAGAATCAATATTTGAAGATAAGTTTGCTGGTAAGATCTATTTACTCATAACTTCCAGAACTGGTTAAATATTAGAACCTTCAGATTTAAGAATTGTGAAATCTGATTAGGAATAATCTGAGATATTTGTTGATAGGCTAATACACAGTAATAAGAATGAACCACAGCCAAGTACAACTTGTATGACTTTCACATACTGTTGACCTCAAAATGCCAGAGACAAAAGAGTACATAAGATATATTTCCCGTTTATGTAAAGGTTTAAAAAAAAGAGAAACTCATCTCTAGCATAGTAGACAGGGTAATGAGTACCTTGGAAGTAGATCAGTAACAACTGGAAGGGGTTAACAAGGCAAAGATGCTTCTGAGATTCTAATAATAATCTGATTCTTGATCTATGGATAAGTTTACCTTAAGAAAAAAAAAATTTTTTTTAAAGGACAGAGTCTTGCTCTGTTGCCTGAGTTAGAGCACAGTGGCATGATCATAGCTCCCAGCAACCTCAAATTCCTGGGCTGAAGCCATTCTCCTGGCTCAGCCTCCTGAGTAGCTGGGGCTGCAGGGATGCACCACTACACCAACTAATCTTTTTATTTTTCTAGAGACAGGGTCTCCCCATGTTGCCCAGGCTGGTCGCAAACTCCTGGACTCAAGCTGTCCTCCCACCATACCCTCCCCAAGTGCTAAGATTACAGGCATGAAATACTGGCCTCATCTTAAGAAAATTTATATGCATTTGACCCTTAAAACAGCACAGGTATTGAACTGCCTGGATGTACTTACTTATCCACAGATTATTTTCCATAATATTGGAAATTTTTTTTGGAGATTTGTGACAATTTGAAAAAACAGACAACTATATGGCCTAGAAATATCAAAAAATTTTAAAAAAAGATATGTCATGAAAGTATAAACTGTATGTAGAAACTATTTTATCATTTTGCTACCATTAAATACATACAAATCTATTACAAAAGTTAAAATTTATCTAAAGTTAGACACACACACAGCATACATGGCACAATTTTCAATTAAGAGAAATGTAAACATAAAGACAGTATTAAATCGAAACTGCATAAAATTAATTATAGTATGTATTGTACTACTGTAATAATTTGATACTCACCTTCGGTTGCTATTGCAGCGAACTTAAGTATTGCAACTATCTGCCTAAAACGCCATATGACACTAATCATCTCTGCATGAGCAATTCCTCTTTCTTGTTAAATTGAGTATTACAGTAAAACATGATCTCTTGCCGTTCTCTTGTGTTTTTCATAGTGTTTAGTGCAATACCGTAAACCTTGAATAACACCATGGGACACATGAAGTGCCACCAGTGATGCTAGAAGTGTTTCCAAGAAGTGGAGAAAAGTCATGATTTTATAAGAAAAAGTTGAATTACCTGATACATACTATAGATTGAGGTCTAGCATCTACAATTCCCCACCATTTCAGACAATCCATCCTGTAAACAGATGAAATAACTTTATGGTATCAATAAATACAGTACGGTACTGTAAATTTATTTTCTCTTCCTTATGATTTTCTTAACATTTTCTTTTCTGTAGCTTACTTTATTATAATAATACAGTATAAACTGTAACACACACAAAGTATCTTTTAATCAACTTCTTATGTTATCAGTAAGGCTTTCAGTGAAATGTAGGCTAGTGGTTAAGTTCGGGGGAAGTCACAAGTTACGTGCAGATTTTCTACTTCATGTGGGGTTAGCGCCCCTAATTGCTACATTGTTCAAGGGCTGATTTTGGTATTCTTCTGTATGAATTTTTTACACCTAATAAAAAGTTGACACACAAAAAAAGCCTGACCCTAGACAACAAAGGTCTGAGCTAGGTATTGCTTTCTTCTATTTGCAGATAAAAACTGAAGTCCAGAGAGATGATGTGACCTTGACAGGGTAACACAGTTGTAGGTAGCAGAGCCAAGACTGTTAAGCACATCTTCTGACTTCACATCTAATCCTCTTTTCAAAATTTTACAAATAGTTTTATTCCTGGAATCCTTTTAAAGCAGACATTATTTTGTGAGAATAATCTTTTATGGAAATAAAATTAAGGAAAATTCTTTATTATTGGTCACATTGATTAGGGAGTCAGGGATAATTTTCAAGACTGTACTGATCAGTATGCACATATCTCAATATATCTGTTCACCTATGTGCTTTTATGTTTTTATTTCAGTTCACTGTGAGTTTAGATATTAATAAAAATTATTCCTAATTCAAGATCTTGCCCAAAATTGATCTAGTAAAACATTTAACCTCTGACTGTATTAATCACTGCAGAAATAATAAATACCACATATAATTAAACAGTAAAATAATATTGTTAGAAGTTTGGGCATTACAGATATATAAAACTAAAATATTCTGACAACTCAGGAAGATTTTGCAAAAATTAATATTTTAGGGCAGCGCCTGTGGCTCAAAGGAGTAAGGTGCCGCCCCCATATGCCCGAGGTGGCAGGTTCATACCCAGTCCCTGGCAAAAACTGCCCAAAAAAAAAATTAATATTTTAAGTTTAATTAATAATCACATTTAGGATTTATTTTTGATTTAGATTTTTTTTTTACTATGTCCCCATACTTTTGCCAGTTTTTAAGGTAGCTAAAACAGAGTTTTGTATGTAATAATAAATTCCATTTATTAAGCACCTATTATATGCTTGGGAATCTGCTGGGCATATTCATTAGTCACTTAATATTATTTAACCCTTTTTATGTGGTAGGCACTCAGTAGCTATTTTTTGCTTTGATTTTATTTTAGGATCCTTGCCCTATTCTTGGAACTTTTATAAGACTGTTAAGTGTGGTTAAATCCAGTGAGTGTAGATATTGTTAGGGGTATCTTTGGGGGCTTAGCTATTATTTTTTATGAATTACGGTTGGACTTGACAGCTGTCCTTGTGTTGACAGCTCTTCTGATTATAGCAGTTGTCAAACTCCATCCTTAAGCAGGTTGTAAATCCTAGCTTCTTCCGATTAAAACTGGGCCACAGCCAATCACAGGTTAACTAAAGGGCGGTATTCTACTACTGTATTTCCTTACTAGTTTGTTCTAAATGGGCTTTGTGTGGCAGTATACTAACACCCTTATTTGCCTATTTTCTATTTATTTTGTTTCTTTCTTTTTTTTTTTTTTTTTTTTTTTTGACTCTTCCGATGTTGGTCCTTCGGTTATTTTGCGATTAAGCATGGTCTTTGCTGAAGAGTGTATTGATATAAATGTGGTCTTCCTTATAAATGGCCTGTTAGCCTTCCCCTCCTCTTCCTCCACTGGGAATACTAATATCATTGCATTTGTGTCTCCCAGGGGAAATCAAGGCTTTTCCTTGCACGTGCAGTCATGTGATTTCAGAGTGGGCAGGCTTTGTATCCTCATGAGCCCTCGGTCTTCCACGTAAAGCACCATCTGTTCTATTCCCTCCACACTGTTACAGGGCAGTGGGAGGAGGCATTAGTATGAAAATAAATAAAATAAAAAGAAAGAAATTTATCATCAAAACCCAGAGGATTAATGGAGTCAGAAGGCTCACTGCTCTGAATGAAAATTCATCTTCACCTGTGCCAGTGTCAGGGCTGCCTCTATGGCACTTGACAAATAGAGGTTCCCAGGGTACCATAAATTCAGAACTGTTCTAATCCCTATAGACTTGCTCAAGCTTTTCCAAGATGGGCTTACAACTGTTTTTGTATTTCCCAGAACGTTGTGAGCACCACTATATCCCCTCATTAATTTGGTAAAATGTTAGCATCCCTCTCATCCTTTCTCATCTTCTTTGCCTTTGTCTGTTTTGAGAGGGTGAGCAGCTTACACATTTCTGAAAGACAGCTCTACTTTGTGACTTATGCTTCACGGAAGATGCCAAAGGCAGAGAAATCAATTAACTAATGAATTTTTGAGCAAATACTCAATACTCAGCACTGTGCTAGAGGAAGAGGAGAATATAGAAAAGTATATACTGATGTAACTCCCTATCTAACTGGGGGTACAAAGCAGAATTTTTCCAACAGCTATTTGTTGGGCACCTATATGTAAAAGGCACCAACATAAACGTAATTGATGCCTATCAACAGTGACTCTCCGACAAGTACTACAAGTGCCCATAGCAGGGTAAGATTCACCTGTGTGGTTTGAAAGGACCCCTGTCCTTTAGTCTCTTCCTTTTTTCTCTTCTACTAGAACCTCCTGATTGCTTGTGCTCTCATGTAAGTCTTTCCTCATATAAGAGACATTTGTTAATAAAATACCTTTTATATGGATAGCATATGTCTTGCTCTGAAGTAATGAAAACTTCACATTACAGTTAGACTTGAGCTAAACTTTCATTCACATCTGTCAAGTTAGAGCATTGTTATCAGCCCCAGGTAGCCTTTTCTTCACTGGTTGGCTATCATCTTCTAAATACAGAACTTAAAAATTTAAGCTCCGTTCCTGGGTGGGTACCCATAGATTATACTATGCTTCGCTGCTGGAACAGTCATTTTGTCATATGGTATACATGAAATTAATGCCTCTTTGAGATGGCCATCTTTTGTATCTTTAGCCAAAGCACATCTACTTAGCCCTGATATTCTTAAACGTTGGGTTTTATATAAAGCTAAGTATGATCTGATAGATGATGGTTATTATCATATATTAAAGATATATACACTGTAAAGTTTATTCCACTGATGGTGCTGAAAGGTCCCAATTTAAAATATAACCAAGTGTTTCTCACAGAACATTGAAACCAACAGCTGTAGCATAAAGGTTAAATGATTATTCTTCAAAATATAAATATCACATAGCTAGTTCTGTGCAGGAAAGCGTCTTCTCACGGCTACATGATACTGGGCAGTGTGTCTTTAACTTTGTTCTGGAAGAGACCCTTTCATTTTAATCTAATTTGGTATTCAGTGATTCATGATAAAACCCTTAAGAAATTTAAGATTAAAATGTTATTAAAATCGGCTCGGTGCCCGTAGCACAGTGGTTATGGCACCAGCCACATACACCTAGGGTGACAGGTTCAAACCCAGCCCGGGCCATCTAAACAACTGCAAAAAAAAAAAAAAACATAGCTGGGCAATGTGGTAGGTGCCTGTAGTTCTAGCTACTTGGGAGGCTGAGGCAAAAGAATAGCTTAAGCCCAGGAGTTTGAGGTTGCTGTGAGCTGTGACGCCACAGCACTTTACAAAGGGCAACATAGTAAGACTCTGTCTCAAAAAAAAAGTTATTAAAATCTTTTTGGAAGGCAATTTTTAATTCTCAAGGAGATAATATAATTCTAAACACTTTTTCTTGAATCCTGGCCCTAGTAAAGATAATCCTGTTAGCCTTCTAAGAACTCCCATACCTGTGAAGGCTGAGGTATGGTTTTCCCAAATGATCTGATTAGCTCAGAAAAATTTCAGCTCTCTACTTTTGTTCACTTAGAACCCCTTTGAGCTTATGTTATGCGTTAGAGTTCAGTATCTAAGGTTGTCGGGGTAAGCAATGTAAAGGATCACAAAAGCTATCCCAAGTATATAACGCATCACATCCTGGTTTTTGGCTGCTGTCTCTATGTCCACTTTACTGCACATAGGAAGCTCTGAGCTGGAAGCACCCACATGGGGAGACAAGATGTTCAAGAAAGCCAGAGAAACTACTTTATCTTTACCTGATTACCAATAGACAGCAAAAGAAACAGTTATTACCATAACTCATTTAAAACCAATGAATTTTACTCTTTGGAGTTCTACTCTCAAGATGTAGAAAACTGTAAGAGAACTTTATTTTCTCCCTAAAAAAATAAAAATAATCTACAAGATCATAACCTTTTGTGAATATCAGACAGCAGAGATTGATTGGCAGCCAAGTAAACTGAGGTTCAAATAATGACAAGCTCCTCCTACAAGACGCTCAAACTCACCTTTGGCAGAACACCCAAAAAGACAGCCACCATAAAAGTGGGTAAGAAGAAGGCAGCTAAACAATTTGAGCTAGCATTATACTGTAGAATAACTGGAACTCCCCAAAGCTAAGGGGAGTCCTTGCTTGTAATCTTTTTTTCATTAACTGGGTAATCATGAAAGATACTGTCCTTTTGGGTTGGTCTCAATCTTAGGCAGTACCTCCAAGGTGGTGATTAGGAAGAGAGAGGGCCCTCTTCAGTGGCACACAGACATTAAACCTTCCCACTTCCCTATCCCCTTATTTCATTTTTTTCTTCTTTTTTAAATTAATTTTTGATACATAAAAATTGTTTATATTTATTATATAAAACCATTTTGAAATATATATGTTATAGAATGGCTAAATTGAGATAATTAACACATGCATTACCCCACATACTTTTGTGTGTATCTGTGTGCATGTGTGTGGTGCAAACATTTAAAATCTACTCTCTCAGCAATTTTTAAGAATATAGTACACTATTGTTAACCACAATAAGTCACCATGTTATATAATCCTATTTTTTTATTTGTTTTCTTTTTTGAGATAGTCTGATTTTGTCACCCCCAGTAGAGTGCTGGGGTGTTACAGCTGACAGCAACCTCATACTCTTGGGCTCAAGCAATTCTCTTGCCTCAGCCTCCAGAGAGCTGGGACTACAGGCACTCACCACAAAGCCCAACTATTTTTAGAGATGGCATCTCACTCTAGCTCTGGTTGGTCTCGAACTCATGAGCTCAGGTGATCCACCCACCTCGGCCTCCCAAAGTGCTGGGATTATAGGGATGAGCCACCGCGCCTGGCCAGTCCTACTCTTTTATTTCATATAAAGCCAAATCTTTAAGCCACTAGGGGAGAAGCTGTCAACCCTTCTGTCCTCCTCCTATTCCTGGGCCCAAGCACATAGCCACGGCTTTTAGAGGAAGAATAACAGCAAAACCTGCCTCTGGGGAGAGACAGAGAATCCTTAGGCCAAGGACCCTGCACTGATACAAAGCAGAGATCCCCATACTGGGCGTAGGGTAGAAAACTCCCTCCCACACAAGACACACACATGTCAGAGTTTCATTGACTTTGGGGTGGGAGGGGTAGGTGCAGGAACACTGAGAAATCACCCCCCTGAGGTCCTGCCTAAGACTGAAACCAACCCAAAAGGACAAAGAACTCCATCTTGGCAGCGCCCGTAGCTCAGACAGCAGGGTGCCGGCCACACACACCTAAGGTGGCGGGTTCAAACCTGGCCTGGGCCAGCTCAACAACAATGACAACTACAACAACAACAAAAAAAATAGCTGGGCATTGTGGCGAGCACCCTTAGTCCTAGCTACATGGGAGCCTGAGGCAAGAGAATCACTTAAGCCTAAGAGTTTGAGGTTGCTGTGAGCTATGATAACACAGCACTCTACCCAGGGAGACAGCTTGAGAGTCTGTCTCAAAAAAAAAAAAAAAAAAGAACGCCATCTTACTCCCACAATGAGCCTAACCTTGAGTAATAAACAATAGTAGTCTATCAAGGGAGGCAGGACAGAATGTAAAGAGACTTTTGTATACAGAAACACCAAGACTGCTAAAAGTTGAAGGTGGCATAAGAATAAACCTAGCACTCCAGGACCCACACTAAGCATAACTTAACAGCAGCCCATCAATGGAGGACTTTGAAGACTGTGATAGTATTGTAGCAACAAGCCCCAAACCCAGTTCAACTACCAATTAGATTAACATAACATCCGCACTAATGATATGACAGAAGAAGAGACATGCTCATATCTGGTTGAAAATAGTAGTATTTAGCTTCTACTGTTCTCCTACACACAATATTCTGCATTCAATCAAAAAATTATGAGAAATCAGTATACTTTATTACTTAAAAATGCTAATGATGATCCGAATGCTCAGTGAATCATAACCTTTTTGCTAGTTGGGGATCTTACTGATCAGAGTATGGGTTGCTGAAGGTTGGGCTGGCTGTGGTAGTTTCTTAAGATAAGACAACAGTTTAATTTGCCACATCAATTGATTCTTCCTTTTAAGAAAGATTTCTCTGTAACACTCAATGCTGTTTGATAACATTTACCACAAACTTCTTTGAAAATTGTAATCAGTCATCTCAAACCTTAACGCTGCTTCATCAGCTAAATTTATGTAATATTCTAAGTCCTTTGTTGTCATTTCAACAATGTTCACAGCATTGTCACCAGCAGTAGATCCCATATTAAGAAACCACTTCCCCGGCTTGGTGCCTATAGCACAGTGGTTATGATACCAACCATATACACTGAGGTTGGGGGGTTCGAACCTGGCCCAGGCCAGCTAAAACAACAATGACAACTGCAACAAAAAATAGACAGGCATTGTGGTGGGCGGCCTGTAGTCCCAGCTGCTTGGGAGGCTGAGGCAAGAGAATCACTTAAGTCCAAGAGTTGGAGGCTGCTGTGAGCTCTGATGCCACAGCACTCTACCAAGGGGGACATAGTGAGACTCTGTCTCCAAAAAAAAAAACCCACTTCCCTTGCTCATCATTAAGAAACAACAACTCACTCATTCAAGTTTTATCATGAGATTACAACAATTTAGTCTCATCTTAAAGTTCCATGTCTAATTCTGTTTCTCTTGCTATTTCCACATCTGTGGTGACTTCCTCCACTGCAGCCCTGCTGACCCCTGAAAGTCATTCATGAAGGTTTGGAATCAAATTCTTCCAAACTCTTATCAATGTTGATATTTTGACCTCTTCCCATGAATCATGAATGTGCTTACTAGAATAGTAATAGAATAGCGAATCTTTTTTTTTTTCTAGAGAATAGCAAATCTTTTTTTTTTTTCCTAAGAGACAGTCTCACTATGTCACCCCTGGTAGAGTGCTATGGTATCATAGCTCACAGCAACCTCAAACTCTTGGTTTAAGCAATTCTCTTGCCTCACCCTCTCAAGTAGCTGGGACTACAGGCAATCACCACGACACCTGGCTATTTTTTTGTTGTAGTTGTCACTGTTGTTTAGCAGGCCCAGGGCGAATTCAAACCCACCAACTCTAGTATATATGGCTAGCGCCCTAGCCACTGAGCCCTATATGACTATTTTAATAGATACCAAAGATTTGCAGTTGACAAAATTCAGCCTTAAAAACCTTTATCAAAATGGGTAAAGAAAGAACATTAACTCAAAATAATAAAGTCCATATATGGCAAACCAATGGCTAACATCATACTGAACAGGGAAATATGGAAGGCCATTCTTCTAAGGACTGGGACAAGACAGGATTCCCACTTTCATCACTGTTAATCATCATAATACTGGAAGTCTTGGCCAGAGATTTAGGTTAGAAAAGGAAATAATTACAGGAAATTACAGCTGGGCTCAGTGGCTCACAGCTGTAATCCTAGCACTCTGTGGACAAGGCAGATGGATTGCTTGAGCTCAGGAGTTCTAGACTAGCCTGACCAAGAGTGAGATCTCATCTCTACTAAAAAAATAGAAAAACTAGTCAGCATTGTGGTACACACCTGTAGTTCCAGGTACTCAGGAAGCTGAGGCAGGAGGATTGCTTGAGCCTAAGAGTTTGAGGTTGCTGTGAGCTATGATGACACCATGGCATTCTAGCCTGGGTGACAGAGTGAGACCGTGTCTCAAAAAAAAAGAAATAAAAGGCATCCAAATTGAAAAGAAGACAGATTAGCTTTGTTAACAGATGACATGATTTTATACCTAGAAAAACCTAAAGACTCCACAAAAATACTATTAGAACTGATACACAAATTAATTCAGTAAAATTGTAGAATACAAAATCAACATACAAAATTAGTAGCATTTATATATATCAATAGCAAACAATCTGAAAACTCAAGAAAGCAATCACATTTATAATAGCAATGAGAAATTTAAAATACCTAGGAATCAATCTAACCAATGAAGTAGAAGATCTGTATAGGGAACACTATCAAACTCTGATGAAAGAAGTAGATAAGGACACAAAAAAATGGACAGATATTCTGTGCTCATGGATTGGAAGAATTAATATTGTTAAAAGGATGATGTTACCCAAAGCAATTTGCAGATTTGATATAATCTCAAAATACCAATGGCATTCTTCACAGAAATAGGAAAAAAAGTCCTAAAATTTATCTGGATCCACAAAAGACCCTGAATAGCCAAAGCAAAAATAACAAAGCTGGCATCATGCTACCCAACCCAAAATTTACTACAAAGCTGTTGTAACCAAAACTGCTTGGTACTGGCATACAAACATACACATAGACCGGAAACAGAAGAGAGAACCGAGATAGAAATCCATGCATTTACAGCTAAATCGTCTTCAGCAATGGTTTGAAGACCATGCAATGGTGAAAGGATGGTATTTTCAATAAATGGTGCTGGAAAAACTAGCTAACTATGTGTAGGGAATGAAACTGGACCACTATCCCTCAGCATATACAAAAATTAAAATGGATTAAAGACTTAAATCTAAGGCCTAACACCATGAAACTACCTGAAGAAAACACTGGGGAAGGGCTCCAGGATATTGGTCTGGGAAAACATTTCATTTTGTTTCGTTTTTCCTTCTGATTCTGTCCTCAGATGGGCAAAGATTTTTTGTGTTAAGACCTCAAAACCACAGGCAACCAAAGCAAAAATAGACAGTTGGGGTTGTATCAAGCTAAAAAACTTTTGCAAAGCAAACAGTCAACAAAGAGACAACCCACAGAATGGGAGAAAATATTTGCGAACTAACCATATGACAAGCAGTTAATAACCAGAGTTATTAAGGAACCCAACCAACTCAAAAGTAAAGAAAAAATAATCCAATTAAAAAGTAGACAAAATATCTAGCCGGGAGTTGTGGCGGGCGCCTGTAGTCCCAGCTACTCAGGAGGCTGAGGCAAGAGAATCGCTTAAGCCCAGGAGTTGAAGGTTGTTGTGAGCTGTGTGAGGCCACGGCACTCTACCGAGGGCCATAAAGTGAGACTCTGTCTCTACAAAAAAAAAAAAAGTAGACAAAATATCTAAACAGACATTTCTCAAAAGAAGACATAGAGATGGCCAAAAACTGTATGAAAAATGTTCAACACTAATCAGAGAAATGTAAGTCAAAACCACAGTGCAGTATCACCTCACCCCTGTTAAAATGGCTTGTATTAAGCAGACAAACAGTAACAGATGCTGGCGAGGAGGCAGAGAAAGGAGAACCTTTCTATGTTATTGGTGGGAATGTATGTCCACCGTGGAGAACAGTGTAGAGGTTCCTCAGAAACTAAAAATAGAGCTAATGTATGATCCAACAACTTTACTACTGGGTGTATATCCAAAGGAAAGAAAATCAGTATATCAAAGAGATGTCTGCACTCTGGTGTTTATTGTAGCACTATTCACAATTGCCAAAATATGGACCCAAAGGCTGGAGTGATGGCTCATGTCTGTCATCGTAGTGTTTTAGGAGGCCAAGACAGGGCCAGCCGGGCAGCATAGCAAGACTCTGCCTCTATAGGGGTAGAAAAAACTTAGCCAGATGTTATGGAATGCTCCTATAGTCCTAGCTACTTGTAAGGCTGAGGTAGGAAGATCACTTGATCCCAGGAGTTCCAGCAAAACAAAACAAACAAAAAAAAAATCTATATATATACGGAACCATTAACAGCTGAATGGATAAGGAAAGTGTGGCATATATACACAATGGAATATTACTCAGCCATAAGAAAGAATGAAATGTCATTTGAAGCAACATGGATGTAACTGGGGTCATTATGTTAGGAGAAGCCAAGTACACAGAGATAAATATTGCATGTTCTCACTCATATGTGAGAGCTAAAAAAGTAGATATCATGAAGATACAGAGCAGATTAGATTGGTGGTTACCAGAGACCAAGAAGGGGATTAAAGTAGAAGAGGGAACACTGCCAAACTCATACCAGAATGAGACAAAAATTTTAGAGGAAAAGAAAACCAATATCCCTCAGGAACACAGATGCAAACAAACATCTTTAATAAAATGTTAGCAAATGGAACCCAGTAAAACACAAAAAGGATAATAAGTCGTGTCCAAGTGTTTATTCTAAGAATGCAAAGGTAGTTTGGCAATCAAAAATCATATTTCACCTTATCAACAGATCAGAAACAAAACATCTCGATGTGTGTAGAAAAAGCTGTTGACAAAATTCAGCTTCCCTTTATGATTTAAAAAACACAGCAAGGTAAAATAGAGAACTTTCTCAACCTAAAGAAATCAACTCCGGTCTCATCCTTGATGGCAAAAGACTGAATGCTTTCCCTCTCAGACTGGGAACAGAGCAAAGGTATCTACTCTCTTCACTTTGATTCAACATCATACTGAAAGTTCTAGCCAGTATATTAAGGCAAGGAAAAAACAATGAAAGACACAGATTTAAAAGGAAGAAATAGTCTACGGCCATACCACCCTGAACGCGCCTGATCTCATCTAAAAAGGAAGAAATAAAACTTCCTTTATTCATAGAAGTCATGTCCACCTATGTGGAAAACCCCAAGAATCTATTTTTTTAACTTTCCGAAACTGAATAATTGAGTTCGGCAAGTTTGCAGGATACAAAATCAATATATAAAAATCAATAGTATTCCTATATACTAGTAATGAACAACTGGAAGTTGAAATTTAAAAATACCAGGTGAATATAGAAATATTATTTGTTTTTCTTTATACTTACTTGCAGTGAACCAATTGGAAATAGAAATTTTAAAATTGAACTATTTGCAGTAGTCTTGAAAAATGTGAAATTTTGAGGGATAAGTCAAACAAAATAAATATAGGATTTGCATGTCAAGAGCTTCTAAACGTCACTAACAGAAATTAGGGGAAAAAAGTAAATGAAGAGAGACACTGTTGTGCATGCATCAGAAGACTCAATGTTGTTAATCTATGTGATCCCAATCAAACTTTTAGCAGGATTTTTGTAAAAATTAACAGGCTGATTTTTTTTTTTTTTCGGAGGCAGAGTCTCACTTTGTCACCCTTGGTAGAGTGCTATGGTTTCATAGCTCACAGCAACCTCGAACTCTTGGGCTTAAGCAATTCTCTTTCCTCAGCCTCCCAAGTAGCTGTGACTACAGGTGCCCACCAGCTATTTTCTGTTGCAGTTGTCATTGTTTAGCTGGCCCAGGCAGGGTTCAAACCCTCCAGCCTTGGTATATGTCATTGTGCCATAACCACTGTGTTATGGGCACTGAGCCAGCCTGCCTATTTTTAGAGATGGGGTCTTATTCTTGCTCAGGCTGGTCTCTAACCTGTGAGCTCAAGCAATCCACCTGCCTAGGCCTCCCAGAGTGCTAGGATTGACAGGCATGAGCCACTGCCCCCGGCTCACTCAGGCTAGTCTTGAACTCCTGAGCTCAAACCATCACCCACCTCAGCCTCCCAGAGAGTTAGGATTGTAGGAGGGAGCCACCACACCTGGGCTCATTCTAAAATTTATATGGAAAAACAAAGGACTTAGAATAACCAAAACAACTTTGAAAAAGAACAAAGTTGAAGGATCTCAGGACTTATTACAAAGTTACAGAAATCAAGACAATGTGGTATTGGTATAAGGATAGGTATTAGTGGAACATGCTAGATAACCTGGAAATAGACCCAGTCATAGTCAGTTAATTTTTTTTTTTTTAAATACAGGATCTTGCTCTGTCACCCAAGCTGATATATAGAGGGAGAAGATAGCTCACTGCACCCACAATGCTCAGTTGATTTTTGACAAAGATGGC
Source organism: Nycticebus coucang (assembly GCF_027406575.1). Lineage (NCBI taxonomy): Eukaryota > Metazoa > Chordata > Mammalia > Primates > Lorisidae > Nycticebus > Nycticebus coucang. The sequence goes on from NC_069789.1 coordinate 81,852,655, forward strand.
AAGATAATTCAATGGAAGAAAGAATAGTTTTTCAAGATATGGTGCTGGAACAGAGGATATTCACATGCAAAACAAAACAAACACAGCCCTTTCCTCCTACCCTGTACCAAAATTAACTAGAAATTAATCTAAGACCTATATATAAAAACTAAAATTAATATAGAACTAGAAGGAAATATTTGTGACCTTGGAGTAGGCAAAGATTTTTTAGATAAAAAACAAAAACACACACCATAAAAGAAAAAAAGTAAATTATACTTCATCAAAATTAAAAATTCACTCTTCAGAGCGGCGCCTGTGGCTCCAGGAGTAGGGCTCCGGCCCCATATGCCAGAGGTGGCGGGTTCAAACCAGGCCCTGGCCAAAAACTAGGGGGGAAGACACTTTTAAGAAAATAAAAGACAAGTCACAGGCTGGGAAAAAATACTTACAAAAAATATATTTGACTCGAGAAGCTGAGGCAAGAGAATCCTAAGCCCAGGAGTTGGAGGTTGCTGTGAGCTGTAACGCTACAGCACTCGACCAAGGGCGATAAAGTGAAACTCTGTCTCTTAAAAAAATAATAATAATAAATAAATATATATATATATGAAAAAAGACTCCTATCCACATTATATAAGAACCCCATCACACCTGGCCTATGAGTAGATGAATCACCAAAGGTAGATAATTGGCAGATAAGTACCTGGAAAGACATTCATCATTAGACATTAGAGAAACACAAATTCAGCATCACAATGAGAAGCTACTGCAGATCTAATTAGAATAGCTAAAACATTTGAAAAATAACAAGTGCTGACAATTATACAAAGCCACTGAATTCATAACTTATTGATGGAATGCAAACTTTGGAAAAGTGTGCTAGTTTGTTACAGAATTATTCACTTGCCATATGACTCAGCGTCTCACTTCAAGATTTTTTCCCACAAGATGTGAAAATATACGACTCAGCGCCCGTAGCTCAGTGGTTAGGGCACCAGCCATATACACTGGGGCTGGCAGGTTTGAACTCAGCCTGGGCCTGCTAAACAACAATGACAACTACAATAAAAAAAAAAATTGCTGGGCATTGTGGCAGGCATCTGTAGTCACAGCTACTTGGGAGATTGAGGCAAGAGAATTGCTTAAGCCCAAGAGTTGGAGGTTGCTATGAGCTGTGACACTACATCACTCTACCCAGGGCGACATAGTGAGATTCTGTCTCAAAAAAAAAAAAGAAAGAAAGAAAGATATGAAAACATAAAATAAGACCACACAAAGACCTGCACCCAAGTTTTCATGGAATGTCTATTCATTTTTTTTTTTAAGAGGCAGAACCTCACATTATAGGTTAACCTGTAATGCCAAATTGTTGTCCAAAATAACTGCAGGAGTGTACACTCTCAGAAGTCTAAAGGTGGGGAGCAGAGGGGCCAGGGGTGGGGGGGTGGGGGGCGCTTTCCTTGCTCCAGTCTTACCTCATTTTATTTTTAAGAGGCATCACAGCACACAGCAACCTCCAACTCCTGGACTTAAGCAATTTTCTTGCCTCAGCCTCCTGAGTAGCTGGGACTACAGACGCCCATCACAACGCCTGGCTATTTTTTTGTTGGAGTTTGGCTGGGGGCAGGTTCAAACCTGCCACCCTTGGTATATGGGGCCAGCGCCCGCCCACTGAGCCACAGGCACCACCTGGAATGTTTATTCATAATGCCAAAAACTGGAAGCATCCCAGATGACGGTGTACATCGTATAATTTACTACTACTTGGCAGTAAAAAGGAAAGAACTACTGATAATTGAAGCAACACGGATGACTCTCAAAAGCTAAGTGGAAGAAGCCAGACATAAGGCTATAAGCTATATATGATTTGGGAAAAGGCAAAACTATAGGCTTCACTATATATTTATATGTCTGAATAATAGTGTTTAGTTACATATACCATATTTGTGTGTCTGAACAATAGTGTTTAGTTACATATACCATATGTATTCTAATCACTTGGTTTTTTTTTCTCCTCAACATTGTTTCAGAGGGAAATCCATGTTATGTGAAGCTATTTATTATTTTTCGTGTTACAGGACATTTTATTGTACAAGTGAACAATATTTTATTTTTATTTTACGTGTTACTATTAATGAGCATTTGGGTTATTTACATTTGAGGTCTATTATGAACAGTGCTTCACTATACAGTCTTGCAAATATCTCTCCTGGAGAACACAGGCAAAAGTTTCTGTAGCATATATAACTCCAGAGAGAATTGCTGGGTTGGAAGGTACCTATATGTTTAGGTTAACCTGTAATGCCAAATTGTTCAAAATAACTGCAGGAGTGTACACTCTCAGAAGTCTAAAGGCGGGGAGCAGAGGGGCCAGGGGTGGGGGGTTGGGGGGCGCTTTCCTTGCTCCAGTCTTACTCAGTGCTTGTCATTCTGGAAGTGTTTGATTTTCACCAGTCTGATGGGTATGAAAAGGTATCTCTTTGTTTTAATTTTCATTTCCCTGATTATTAATGTATTTGCTGATCTTTTTGTATGTTTATTGCAATTTATGTTTCATCTTATATGAAATGACTATTTTTGCCTTTAGCCCAGTTGTCTCAGCACCATGTAAATAATGGATCTTTGTTTCCTCACTGATCTGCATTGCCGGCTTTGTCATAAATCAAGTTTTCAAGTATAAGCAAAAGAATAGATGGTACTCTTTGGTCTGTTTGTCCATCTTAAGGCAATACCATACCCCCTTTATTATAAGGTCCTTTTTACCCCCTTCCTACGCCCTGGACACATCATTCACACCCATCGGTGCCATTTATTATTTTTTTAAAAAGGTCTTGTTAGAGGGATGATCTGATTACTATGCCAGCTTTATTTTTTTTTATTTACAAATTTGATAGTTCAGCTGATTACCTTCTTACCCCCACTTCAAAGAAAAAACAAAATGTTTTCTTTGACATTTATAATATTTTTACCCTTTTCACCTAGCCTATACCTACCATTATTAGAAGTAATAAAGTAAAATAGACAGTTAAACACTATAAATTTTTATTCTTTCCTTCCATCCTATACTGAAAGAATCAAGTCAAAAAGCCTTGCAATTTAAAAAACATATTTGTTTATATTTCTCAGCAACCAACAAGATAAATATGATTTTCCTCAGACTTGAAAATCCAGGCCAGGCGCAGTGGCTCATACCAGTAATCACTTTGGGAGGCCAAGGCAAGAGGATTGCTTAAGGCCAGGAGTTGGAGACCAGCTTGAGCAAGAAAGAGAGAAACCTTCTCCCTACAAAAAAAAAACAGAAAAATTAGCCAGGCATGGTGGCACAGACCTCTAGTCCCGCTACTCAGGAGGCTGAAGCAGGAGGACCACTTGAGCCTAGGAGTTTGAGATTACTGTCAGCTATGATGACACTACTACACTCTAGCCACAGTGATAGCAGGAGACTTGTCTCTTTTTTGAAAAAAAGAAAAATCCAATATAATGCTATTCTCCTCACAAGACCTGATCATCTTTCAGCTGCTGTACCACTGCTCACTGTTCAGCCACTCCTTATTGTTCAGCACCTTCCTTTCCTGCTGTGGTAGTTTCTCTGTCTCCTGGTAAACTTGTTTCTATATTTGTTGATTTTCCTTTCAGCTGCTGCCTGTGAGTTTTTGGATATTGTGGAGTTGCTGCTACAGTCTGGTGCTGACCCCACTCTCCGAGACCAGGATGGCTGCCTGCCAGAAGAGGTGACAGGCTGCAAAGCAGTTACTTTGGTGCTGCAGCGGCACACAGCTGGCAAAGCTTAATCAAAAGACTGGAAAACCACAGTCTATAATAGTATAGGGCTTCAATTATGAAAGAAAACTGCAAAAATAATACTTCTTTTACCACCCATGTTTGGTATGCATTGGCTAATAAAATCAGTTCTGAGGAATTGGGGTTTTGAAGTCTCAGCAATTCATTCTGCTTGCATACATTCTGGAGAGAACAGTTTTGGTGATGAACATGTGTACTGTGCATAATATAATCCAATTCTGCTGAGCATGCTCTGAAATTTATCATTGCATTAGAGGATGGGGAGAGGAGGAGACAGACCGTATTTCACAATATTAAACATAGCTGCTCTTTTTGAAAAACATGCAAAAAGCAAAATGTGACCAACAGCACTATACTAACAATTAGGGAAATTTTCGTGAAATCACAATATGGTGGAGATCAGATGATCTCGTAGCATTGTACAGCTGGTCTGAATAGGTAGCTAAAATGTCTATTCTTTTGGCATATAGAATTGGGAAGATTGGAAAAGAAGAGGGATGTTAAGAAAAATAAAGCAAAAGAGAAGACAGAATTCTGTCACGTAAGGTTGTAGAAATCAGAACAACCAGATTTACTCAAAACCTCAAACCTCATTTTAGAATAATATTCAGCAACCTCACTCTAGGATTGAAACAGATTTTGGAGGATTCCCCTGGGTTAACTCAGGATTTCTTAAACTCACCTTCACAAAACAGGAGAGGAATTTTTTAGGGCCCTTTGAATTGGCTATATTGAGCCTGTCATGTGTAGCAGCAGTCTCTGTAAAAAAGTTCAGTCCTGAACTGTTAGGACTGTTTGGGACTATCTAATGTGTTATCCTTGAAGTTATTTCTGGATACCAAAACACCTTCTGTTTTTCACTAAAAATGTAGACAAATATGCCATTTTTTTTTTTCTCATTTAAAGGACTAGCAAGTATATCACTCTTGAAATTGGCTCCTAGTGATTTCCTTCTATAAACCACAAGAAATCTATCGAGGAATTTCCTAACATTTTGTATTATGGTCATATAAGGAAAGTAAATAGTTGTCATAGGAAGAGAAATGAAATAAGAAATGAGTTGAAATGCAAAAATACCCATTTAAAGATAATAACTTTCCTAACAAATATTACTGTTAAGATAATAAGTAATCCTTGCACTTTGGGAGACTAAGGAATGCTTGAGGCCAGGAGTTTGAGACCAGCAAGAGCAAGACCCTGTCTGTGCAAAAAAAAAATAGAAAAATTGGCTGAGCATGGTGGTACACACTTCAGCTACTGGAGTGAGCATAGGGGACTGAGGCTGGAGGATCACTTGACCCCAGGAGATTGTGGTTGCGGTGAGCTATGATGACACCACTGCACTCTAGCCCAAGCAACAGAGCCAGAGTTTGTCTCAAAAATAAATAAATAAATAACAAATAATAACTCGCTTAGTGGAGCTCTCAACAGAGAGCTAACCTGTACTTCTGGAACAAGTCCCTCCACAACAAAAGTAAGGCATACTGCATATTAATATTGTGTATTTTATGGAGTTTTTCTATCCTAACTTCTTATTTTCTGAGATACATGCCAAGACTATTCATTTTTGAAATAATGTTAACTGTGGAAGTGATACGCATGTGAGTACATATTGAAATGTTACTATAATCTAGTAAAGCATTTTCTTCATTATCTGTTCTTTCACTACAGTGTTAGCTACATTGCAACATACTGTTTACCTTAACACGCTCATGCTTCATATTAGTTGAATGTGCTTTAAGAAACACACCGTAGTTACAGGAAAGTAACCCAAATGTTGCATGCAGTTTTTAATTGATATTACTTTATACATTTTTAATAAATTAGCATATCAAAAAGTATTTCTTGGGCGGCGCCTCTGGCTCAGTGAGTAGGGCTCCAGCCCCATATGCCGAGGGTGGCGGATTCAAACCCAGCCCCGGCCAAACTGCAACAAAAAAATAGCCGGGCATTGTGGTGGGCGCCTGTAGTCCCAGCTGCTCGGGAGGCTGAGGCAAGAGAATCGCATAAGCCCAAGAGTTAGAGGTTGCTGTGAGCCGTGTGACGCCACGGCACTCTACCCGAGGGCGGTACAGTGAGACTCTGTCTCTACAAAAAAAAAAGTATTTCTTCATTTCAAAGTTGCAGAGTAGTTATCTAATCAAGAAGCTATCGGGTGGCGCCTATAGCTCAAGCGGCTAAGGCGCCAGCCACATACACCAGAGCTGGTGGGTTCAAATCCTGCCCAGGCCTGCCAAACAGTGACAACTACAACCAAAAAATAGCTGGGCATTGAGAATCACTTAAGCCCAGGTGTTTGAGGTTGCTATGAGCTGTGGCACCACAGCACTCTACCCAGGGCTATAGCTTGAGGCTCTGTCTCAAAAAAAAAAAAAAAAAAAAGAAGAGGCCGTTACAAAGGAACTCTCTTTACCATCTCTGTTTTGCAGTTTGAACTTGATATTTCTTAGATAAGTCTTTTATTACCTGTTTGTCATATCTAAAATCATATAGGTTTTCAAAAAAGAATATAACATTTCTTATTAATTTTATTTTACAGGTTTCAAGTTAGTATTGAAAGCTATCGCTACAGCCATCAACTTATAAGTAAATTCTAAAATCGGTTTCCAAAATCTCTCTTCTTTTTTCATCAGTATCTGAATTTTCTTTTTTTTTTTCAGTTTTTGGCCAGGGCCGGGCTTGAACCCACTATCTCCGGCATATGGGGTCAGCGCCCAACCCTTTGAGCCATAGGCGCTGCCCCAGTATCTGAATTTTCAAAAATTTTACTGTCACATAATCTATGGGTCATCTCTCTGTGACTTAAGGCTCTGCTCTAGGCCAGAGTCATTCCTTTTTCCCATTATTATAAATATTTAGAATTATCTATACATTATCTAAAGATATTACATGAGGTATCTTCAAAGTCTCTGAGAAAGTCATGAATTACCAATCAGAAACTAAGTAAATCTTTTAAACCTGTTATAATTAAGTCTCTTAAGAAAGATGTAAGAAGTCAGCCAACTGGCAATATACTGTTCACTCTTATGCTTGACAGGTAGAAAGGTAACACTTCAAATTATAATATCTGGCATTACAACTAGTATATCTTTTATTAATGTTTTAGCATTTGCCAGCTAAAAGGCTGCTATAATCCAGTGAACCTTTACATTAAATAGGTATTTCTTAGTTTCCTGCCAGGTTTAACTACTTGGCTATGGGTTATTATTCCATATACAGTGTAGCATCTCTGAGATTAATGAACAACTTGTTTGACTGTGGCAAAGCTGAGCTTGGGTTGCAGAAGGGTATTAACTTGAAGACTCTTGGGCTTAAGCGATTTTCTTGCCTCAGCCTCCCAAGTAGCTGGGACTACAGATGTCTACCACAATGCCTGACTATTTTGTTGTTGTCGTTGTTTAGCAGGCCTAGGCTGGGTTTGAACCTGCCAGCCCCAGTGTATGTGGCCAGCGCCCTAACTACTGAGCTGTGAGTGCCAAGGCTAGCTAAGACTTTTGATGCCAAGTCCAAGAGTTTTCCCTGAACTGCATTTATCAGGGTAAGCAAAAGCAATCACACTCACAGGTCCATTATCAGACCTCTTGGTGGCTTGATGATGCCTCTTCATATATATACATTGGGCTTTCTCTTTATAATGTAGACCTTAATATAGTATTTTGTATATTGTGATCTGAAAAATTATTATGATCATTTTTAGAGCTTTACTTTGAGAATCTTTACTTATTTCAGTAACTATTCATAATTCTTTGCCAGAGAGGTTTGGGGTCAAAGTGTAGTGATTATCAGACTCAAAAAAATATGCTTTCTTACTATATCAGTAACACACCAAGTATGATCAGTTTTTCAAATATGTATTAATTAACATTATATTAAAGGATTGAATTGGTAAGGTTATTTATTTAATCTTTATTAAGGATACCTAATCTTTATTCACTTACCCCTGAACTGTTATCATACTTCTCCCTGAGAAGCATGGTCTTTGTATAGATCATGATAGTTATTAGGAGTTCACTGCTCATTTCCTACTTAGTACAGGTTGAGTATTCCATATCCAAAATGCTTAGGACCAGAAATTTTCAGATTTGGGAATATTCCCATTATACTATATTAACAGTTGAGCATCCCTAAGCCAAAAATCCAAAATGCTCCAATGAGCATTTATTTTGAGTGTTGTGTGGGCACTCAAAATGTTTGGGATTTTGAAACATTTCAGATTTCAAGTTTTTGGATTAGGGATACTCAACCTGTATTTTTACTTTTTTTTCTTTTTTTTTTTTTTTTTTTGAGACAGAGTCTCACTATGTCACCCTTGGTAGAGTGCTGTGGCTTCACAGCTCACAGTAAGCTCCAACTCTTGGGTTTAAGCGATTCTCTTGCCTCAGCCTCCCAAGTAGCTGGGACTACAGGCACCCACCTCAACGCCTGGCTGTTTGTTGTTGTTGTTGTTGCACTTTCATTATTGTTTTAGCTGGCCTGGGCCAGGTTCGAACCCACCAGCCTCCATGTATGTGGCTGGCACCCTCCCCAATGAGTTATGGGCACCGCCTGTATTTTTACTTTTATATGTGAATTCTTCAAAATTTTCCTTCCTATGTTTTATCCCTTTTTATTGGCACAAGCACAGAATACACGTCATTACTGTATATTTTTTGCTCTTTGGGGTTGCATGTACTAGAGTGACTTCTGAGGGCATTATTCTTTCCTCCAGCAATTCAAAACTGCTTGGCCCTAAGCACCAGCTTGAGGTGTTCTGATGTTACATGCTAGTTTGTACTTCGGACAAAGTCTTCCTTGCAGGATTTTCTTCCTGTGTGTCTTAGAAGCAATGAACACAAGTTAGCAATCCGTGTACAACACTGAGGTTAAAAACCAGGCAGGAAATATGGGAAGAGCTGGCCACACAGCATGCATTTGTTCCCTGGTGGAACTCTAAGCACTTAGGGTGAGTTTCTTGGCTAGGTAGGGAAAAAAGACTATTCAAACCTAAAACAACTGGATTCAGTGGCTGAATATGTGGGACCCTGAGGGCACTAAGGAATAGAGAAGTGACTGGGCAGCAGCAACAAATGCATCATCCACACTGCAGCCTGGGTTTATTTTTCCTCTCACTTGTATAGCAGTCCTGGTTTCCATTTTAATATTTAGAAGGTAAGTTCAGTTGATGGACACTTTGTGTAATAAAAAGCTCTTTTAAAGTACATGCACATGCACACACACGAGATAAAAAGTGGCACCACTAGTGTCCATGGCTTTCATGGAGTACATTTGTGGAGCCCAAAGCTTAGTCCTGGATATGTTTATAGCACTTTAGCTCTGTTTGTGAGTTTGGAACCCTTCCAAAAAAAGAAGAGAAAGACATATATTATTGTTTATAATCTGCTTTATTCCGCCAAACCTTGACTGAACAGACTTGTGGATTGCTGTTTAAATCCCTCAGTGCCTTTAACTACTGATACAGAAAGTGGTTAATGCGCATTCTAAACAAAGCTTGGCATCCACTCCAGGAAATCACTTTAATTGAGAAGCATTAAATGTTAAAATGTTTTTTTTTTAAAGCCAGCCCACGCAGTGAGTATAAAAGTCCTGGCCCACCAGAAATACAGTTTCTTGGCTATCATATTCCTCCAGCCTGGGTAAGCTTTAAGCCCTGCAGTTGACAGGTGTTGAAAAGTGACTTTCAGTTCCCTAGGTCACTATATGCAGGCATCCACCTGTCAGCTGGCCAGTGAGTAGGCAGCCTTCAAGGACTTCACTATCGAGGAGGGGAGGGAGCTGTCAACTTTATGGATGTTTGTTTTTCTAGAATAATAAACTAGTCTCAGGTGACTAAAATATGAGATTTAACCCCGAAAGTCCTTGCCTGGGCTTTCCATTGCTGTGCAAAAGCCATCTGTTGAAACCAATTTACCATTTTAATGGCCTTTAAAAAAAAAAAACTGCTTATTTCCAACTTCAGGTGTATGCCAGGACCATTTTTTGGGGTCTGTATTTTATCTTTCAGAAAGCAATTCTCAGCCTTTCCCAAGCCCCTCCCAACCAGCAGGATATTCTGGTCCAGGGTTGGCAAACAACTAAGAGAAAGATAAATCATTTAAAAAAAAAAAAAAAAATCCTGTCCTATAGGCTCTAGAAACAGTTCAGCCTCTGTCAGCCATGTAAGCTCAAGTCAGATCAGTGGTCTACTGAACAATTCAAAATATGAGTCAGTCCCCTGAGAACCTTCTTCTAGGAGCCCTTTCCATGGCACTATTCTTGGTCCTACCAATGTTTTAAGAAGAGAAAATGTTCATCCAGTCAGGGACAGCTTGTGACTTGTTTGCTCTAACTACAAAATAGCACACCAATTTGTCTATAATACCCAAATTCAATTTTTGTTTGCAGAGATAGCCAAGGGAAAAATCCCCGAAAGGAAAGAATTCTGGCAAAAATGAGAGAAGAAAATGAATGAAAAGATCATAAAGAGACAAATATTATATGTGAAAGCCTGAGCCTGCTTTCTTTGAAAGAATATGATACACCCTTCCTCCCGCAGGGCTGATCATTTAAAAGACCTTTATTTAATAGTTTGGGTGGTTTGTTTTTATTACTCCTATTAGAAGGATGATAATAAAATTTCCTTCTTCCTAATGATTTGGGCCCATTTTATAAACCTTGACTTTTTTTCTTCCTCCTAACCTAACAGTATTTCTCCACAGCAGTGGCTGAACTGTTTGCTTCCCTGCGACAGCCGCCATCAAGATCATCATCCAAACTGGATCATGTTTGCCCTGCACAGCCAGGCAAAGGGACTTTATGAAGAAAGGCACCAGGAATTCTAAATGTTAAAACTGAAACAGGTTTGTTCTAAGAAATTGTGACAAAGGATTTAAATATTTTAGGGTATAAACAGCAGTTTTAAAACTAGGTCTCAAATGTCAAATTCGAGGAAATACATGCAAGAAACATTAGAGATCATCTTTCAACATTTTACTTCTAGTTTAGCAATCAGTTAAAATCTGCAACACCCTGGCCTGCCTTCCTTTTGTTTTTATGACTAGCTGAGTGCAAACCTGGGCCCAAGGAGAAAGGATAGGAAAGCAGTAGGAACCCTGACTGCTGGACCTTCATTTGTTTTCCTGATTGGGTCTAGTGATTTCTTTCCTTTATTATTTAAGCAGCTGTTTTTTTTGGAAAGTCCATATCAGAAATAAAATCCGACTGCTCAAGAGCTGGTCTCTAGTGACCAAACCAGAAAAAAAAAGAACCATCTCCTTTCTCCCTTAGGAGCTCAGCACATTTTATAATTACAAAAAGTTACTAGGTTAGCATCACGGTGGAAGCTGTGTATACTGGAGCATAAAGTGGAAATGGTCCAATGAATTGCCAGCCTTTGATAGTGTATTGAAAACAAAGCCTTGATATAGACATAATGGTAATGAGGCATTTGAAAATGGAAGCTGAGTTAGGCTACACAAAGGCATGGTATATACTGTGTATACTGGCCACAATTCCGGGGCCCTGTTATTAGTGCCTCAAAAATACTCAGATGAGTAACCAAATTGAGAAGCAACAGAGCCCTTTACCATACATATCTCTGGGCAGCCTGGGGCTCCTTCCCTGGGGCATAGGTGTCCCCCACCCCGGTTGAACTGGAATGTGGCAGTGAGGTGGGCAGGTAGAGTTCATCCTCAGGCCATTATGTCCTTCCTGCGCCTCCAAGCTACACAGCAGTTTCTTGTTCCTCCCGCTGGATCATCTGGTAGTGCTGTCGGTTCTCCAGGTAGGCAGCCTGCTCTGTGTCCTGAGCCTTCTCAGCCTGCTGCCGGAGAGTGTTGCCCTGCTGGTCTGTCTGCATGAGTGAGGCCCCGGCCTCCACGATGTAGTGGCAGATGGTGCGCCTGCCCATTCACCATGTTGTGAATTTCCCCAAGAACCACCCAAGGGATAGGGCACGTGAAGAAAAAAAAAGTCCTACGTACCTTCTGTATTCCCCTATCAACACCCTTGCCCCAGCGGGACTCATCGTCTCCACTCTTCCTTCATACGTAACCCAGGGAGATCTCCTTGGCCTTTCTCAGCCTAATAAAGCACTTACTACAGCAGATGACTTTGGCAAAGGACCTTAAATGTCTCTCCTTGATAACAAGGCTTTGGGTCTCCATTATTTTAATTCCTCCAAGAATCTCACTGGTCTCCTGCCTGGTAGCTAGTATCTTTCCCATTTAAACAGGCAGACTTTGGGCAATAAAGTACATCTAGGACTTAAGTCACAACTTGGTGGCATCATTAGTTGAAGAACTTAGAGGCCCAGAGCTCAGCCTCTTGCCTTGTACCTAAGCAAGTCATTGTTGGGTATAGTGCTTTTTTTTTGAAGTTGTTTCTGTCCAGGAAAGCAAGAAAAAGGAAAGTAAAGGAGAATGCCACACACAAAATAAGGATTGTAGAGAACTTGGCACTGCCACAGTCTAAGGCAGCAGTTCTCAACCTGCTGCCTTAGAATGACCCTTTCACAGGGGTCACCTAAGACCATCCTGCATATCAGATATTTACATTACGATTCATAACAGTAGCAAAATTACAGTTACAAAATAGCAACGAAAATAATTTTATGGTTGGGGGTCACCTGAACATGAGCAACTGTGTTAAAGGGTCGTGGCATTAGGAAGGTTGAACCACTGGTCTGAGGAGTCTCTGTTTCCAGTGGCTAAACATGATGAATGATATTTCCCTGCCCATTCTCCCTAACCACACTCCATCAGCATTGTCCAGTAGAACCTTCTGCGCTGATAGAAATGTTTTTACATCAGTGCTGTCCAAATATAGTAGCCACTAGCCACATAGTGAGCACTTAAAACATGGCTGGTGTGAGGAACTGAACTAGTTTAATCTCAATTCAAACAGCCACGTGTGCCTACTGCCATATTAGACCCGTCTGGAAAAAGCACACTCCAGTTTTTCCATAACGAAACTCCAGCTCCAAAGAAACGCTATGGTTTTAATTTAAAAAAAAAATTTTTTTAATGAAAAAAATCTCTGTTGCTCTTTCCATTCCAGCTAAATTTCAGGGTCTGTACCCTAATAATAAAGCCTCCTATAGATAAAAGCCCCAGATGGAGATTTTCCAAGAAAATGCTTGTCCAAGAGACGTGAGACTCTGATGAGGTGTTTTTATCCCTTTGTCCACCTTTCACCCAGATACAGGCACTTACACATACTTTATCTAGGGAGAAAATTATAAGTCTGAAAGACTTTAAAAATGCCACCAGTCACTAAGAATTATGTGGTAACAGATTTTTGTCTACTCATTCTCTTAAATCGGAGAGCAAGAGGATTGTGCTCCAAGAAATAGCTATTAGGAAAACCAAGGAATCTATAACTCTAATATTCCATGGCTATAAGTAGTTCTGGGTTGTATATTTGGTTTCCTTCTGGTGATGAAAAGATCCTTTATCAGCTCAGCTTTTTATTCTATTTAAAGAAAAACTCCAGGGAGGCACCTGTGGCTCAAAGGAGTAGGGCGCTGGCCCCATATATCAGAGGTGGTGGGTTGAAACCTGGCCCCAGCCAAAAACTG